>NC_044563.1:25130259-25466688 GCF_007565055.1 Rhinopithecus roxellana
TGTCCCAGTCAACTCAAAATGACTATCAGCAGGGATCACTTACCTGCGTTTGGAACAAAAAAGCAAATGATGAGCATATTCTTCTTTCTGCCACTCCATGGGAATTTTCTAATGATCCTGGGATAAAACAACAACAACAACAACAACAAAACTCAAGTATTAAAGAAATAATCTTTCTTTGAAATTTATAGCAGCTAAACTTTATTGTTTGGCTTGAACTGCAATATGAAATTTTCATTAGCAATAATTTAAGAAGAAATTTCTCACTGCAGTCAATATTTGACAAGCTTCAATTAATTCATAAACAAGAAGTTAGTTCTAAATTTATTCTTATAAGAAAGCATTTATGTCCTTCAGTCATTATGTATGTTTTATTTACTGACTAGCAAACATTGAATGAAACAATTTTTAAAGTTAATAGCGTTTGTCTTAAATGACAGCTCTGCTATGTCTTATGTACCTGTAGAACTTATAGTTGAATTTGGAAATATGTAGAACTCTTTTATATCCTGTGCCTAAAGAATGTTAACACACACTTTGGTGAAACTCCATAAGTAGAATTTGGTTCTGTCACGAAGTGGAAAAAAGTGGGAGATCTGCTCTTAATTACTGTAGTCCCTCAACTGTGTTTCTAGAATCAAGTGGCTTTATTGATGCTGGCAATTCCCAGTAGAATTGCAAAAAGAGAGTGGCAGGTGTTCAAGCCTTAGCTGGGTAGATCAGGGTGAGAATATCCTTAGGAGTAATTACAGGTGAATTAACTGATCTTTCCTAATGATTTTATAGCAAATTTATTTTGTGCAGTTGGAACTCTAAGGGAAAAGCTATTTTATAAACCATAAATTATTTTCTTGCGTGGTGGTATTGGACTGGCTGTTGAAATTTATATGTATCTGGGATTAGAAACGCAAAGCCAAATTTTATGTATATGCACATTTTGACCATAAACAGATTAAATAAAGGAAACTACAAGTCTGTCATTTCTAAAATGGAACTGATTAAGAAATTTGCCTTATGGTACCGCATTGAGGATTTAATGAATTCATTTATATAAAGCATATTGTAGAATATCTGACACAAGGTAAACACTCCGTAAATGCTAGTTGAAACAGACATGCATTTGACACCTGGTCATTTTTTCTCCCTATAAAATACTGCCTAAAACTAAACTCACTTACCCTATATTGGAGTGAACTTTTCATAATTCATGTGAATTACATAACACATCGTATGATCCTATATGACTAGTCTCAATGCGCCTTTTGAGTTTAATCTCTCATCTTTCATCAGTCCCTTATGCATGATTTCACTGAGTATCTTGTAGAACTACAAGTACTAGAACTACTAGAACTAGTACAAGCTTTTCCCTCTCTTGCAATTTCCTATGATTTGCCCAGCTCCTTTACACATCTAAAGACAGCTCAGTGTCACTTCCTGAATAGGTGCCTCTCCAGAGACGTGTAGTGTTACCGTCAGGCTCCTTCATAGATTGTGAACTCCTTGAAGAAATGGGTTGTTTTTGCCCCATTCCCAGAACATAGAAGATGTTTATAAATGTTGACAGGAATATGAGTATTTTTCTCACAAAATTTATTTTAGGGTGATTATTATTCCATATCTTTAGCCACATTTTTAACCTATCAGAATTAGAGCTCTCTGATAAAGGAGGAGGGGGAATTATTAATAACAGAAGAAGCAGATTCTGTTTCAAAGAGAAGTGCCTGTTTTAGAGGAAGAACAAATCAGACAGAGAGAAGTATCATCATGTGAAATGATGTTTATGATAAACTCTTCTTTATAAGAGAAATTAGAGGACTCATCAACTAGAAACTTGCCTACAGTCTACTAAAATATTAATGCCTTATAAATTGTGATGTCAAAGACCTCAACCTTCTTGGGAAGTTGTCCTAATCATCAAAAAAGATGACTCTTCTTTATTTTTACAAAATGAAGTGAATTTTATTGTAATAATAAGAGCTAAAATTTATTGAGAGCTTACACTGTGCCAGCTTCTGATATACATGTTTTACTTATTTAATACAACCACCCCTTGAAGTTGGTCATATTTTCCTCATTTTATGAAAGAGAAAACGGGGCTCAGGATGTTAAAAAATGTGTTGAAAGTCATAGAGATTATAGGAAATCATACCCAAGTCTAGTTGTCCTGATCCAAGAAGCCAGTCACTGTGCTGTATTATATGCCTACTATGTGGAAAGTGATATTGTATGGGTGAGATGAGACTAATTAACACACACAGAATATCTAATCAGTTTACTCAGTGTATTGAAATGTGTTGCAATTTTATTTTACCTGACATCAGGAAAAGTCATGATCTCATGTTTCTCATGCCCCTAAATGGTGGTACAATAGTCATGAAGCTGCAAGTAGTCTAAGAGATTTTCTAAACATGTTCAATTTTTTCACACACGTGGATGCTGAGTGTCTATGGGAGATAAGGAACTAATACTAGATATTTGAGCTGGTTTGATTCTAAGTGAAAATAGAAACCTCATAAAGCATGCTTAAAATTTCCTATAAAGCAGAACCAAGTTCATATTCTATTCCCTGAGATAACTTCATTAAACAAATATTTGAGCAGCTGTAAAACTTTTGTTACATCTGCAACCAATTTAAAATTTAAGTTGGCAAGGTCTACACTCAACTGGGACATCTGCCACCAGTAGGATAATGCAATGGCTGTCTGGTGGTGGCTTTAGTTAATATTTATAGAATTAAATTATTATTCATGTGTGCTCAATTCTATATCTTTTTGTAAAAATATGACTATTAAAGTAGAAAATAATCTGTATGTATATTAAAAACATTTTTTTAAAACAAAGGAATGATTTGAAAAATAATTTTTAGTAAAAATATTTGGTTTCAACTAATTATCTTTCTCATGACTTGCATATTATGTTTTTCTATAATTTTAAAGATAATATATTTTAGTCTTTGACCAAAGGTATTTCAGTTGTCAAAAGCTCTGAACGTATTCTAGATGGCTGATTCAGCTTGGTCTTTTTCTCTATTATTAACTCGAAACAATTCTATAGATAATTTAAGCTCCTTTCATATTGGAAGTCTACTTTTTATTTTGATATAGCTAAGAAAATACAGAAATGACATGTATGTGTTTCTCATTTTTCTCCTAGTTTGTCTACTGCCAATCCTTTCTAGCTGGGAGAAAAAAAAATATTTCCATTGTTTTACCTTTTTGCCTTTTATTTTGTGAGAATATTCTTTAAATTGTAAGGATATATCAATTTTAAAATGCATTAGTCTGATTTATTAAATTTCTTAAGGGGAAGAAACCGTAAATACTAAAAGAAATATACGTAAGTCTGGAGAACACATACTGATTCCTGAAACATTAAAAAGTAAAAAATTGTGCATCTAAGAATTGTTGAAATAAACACACATGGTTTAGATTTAGTCCAGAATGCCATCCATTTTCCTAAGATTTCTTTAGTAAGGGATGCTATAACCTGAAAGTTTGTGTTCTCTTAAAATTCACATGTAGAAACCTAACCACCAGTGTTGAGGGTATTAGGAGGCAGGGAACTTTGAGAGGTGATTAGGTCACTAATGGAAAATGAAGGGGTGCTGAATGTGGGTGTTTAGTGTCTCTTTAACAGAAAACTTATTTTACCTGGTGGATGTCCTAATGTGTATTTCCCTTACCTGTGACCAGGGGTTTCCTCCCATGGGAGCTGGTTATACTAGCAGGTGCCCTGTTGGCTCCTCTCTGACCTGTTTATGCCTTCCTGACCTCCTTCACTGTGCTGCTGTGAACCCTGTGGACCGTGTGTTTTCCTGGCGTCCTGGGGAAAACCCAGCCTGGGAAGCCCCTAGTTTATTTTATTTTATTTTTCTTATTTTTTCAGAAGGAAGGCACAAATATAATACACCAACAAAGCATAAACAATTCAAAAGATTTTCTATTTACATATCCTTGACAGGGATGTGCAATGAGTCTAGAGGACAATCTTCTGTTTCTAGGTTAAGACAGGAATGAAAGGTCAGACAGAGAGCCAGCACATGGCAACTGGCACTAATGCATATACAAGCACGTGGCAACAGGTACTAATGTATATGTAAGGGAATAAGGTGTGGGTCATTTTAAGTTTGTTGGCAATGAATGACCTCTTTAAAGGAAGTAGTAGAAAAGCAGGCAGCCCAGTCTGCTAGGCAAAATGGTGCCTATAAGTTGTTATCTCTGGCCGTTGACTTGAACCATTTGGGTGACGTATAGAACTGGAAATTGTGCCAGAGGTAATGGAGCCCTAGTTCTGATATGAGAAAGTTAAACTTGTATTCAAAATGGATGCAGAGGCAACATAAAATTATAAGAATACACTACCTTCTAAATCCTATTGCTCTCTTTAGCATAGGATATAAGATTTCCCATTATAAAATGACATATTTAAAAGGGCAAATTCATTTTCTAGTCATTTAGAAAACACATTTAAATGGAAACAAATGTGGACCTCAGGCAGTCATATAAAGTGGTGCACAGTCAGTTTTAGGAAGTTCTAAAATAGTAGATGCTTTCCACAGTGAGACACAGAAATCTCTGGTTTTATTTTGGGTACTGCTGCAGGTGTTTTTTCTCTTGGTTTAAATTTAATTGCACTTTGGACAAATTAATGCATGTTTTCAGCTGCCTGGCCAGAATGGTATATTTTATTTAAGTCTACAAAATGTAATTAAGCACATTTACATAATTTATTGTATTTGGCAATTTTAAATGGTCCCAGATCATTACTTTCACCTTGAAAAATCATTGAGGCCTTATCATTCCACTTTATAATTAAGCACAATGATTTACAGCCTTCATTCAGTTGTCATAAGAACTGTATTCCTGTCTTACAACTGCAGATGCCTCTCCCTACTTGGTTCTTGCCTATTTTCTGAGCCTTATTCATACGCTTTTTCTTTATTCTGTACAAAGTCCTTCCAATAAATTTATTTATGCATGATTTTGTCATTATTGGGTATGATTATATTCCAATTAATATAGAATAAGATTATGAAAGTATGCTGGATTTATGATCTTTTAGGTTTTACAGCTAAAAATTTTGTTGTTTTGGATTTGAGTTAATGTGTAAGCTATGCTGCAAGTATGATATTTTAAGTTTCCAGTCAAAAATCAAAATGAGATTAAGAGGATATAATTATATTAAATATTTTGTCATTCTCTGACTTAAATGTGGGTTTTATTGCACATGCAGTGAGAAATATTACACGACATTTTTAGGCAGATCTGACACATCCGCATGCTGAGTTCCCTAGAAGTTGTAGGAATATTTGTTTTTAAACTACCCAACACCTGAACACCATCTGACATTGTTAGGCTTTGTGCCCGCCCCCACAAAGCTCCTCTTGAATTGTAATCTCCATAATCCCCATGTGTCAAGGGAGAGACCAGGTGGAGGTAATTGAATCTTGGGGGATGGTTTCCCCCATGTTGTTCTCATGATGGTAAGCTCTCACGAGACCTGATGGTTTTTAAGGGGCTCTTCCCACTTCACTCGGCACTACTCCTTCCTGGAGCCTTGTTAAGAAGGTGCCTTGCTTCCCCTTCATCTTCAGCCATGATTGTAAGTTTCCTGAGGCCTCCCAAGGCGTGCTGAACTGTAAGTCAGTTAAAACTCTTTCCTTTAAAAATTACCCAGTCTCAGACAGTTCTTTATAGCATCATGAAAACAGACTAATACACCATCCATTTGAGAGGTATTCCCTAAATAGGTGGTATGCAGGATCTACCTTCCACTTACAGAAGCTGAAAGGGGATGGATATTTTCTCTCTCACACCCTGGTAAAATATGGCTTTAGCCTAAAATACAAGTTTAGTTACCTGAATGTTCTTCTTTGCTGTTCTTAACCATAAGAAAGTGACAAAACTATGTGATTATGTATAACATGTGGGTGGGGGGCAAAAATATTTAAGCATGATATCATTCACGTACTGGAGGCATATAACTAAAAAACTAGGCTATACTAGCACTAAGACAAGGCTTTATCAAGGTGAGGAGGTGAGGCAAACACATCATTACCAGGTTCCAAATTTTTCTCTCCATATTCAGGTCTTCTTTTTCTAAGTAAAATATATTCTCAGATAAACTATGTGATCTGTTTCAATGCCTAAGTAATGTCAAATGATAATTGTTTCAGAAATAAGAATGATCACATTGTAAGTGAAAAGGTTAAATTGGTAAATTGTCTGAGGATCAGAACTCCCTTTTCAGTGTCCTGTGCCATCATGTTTTTGAAGAACATGTCATCTGAGAACAATCTCAGTATGATCTCTGAGGAGAGTCTCCCCTGTGCCCCACAGTTGGCTCAGCTGAGGCCACTTGTAATTAATTATCCCCAGATTCTGGACACATTTCAAAATACTGAAATGTTCTAATTTTTAAACTCTGGCAATGACATTTAGCTTTATGGAAACATTTCTTTACACTGTTGCCCAGAATTACCAACTGCCAGAATAAATTATGGACACACATTATAATCACTGCCCATTTATGGATGGCCACAAAGATATCTATGTTGTGGAGTGACAGCCTTTCCTATGCTCATCCAGGTGCATTGTAGAAGTATATCATAAATGTTTTAATTAAAATGATGTTCATTTCTCTGCTTTAACACCTTAACACTGGACAGAATAAACAAAAGGAAATTCAAGTGAAATTTTCTTTGCTATAATGAAGAAATAGTTGTTCTCCCCCAGCCCCATGGAAATCAATATATTCAGATAGAGATTAGATTACATGATATACAAATTTCCCCCTAAGAAGTGTATAATCTGTAACATACAATTGTGAATTAATACATGAGCAAATATATTATAAAAATTGTAACCAAGCATATACTCAGGGAGAAAAGATACGGAGTCTCAAATTCTGTTAATACAGAGGTGATAACGAACTAATTATATGTAGTCATCAAAATAATTATTCTACTGTTCATCAAACTTAATTACAAGACAAAAAGAAGAAGCACATGACAATAATGACATGATTAATGCAAATTCTAGCAGAACCTGTAAAAAATCTAGAATATAGATGTTTTCAGATATTCTGGCAGTATTCAGCTCTGCAGATACAATTTCTTAAACAAGTGGTATCACCGTTTAAAACTAGTTATTTGCTTGGGGTAACTGACTAGCAGTCATTCACTCTAATCAATCTCGTAGGCTTGATTTATGAATAAGAATTTTGCGGCTGTGAAAGCTGAAGTTAAGGATGTGGGGAAGCATTAGAGAGGATCATCCAAAGTTCTTATACATGAATTCCTAATGTATTAGGAACTCTACCTACTGGCATCGTAAAATGAATTGGTTGTTTGAGATAGTCACATAATCTGGATTTATTCATCTTTATCCTGAAATACATTATTTCATAGATGGTAAGATTCACATATTTAATAATACATAAAGAAAAATTGTGCAAATAAGAAAATATATGTACATATTTATATGAATATGCTAACAGAAATTTCTAAAATCACATATAGAAAAATATAAAGCATTTTGGGGACATTTACAAGAGTAGTGAAAGTTCTTACAACTCTCAGTTATACCCAATGATGTCTCGATTAGTACCTATTATAAAATTTATAATAGAATGTTTATACCATCCAAAAAAAGTTAAAATATATTAAGAATAGCCTATTTCTCTTTAATAGAGCATATATATAAAACTCTATTTGCTAATATTTCTATTCTCTAAAACATTCTGTTTATAGATAAGCCCTCTGCTATTTCTAGTCAAGTGCTAATCTTTTGAATGAAGCTGAATTAGGTAGACAACTGCTGGATGTATCCTGAGAAACAAGTAATGTGTATATTTCATTTATTTTATAAGTAAGAGCTACAGACTGAGGTCACAATCTTTTCAAGGGTTATTAAATTCATTATTTTAACTAACTCTTTTGAACATCTACCTCATGTTGTTAATTGAGGACATTTCTGAGTGTATAACAACATAAGAATAATAGTTTTTAAACTTGAAAGAGATGACAAGTTAATGAGTAAAGGAGAAATATGAAATATCACAGAATTCCTTGACACTAAATGATGTTTTGCAAATACTGAACAGAATGATGTTTGTAAACTTTCTACTGGTTTTCAGGAGTCCCAAGACTATAGGAAAATGTACATCACCTAATTTTGTCACATATGAATAATTGTTTTTCCTTTTTGTTTCCAAGAAGCACAATGTAGACTAAGAGGTAGATTTTTTTTTTTTTTTTTTTTTTTTTTTTTTTTTTTTTTTGAGGCGGAGTCTCCCTCTGTCGCCCGGACTGGAGTGCAGTGGCCAGATCTCAGCTCACTGCAAGCTCCGCCTCCCGGGTTTACGCCATTCTCCTGCCTCAGCCTCCCGAGTAGCTGGTACTACAGGCGCCCGCCACCTCGCCCGGCTAGTTTTTTTTGTATTTTTAGTAGAGACAGGGTTTCACCGTGTTAGCCAGGATGGTCTCGATCTCCTGACCTCGTGATCCGCCCGTCTCGGCCTCCCAAAGTGCTGGGATTACAGGCTTGAGCCACCGCGCCCGGCCTAGAAAAAATATTTTTAAAGATACATGTTTAAGATGTTCAGCTTTTGTCAGATGAAGCAATAGGTCACAATAATGTCACAGAGACAATGAATTTCCAGCTTAATCCTCAGCAATAACATAATACTCATTATCAGGCATTATTCATTTATTCGTTCATGAATGTTATTCCTTCACATTCATTAAATAATAACTACAAGTTGAATGATGTTTTCAGCACTGGACACACAGAAAAGTCAGATTCATTTTTTTGCTTAGATGAAGAAGAAGGAACAGAATATAAATAGCAAAAAAAAAAAAAAAATCAAAACACATAGAAAAAAACAAAAGTAGCATAACTCAGTACTCAGAAATTCTGCAGAGTATTTATATACACATGCACACATACACACATTCACACCCTATAATACCACTTTTTTTATGCTATTTTGCATGGAAAACTCTCTAGGAATATTACATTTTATTAAAACAACAACGGAGATCCTTGGAGAAGATTGCACATAATACATCACCTAATAGCGTGAAGGTTTTTATCTGCTTATCTTGTCTCCTAGTTTTAAATATACACATTTAAGCTTTACACATTTAGACTCACAATATGGATAACATTTTATTTTCCACATTTTCAGTCAATATTACAATACTTCTTTAAAGCCCTGGCATGTATTTTTTTCACTGCCATCCGATTTCATGCTGACATACAAACACATGAACAAATACACACACACACACACGCACACACACGGATTATTACTTTTTAAAATTTTGGCCATAGTTTTAGACATTTCCCTGCAAATTGTTTTCCTCTAGGAACAATTTAATATGCACATCCATCCAGGAGACTAATTATAAATCTGCTTTACAATTAGTAGAGATTTTTGATAGCTATATAATTTTCATTGTACATTCTGTGTTTCGATTGTTTATTTTCATATCTGTAGCCCACTCTAACTCAGAAGGTGAGCTCTTCAGAAGCAGGTAACTCGTTTTATATTTGTATTCTCAAGATTTAATGCTGAGTCTAGCACAGAGAAGTCAATGAATATGAGTAAACAGAATATGCATGAATAAATGAACCTTTTTAATGAATCTTTTTAAAATAATTCCTTTTTGTGTGTGTGTATGTGTGACAAAATTTCATTCTTGTGCCCAGGCTGGAGTGCAATGTCATGGTATTGACTCACTACAACCTCTGCCTCTCAGGTTCAAGCAATTCTCCTGCCTCAGCCTCCCGAGTAGCTGGAATTACAGGTGCCTGCCATCATGCCCAGCTAATTTTTGTATTTTTAGTAGAGATGGGGTTTCACCATGGTAGTCAGCCTTGTATGGAATTCCTGACCTCAGGTGATTCACCCACCTCGGCCTCCCAAAGTGCTGGAATTACAGGCATGAGCCACTTATGCCCAGCCAAGTAATTTCAACTTTTATTATAGATTAAAGGGTACATGTGCAGGTTTGTTATATGGGTATATTGTGTGACGCTGAAGGTCAGCATAGTACCCAGTATTTTTTTTTTCAGCCCATGCCTCACTCCCTGCCTACCCTATCTTATAGTCCCTTGTATCTATTGTCCTTATCTTTATGTCTATGTGTATTCAATGTTTAACTCCCCCTTATACATGAGAACATGTGACATTTGGTTTCCTATTCCATTTAGCCACTGTGGAAAGCAGTTTGGAGCTTTCTGAAGAATGAATCTTTTCATTAAAAAAAATTATACTCTCTAGACTTTACATACGATAGAGGTTAACTGGGGGCAAGTGAGAATGGGATGTCTATTAGAGTAAATAGGAAGATTACAAAAAACTTTCAGAAGCAAATAGTCACTACAATCAAAATAGTTATTAGACACATAGAAAATGAGGAGGAGAAAACACAAACCAGGATAATGGCTGGGTGAAGTCAAGTTCTTGGGACTTAGGAAAAAATAACGAATCTATCTTGGTTACAGCAAAGCGTTTATGTAGGTAAGACGGAAGACTGGTGAGAGATTCTCAAATTTTTAATCCGTTGAAATTCAGTCTGTTTGTAATGTATAAAACTCCATGAGAGATTTTCAGTGGGGTGGTGTAAGATTCTCACCATATTTTAGGAAGTTTAGGAAGTTTACCCTGAAATAAATGTGTTAAGTAGGTTGAGTTACAGTGAACCTTAGAGTAGGCTAGAAAATTAGCTCTTTGAAGAACCCAGCAAGTGGGAGTCAAGCTAGAGGAAGAACAAGAGGATAAAAACTTTAGGAATGATTATATATATTAAAAAAAAAAAAAAAACTGCAAGAAAAACAAACATTTTATTTTTTAAAAATTTATCCTTTTTTTAACTTTTATTTTAGAATCGGGGGTGCAGGTGTAGGTTTGTTTCCTGTATATACTACATGATTCTGAGGTTTGGAGCATGAATAATCCTATCACCCAGGTACTGAGCATAGTACCTAAGAGTTTTTAAACCCTTGCCTGCCTCCCTCACTCCTCACTCTTGTAGTCCTCATTTTCCATTGTTGCCATCTTCTATCCATGAGTACCCAATATTTGGCTCCCATTTATAAGTGAGAACATGTGGTATTCGATTTTCTGTTCCTGTGTTAATTTATTTAGGATAAAAATCTCCAGTTGCATCTATGTTGCTGCAAAGGACTAGATTTCCTCCTTTTTATGGCTGCATAGTATTCCATGGTATATATGTACCACATTTTTTCTTTATTCAATCCACCGTTGTTGGGCACCTAAGATGATGCCATGTCTTTGCTAATGTGCTGCAATGAACATGTGAGTGCATGTGTCTTTTGGTAGAAAGATTTGTTTTCTTTTGGATCTTTGGCCAGTAATGGGATTGCTGAGTCAAATAGTAGTTCTCTTTTAAGTTCTTTGAGAAATATTCAAACTGCTTTCCATAGTGGCTTCACAATTTACATTCCCACCAATATTGTATAAGTATTCCTTTTGCTCCACACCCTCATCAGCATCTGTTGTTTTTTGACTGTTTAACTATAGCCACTCTGACTGGTGTGAAATGATATCTCATTGTGATTTTGATTTGTATTTCTCTGAAGATTAGTGATGTTGAACATTTTCTCCATATGATTGTTGGTTGCTTGTATGACTTCTTTAGAAAATTATTTGCTTATGTTTTTGTCCATTTTTTAAGGGGGTTATTTTTTTTTTCTTGTTTAATTGTTTTTCTTATAGATTCTCAAACAGATTTTACATCTTTGTCCCCTTCCTTTTGCCTTGCCTTTAACATGGATTCCTCCCCTTTTATGAAAGAGAGTGACATAGTGAAATTTGCAGTTCAAAAAAAGAAAAATACATTGGCAATTGAAATTTGTATAACACTCTATGATATGCATTTATATATAAATATGTTCAGTTTTAACAGATGCCTATTAACATATAGTTGAATGGATCTAGGAGATTCTGCTATTGAGGGAAAAAAAAAAACTGGAATGTATTTTCAAAATTGTACAACTCCTATTCATACTATTTTATACTTGACACAAATATCTGTGATATTTGTGTATAAATATCACAGATATTTGTGCATAAATATCACAATATCCATTGACATGGATATCTGTGAGAAAATATCCATGAAGAGAAATGTAAGAGCTTACATAAATTGGAAGAGTAAAGCATATCTAAGACATCCAGTTTACTTACGAGTGACAATTATAAAAAAAATTCAGGTAAGTATGTCAGATCCTTGTATCTGCTTTCAGGTACTCTGGCCAAATAGCAGTAACATCATCTTTAAAAACTGAATTTAAGGCCGGGTGCGGTGTCTCATGCCTACAATTCCAGCACTTTGGGAGGCCGAGGCGGGCGGATCTCGAGGTCAGGAGATCAAGACCATCCTGACTAACACGGTGAAACCCCATCTCTACTAAAAATACAAAAAATTAGCCAGGCATGGTGGCGGGAGCCTGTAGTCCCAGCTACTCGGGCAGGAGAATGGTGTGAACCCGGGAGGCGGAGCCTGCAGTGAACCAAGATCCTGCCACTGCACTCCAGCCCCTGGGTGACAGAGCTAGACTCCGTCTCAAAAAAAAAAAAAAAAAAAAAAGGAAGAAAGAAAAAGAGTTGAAAACCAGGATGGTTCAGGGGGATGCACATATACCTATAAAACGTGCCAATTTCTTGTATAAATGTAAGCTTTTTAAAATACATTTCCAGTCTCATATGAAAACTACAAATTTTTATTGCCAGTGTTTTTGGGGTGAAACCCAAAAACCTGTGTGAGGTACTTGGAAATGGACTGGAATTCTGGAAAGAGTAGGTGGAAAATGAAGGCAAAATAGTACAGTTTTCTATTAGATGGGACTAACGTTAAACTCTGAGTCAAGAGACATTTATCACATCATTTCCTGAGACAGAATAAAAACAAACAAACCAAAGATTGTCTTTTCTACCTGTTTAAGAGATTGGTAGTTTTACTAACTTATTTTTCTCTGAAAATAACATACACATATTGGCAATTTTCTTTCACTTTCTCTAAAGTAGATACAGTGATGTAAAAAGAAACTATCAAATTTTCATACTTTGAAAGACTGAAAAGTTTAGAAATGTCTAAACTTATTCACTTACATTTATTGATCATGTGTAATGACCTCATCAGGGATACCTTTTTTGATTCATTTACTCCAAATTATTATCCTTTATAATTTTATAATTGTTCACTCATCTTCAGATATATTATGTATCTTATAGCGTGTGATTTAGTAATTATGTGTGGTAGAGTGTGATCTTTTGTTTCAAATGTAGGCTATTTGAAGTGATATTATACCACTTCCTACATTTGAAGTGGTACAATATCAATTCTAAATAGACTTCTAAATATACTAAATAGACTCTAGAAAAACAAGAAGGTGAAAGAAAGACAAATTGTGAGATTGTAAACAAAATCTGGCTATATATATTGATTATATTAAATTTCATGTAAATACTTTAATTGAGAGAAAGCTATTGCCAGACTGTATAAAACTATACAATCAAATTATACTTGACAATTATTAAAATGCACTTTAAATACAAAGACACAAGAAAGATGAAAGTAAAATATGAAAATATATGCTATGCAAACTCCAAGAGAAAAGACTTTAGCAAGTCTAATATCGGATAAATTAGCCATGACAAAATAAATTACCAGAGAAAAAGAGAGGCATATTATAATGATAAAAGGGGCAATCCTTTATTCTAAAAGACGTAACAATTCTTAAATTTGTAAGCACCTAAAAAAGCTTCAAATTTCATGAAGCAATAATTGACAGACTTAAACAAAGGAATAGACAAATCCACAATGACTTTTGGATATTTTAATATTCCTTTCAAGCTAATAGATAGAACAAAGAGAAAATTCCGTGAAGATGTAGAAATTGGAAATCTAATGACTTTCAAGTTCTTTATATGTCAGTGCTGAAAATGAAAGTCTCTTTTGTTATATGTACTTAATGTTATTTTTAAATGAACTTCACCATCTTTGCCAATGATAGCTATTTCTATTGACTGATTTCCTCCTCCTCTGTCTTAAGGCTCTCATTTTCCTGATTCTTGTGTTTAATGATTTTGAATGAATGCTGAATTATAAATATTACATGATTGGGCACCTGGATTTTGTTATCTTCTAAGAGTATTACAGTTTATTCTAGTAGATAGTAATTGTTTAGGTTGATTATTTTGGGTTTTGTTTTTAAGCTTTATAAGTTTGGTCTAAATGAGCCTTTACAGGACTGTTCTGACCCTGCTTGTAAGACAGATCTTTCTAAGGTTTTTACTAAATATCTTAGTGGTTAAGTCTTTCCATTCTGACTTGTTGGAAATTGAATGTCTAGGTGAGCTCTACTAATTTTTTACCTTGCAGTTCTTTTCTGGTGGTTTCATGTAAATACTTTAATTGAGAGAAAGCTCAATTAAATCTTTTCTGGTCTTGCAGCATGTTTGCTTATGCATATGCAGATTTCCATTCATCTGAAGACATAAGGGAAGACCCCTGAAAATCCGCTGTACTCTTTTTCTACATTGCATTCTTAAATTAAGTTTAGACCAAAGTTGCCTTCTTATACATTTTAAGTTTGGCCTAAAGGTTTCTCTATAACATAGTGAAGTATAACCTAACTCGTATGTTAAGCAGAATGTAACCTACACTTGTGCCAGCCACTGAGTTTTTGCCAATCAAGAGAAGCCGACTGTTAAAACCATGTACAAACACAGCAAACACCAAGCTGTAACCAATGCATGGCTGTTTTTGTATCTCACTTTCATTTTCTGTATATCATTTTGCTTTTTCTGTGCATAAATCTTTGATCACATAGCTGCATTGGAGTGTCTCTGAACTTATTCTGGTTAAGGGGTTGCTGATTTGCAAATCATTCTTTGCTCAAACTGTTAAATTTAATTTGTCTACGGTTTTCCTTTTAACAGCTTCAAAGCCTCTGCTGTTTTGTAACATAAATTCTACCTGATCACCTTCCCCTAATCTTAAACTCTTCTCAACTAACCAAAACTTCTGCATTTTGCTTGGGTTTTTCTTTTGTATGGTACTTCATAAATTGCCTCCAGAGAAAAACAAACAAACAAACAAAACCCAAACAAACAAAAAAGAGCAACTGCAGGGATTTCTTGCCTACTTCTCCTCTTTAGTACGGTAGTCTGGCAGTAGTGGTTGTCTGCTGTCTTAAACGTTTGTTTTATTATATTCTGTCTAGTTATCTAGTTCATTATGGCAAGAGGGCTTGTCTGAGGCCAGATGCTTCATATTGGCTAAAAGAGTTATTTTCTCAACTGATTTTTGACAAAGGCTCTAGATATTTCAATGTACAAAGGAGCACTTCTTCAACAATTGGTGCACAAGCAACTGGATGTTTGCAATAAAACTAAAAGTGAACCTTGACCCTTACCTCACTTCATTAAAAAAAAAAAAAAAGGTAACTTGAAGAGGATTACACAAAAGAGTACACCCCAAAACTATAAAACTTTAAGAAAACTATTTGAGAAAAAATTCTTCATGACTTTGAAGTAAACAAACATTTCTTAGGGCACAGAAAGCACTATTCCCAAAGACTTCTTGACCAAACTTTAGACAGACTCCTCTGAGTTCACTTATCAAATGAGCCTTGTCTTAGACTTGTCTTGTCTTGTCTTAGACTCTTCTAGTCCAATTGTAGCTGGGATCCTGAGACTCCCCACACCCTTGATATCTAAATCTGATCAAATGGCTTTCAGCAAGGATTCTATTAGGCAGTTTTAGCAAGAATCCCTCTACCCATGATCGCTCCTATTAGTAATTGTCTATCCATTGACCTCCATAATTCTGCTCATCGGCTAGAAACCCCAAGCTGTCTTTGCTATATTTTTGCTATTTTTAGAGTTGAGTCCCATCTCTCTCCCTTATTTCAATAGCCTTGACATTTTTTCAAAAGTCCTGAATCAAACCTTTCTTATCATGTTACTAGTAAACATGAAAAATAGAACTTCAGTAGAATATAGTAGTGTAATATTTTGGTCTCCCTTAATAAAATCAAACATAGGTTAATACTTGCAGCTTTATTTCTCAAATTCTAATAATGAGATGAGTTATTTAGTCCAAAGTGTTTTATTGTCAATCAAATTTAGGAAAACCATTTATATTAAACACAATTTTATTATTAAAACATCTAATAATAGTAATTAAGTTCAGGAGTACATGTTCAGGGATACATGTGCAGGTTTTTTTTATAAAAGTAAAGTGGTAAACTCATGTCATAGAGGTTTGTTGTACAGATTATTTTGGCACCCAGGTACTAACACTTGTACCCAATAGTTATTATTATTTTTTTTTAATCCTCTTCCTCCTCCTACCCTCAACCCTCAGGTAGATCCCAGTGTCTCTTGTTCCCCTCTTTGTGTCCATGATGCTCAGTATTCTAATAAAAGACTCTGAGAGGTCCGGAGAAAATAAATCTTTTTAACATTGGTCAACTCATATTATCATAGCATTAATCTTTTTGGGGGGAGTGGAGAGTAAATATTATTGAAGAAAGTTAAATGGTTCTGTGGAACGTCTTTATCAAAACTCTAGCTTCACTAATGGTGTGGAATGTTTAACACTGCTTGCTATTCTATAAACTTGACAGGCACATCCTGATCATTGAAAAGCCTACTCCAAGTAATTAAGGAATAATCTATTCTGAGAAATCAGTGTAATAAGCAGAGATAACAGGTCAGTGAAATAAATAGTATGCTAAAAATTAGTCCTGTGTTATATATATTAGTTAACAGGTATGTTTCCTCCTCAGAAAAAAAATATAAAATAATACAATTTTTGAAGGATAAAAGTTAGTATTTGTTATAATATATATCATTCAGATCAACATTCAAAATTTCCCCTGAGAGTTAGCAGCATTAATAAATGAAGAAATAATAATAAAAATAAATGAATACAAACATAGGTACATAAATGAACAGAAGAAAGAAAAAATAGCTTTAAGTGGAGACGCAAATTTTATATAGTATATGCTACAGACACCAACTTTTAAATATGCTATTTATTAATTTATAGTTATTTCTTAATTCTAATAATGTTTCTCAGTTGTGAGTGGTTTTTGGTAGGACATAAATACTCCTATCCGATGTACATCCCCTATTTTGTCTCAATTTTAAAGAGTTTTATTTTGCTACAATCTGAGCAACACTGCAGAGCCAGAACATATCAGTATATATCCCTTTATTAGGGATACACATCTCTTCAAATATGAAATTAATATATATCAGATTAGCTTTACAAAAAGGACCCTAATATTGTACCTTGTATGATCAGTGCAAATATTTGGAAAAAGACATTACTCGAATAAATCAGAATAACTTCCTCCCATTTGTGTAAAACATTTCATGGTACTGAAATTCTAACTGAGCTTTTTAGATTTCCAAATTTTAGCTAAAGAGGAAAGCACCAAGTATTCTTTCAAACTGGAACAACTGTACCCCCTCGCTCCATGATAGGAAAACAAAATAA
Source organism: Rhinopithecus roxellana (assembly GCF_007565055.1). Classification (NCBI taxonomy): domain Eukaryota; kingdom Metazoa; phylum Chordata; class Mammalia; order Primates; family Cercopithecidae; genus Rhinopithecus; species Rhinopithecus roxellana. Next base: position 25,147,802 of record NC_044563.1, read on the forward strand.
AAAACCCTGTTCAAAATTAGCTTGGAATTCTAAGTGGGGAACTCTTAAACTTAATGTATTTGTTCATGCACTCTGCATTAAATGCTCATTTTGCTCCTGGTGCTTATCCAGTTGGCCCTCCTTAGAGTCATCATGTATAATATGTATTTGTATCAAGACATTATCTACTCCTAGAGAGTCAATATGATGTCTGAATCCTGTGGGTTTTACAGTTATCTGCTCTCCTTTAGCCTGCCCATCTAAAGACAGTCCATGTTCTTCAGTTATTGGGGTAAAAGACAGAAAAGCCTGAGTGCAATAAACCAGATACAATTAAATAGCCATGAGGGGTTAGACTCAGATGGTTAAGAAGTGTCAGAGGAACAAGCATTTGTCTTTGAACTATGTCAATTATGAGATATTTAAAGGGTAACAGATCTGTGTGTACTCATTCACACACCACAGAAAGAGTATACCTCTCGGGCCTGTAAGAAGAAATGGCTTCTGAGAATCAAGGAGTTCAACATACTGATTTCATTTATTTGTTTTTATATAACCAGTAATGGGATTGCTGGATTACATAGTAATCAATTTTTATTTTTTTTGATACACTTCCATACTGTTTTCCATAATGGCTGTACCAATTTACATTCCTAGCACCTGTACATAAGAGTTCCCCTTTCTCCACATCCTCATTAGTACTTGTTATTTGTTGTCTTTTTGATAATAAGCATCCTAACCTGAGTGCAGTAGTATTTCATTGCTTCATTGCACTTTCCTGATGATTAGTAATGTTTAACATTTTTAGTATATCTATTGACATTTGTCTTCCTTTGAGAAATGTTTATTCAGATATATTGCTAACTTTTTTTTTTTTTTTTTTTTTTTTTGAGATGGAGTCTTGCTCTGCCAACCAGGCTGGAGTGCAGTGGTGCCATCTCGGCTCACTGCAAACTCCGTCTCCTGGGTTCACACCATTCTCCTGCCTCATCCTCCCAAGTAGCTGGGACTATAGACACCCGCCACCAGGCCTGGCTAATTTTTTTGTGTTTTTAGTAGAGATGGGGTTTCACTGTTAGCCAGGATGGATTTGATCTCCTGACCTTGTGAGATACCCACCTCAGCCTCCCAAAGTGCTGGAATTACAAGCATGAGCCACCGTGTCTGGCCTATTTTGCCAATTTTTGATAAATCACATTATTGGATTTTTGCTTTTGTGTTCTTGGTTTGTTATAGATAGTAACCCTTTGTCAGCTGACTAGTTTGCAAATACTTTCTCCCATCCTTCAGGTTGTCTCTTCACTGTATTGTTTTCTTCTGCTGTGCAGAAGTAGTAAATCCTTACCTATCAATAGTAACTTTGACTATAAATAAACTAAATAATCTAATTAAAGTATATAAAGTGGTTAAATGGACTAAAAAAAGCCTCAAATATATGCTGCTTATAAGAAACTTCTTTCACCTGTAAAGACATGCATTGACTGAAAGTGAATGGATGGAAAAAGATATTCCATGCAAATGGAAACCAAAGCAGATTAGAAGTAGTTATACTTACATCAGATAAAATAGACTTTCAGTAAAAAATGATTTAAAAAATGACGAATAAGGTCATTATATAATGATAACAGAGTCATCACAGTAGGAGGATATAACAATTGCAATTACATATGCATCCTACACTGGAGCATCTTTATATGTATATATAATAACAGATCTAAATGGAGATATTTATTGTGATATAAGAATAGTAAGGTACTTTAATACCCCACTTTCATACCTAGACATATTATCCGAACAAAAAATCAACAAAGAAACATCAGAGTAAGGCCAGGTGCAGTGGCTGATACCTGTAATCCCAGCATTTCGGGAGGCCGAGGCAGGCAGATCACCTGAGGTCAGAGTTCAAGACCAGCCTGGTCAACATAGTGAAACCTTGTCTCTACTTAAAATACAAAAAAATTTGTATTTTAACAGGCATGGTGCGAGGCATGGTGGTGCACATCTGTAATCCCAGCTACCTGAGAGGCTGAGGCAGGAGAATAGCTTCAACCCTGGGAGGCAGAGGTTGCAGGGATCTGAGATCGTACCATTGCACTCCAGCCTGGACAATGGAGTGAGACTCCATCTCAAAAAAAAAAAATTAAAAAAAGAAATATCAGAGTTAAACTGTACTCTAGACAAAACAGACTTCATGGAAATTGACAGAACATTTTGCCCAACAGTTATAGCATACACATGGAATGTTCTCCAGGATAGACTGTATTTTAGGTCACACACACACACACACACACACACACACATACACACATATATATATATATATAAATAAATATATAAATATAAACAAATAACATTTTTAAAAAATAAAATTACATCGATTCTCTTTTCTGCCCACAATAGAATAAAACTGGAAATTACCTTTTTAAATGAATGTGTTAATGCTAATATGCCAAATTTTAACTGAATAAAAAACAATCTTTTAAATTACAGATTTGATTCAGTTTTACACCAATCCATTACATTTTACATTATGAAGGTCTAATTTTTGGACAGAACATAAAGCAGTAATGCTCACATAATTGAAGAAATTCTTAATATTTTGTCTCTTCTTTGCAATAAAACTATGTTTTCTTCCTCAGAATAAAAGCTTGAAAAACAAACTCTTGTCAGGAAACAAGCTCTGTGGCATTCACGCAGAAGAGGTGAGTAAATTTTTGCTTCTTCTAACTTTAACCAGATAAAAACAGTATTATTGCCAGATTTTTGTTCAACTCAGACATCTGGTAACTCTTGTTCCTCCTAATACAAATACAAATTTTTAAATAGAAAAATAAAATATATTTTAAACCTTAGGGTATCTTTGTGTTTCAACATTGCAATAACCAAAAGGGGGAAAAAATTAGCAAAGGCAGGTAATGGTCACTTTTGTAGATTTTTTTTTTCCTGGATTTCTTCCTTATCTGGACTATCAGAATTTCCTTAATAGCAAATTACTGGAAGTCCATAAAATTTTCCTTTTTTTTTCCTCTCTTGTACCTTCTATGTGATGTCTATAAAGTTTGGCAGTGGCAATTGACTGTCAGAGTGAAGATTCTGGGGTTGACCATAAACCATACGAAATAAATACATTCATTGGTTCTATTTGCTGCGTAGGCTGTGTAGTAAAATCATCTCATATATTTCTCAGGGGGACATATGCCATTCTGCTTAATATAGATTTAACTAAAATAATCAGTTTTCTATATTTCTCATCTCCAAATCTATTCTTATATCTCTGTAATGTGAAAATGTAGCTCATATAAGCCTTAGTAATAGCAATGAAATAGTAATGATACTGTCATGCTAAATAATTGTTGATGCCTCAAGGAGAGGAGACAAGATTCACTGTTTTAGTTGCATCCTCCAAGAAGCACACACAAAGATATATTAAATGTGTAAGAAATCTATTCAAGAAATAGCCTATGAATGATAAGGGACAGTCATGAGTGGCTTCATATCATGATGAATGTCTTATATCTATGAAGCAGAGGGAAGGAAAGAAGTTTTAGATGCATTGAGAAAAGTTGCTTACACAAGTTAAAACAAGTTTACCCTTTGTCTCAGAGTTGTCTAGAAGTAAGGCGAAGAGCTTCTAAAACAGCTCTATTGTCTTTAAATTATGGAATGACCCTTGGTTCAAAAATATCTTTTTCTGCCACCATCCTCTCCCAGCAAGAGGGAAAGGGAAGATAACCTGGTGAAGCACGAGCATTGCTTTTCAGGAGTCCACCCAGGAAATAGTCTCTTCTATCTCATTGTACCCTATTTGCTAAAACTAGGTCACATGCTGAGCTAAGTTGAAGAGAGTCTGGAAAATGTCCCTAGGTCAGTGGTCCTGTGTCTAGCCCAAACTGAGATTTGTTAAAGAAAGTGAAAACTCTCCTTGAAAAACAAGAAAAAATCATTAACATAAATACAAACATTCAAGTCTAACATGCAATATAACGATCAATTTTATAATATCTTTCCTATAATATTATATATGGCATTATTAGAACTGTTCAATACAGAAAAAACTGAAAGATGGTGTTACAGAAGATGAAAAATTAGCCTAAATGGTTTGTAGATCTAATCTAGTGTAATGTTTCATTTCTTTGTATTTTTCTATTTGAACACAAATAGACTTGTACATTGTTTATATTTCTTAGGTTTTAGAAATAATATAAATGTGGTTTGTGCAGGTTGTATTACAAGAGGGTAACCAGGTGGAATGATGTTTTGAAAAAGAAAGATCTAGATTGAAGTTATATTCTGAGATAATTTATATGTGTTCAGGTTTCACATGACACTCATGTATATGAAAGAGAGGAAGCTCCTATGAGAAATATCTGTGGTGCATGGAAGTAAAAATGGGCTTACCTTTATTGTTTAGTCTGTCAATTCAAGAATAATTCATATTTTTTCTTCATCTCAATGCCTTGGAGAATATATTATCCCTGAATTGTTAGATACTTCACGTATTAGTGTTGCCGAATATTGAAATGTATTGTAATAGGTTCATTGCAATTTATTTGGTATATGTCGTTATGTATTTATAGGATAAATTTAGAGCTTAACATTCTTGGTAATGGGACAGGCGTGTGTTTTTGTCTGTCATAATACAACTTCAAAACAATATGGTGGCAAATTTAATTATTTGATTCACCATCACTACCAAAAACAAAATGCTAATATATTGTCTTGGTTAGGAGCTAACATGGAGATTGCCTGTTAGATCAGTGACCCTCAACTGTCAGTATTCATAGAAGAATAAAATATCTAAATCCCATTGACAACCAGAAGATTGCCATTGTTTTCATTTGCCAGAGGATAACATTAACAAGAGAAGCTACTATAAACACCATCTACCAAAATCATCACTCTTATTTCATCGAAGAAATGCTGTTTGAACATGAAATTATAGGAAGCAAAAATCTCAGTCTGAAAGATAATCTCCTAAATGGGATAAAAAAGCTGAGATAAAATATCCTATCATGGCTGCCTACGTTTTCATCTTCCTTGTCATTTTATTACAGACAACATTATCATTATTAGCAACTTTAATTTTGCTGTGAAATCTTATGAAAACTTTATGACTCACAGGCACCAACATCTGGAACTGTATTTAAAATCACTAATTGTTTGAAGATTCTCCTTTTGATAATTTTAACTTTTCAAAATGTTGCTAGCAAAGTAAATAAAAGTCTAAGTGTTACCTGGGTTTTGAATTAATATACATTATAAAAAAGAGATGTACCCACTCAGAATGCATTTATTCTTTGCATAATCTTGCCTGAAATCCTCAGACAGGAAGTTGCTTTTTTTTTTTTTTGTTTTTTTTGTTTTTTTTGAGATGGAGTCTTGCTCTGTCTCCCAGGCTGGAGTGCAGTGGCGCCATCTAGGCTCACCACAAGCTCCACCTCCTGGGTTCACCCCATTCTCTTGCCTCAGCCTGCTGAGTAGCTGGGACTACAGGCACCCACCACCACACCCGGCTAAATTTTGTATTTTTAGTAGAGATGGGGTTTCACCTTGTTAGCCAGGATGGTCTCAATCTCCTGACCTTGTGAGATGCCCGCCTTGGCCTCCCAAAGTGCTGGGATTATAGGCATGAGCCACCACATCCAGTCAGGATTTTGCTTTTTAATTGAAAATTACCAGAGTGCTGGAAACAAAGAGATGAGTAACTGTGAGGAAAACTCCTAAAACTTTTTTTTAATATATATAATGATAGCAAAGCTCAAAAAATGTAGTGATTCAAGGCCATCCAATGCAGAAGGTTTTATTGCAGTTCCTGAATGAATCATTGAATAATTGATGTTTTGATAATAATTCCAAGTTATATGGAAAATTTTAAATGATATTCTGTACATTCAGAATATACACTTTAATTATGTTTTAAAAATGAACACCTCAAATAGCTGAAAGGCAACCATTCTGACACTTGAAAGACAGAGCATCAATTATGTGGAAGAACTGACATGCAGTTTGCCAAATCATGTGCACCGTGTGTGGTAGTAATCTCCCACTCTCCATTGATATTCACCAACTTTAGTATGAGAGAGGAAAAAAAAAGAAGAAAGTCTATTTTCCTGAGAAACCTGATTGTAAATGAGTCCTGGACAGCAGATTGGAACAGCAGGCAGAAAATGCCAATCAACTGTGCATTTGAAATTGTGAGAGATATCATAAATTATCCTTTACTCAAATCAGCAGCACGAAATAATGATGACCATGTAAAGCAGAATTATCTTAGAGGGCCTCCCCAGCCATGTGGAATTGTGAGTCAATATAGCTCTTACCTTTGTAAATTGCGCAGTCTCAGGTATTTCTTTATAGCAGTGTGAGATCAGACTAATACAGTAAATTGGCACCACAGGGAATGGGGTGCTGCTGTAAAGATACCTGAAAATGTGGAAGCGACTTTGGAACTGGGTAACAGGCAGAGGTTGGAACACTTTGGAGAGCTCAGAAAAAAACAGGAAGTTGTGGGGTGGTTTGGAACTTCCTAGAGACTTATCAAATGGTTTTGATCAAAATGCTGATAATGATATGGACAATGAAGTCCAGGCTGAGGTGGTCTCAGATGGAGATGAGGAACTTGTTGGGAACTAGAGCAAAGGTGACTCTTGCTATGTTGTAGAAAAGAGATTGTCAGCATTTTGCCCCTGCCCTAGAATTCTGAGGAACTTTGAACTTGAGAGAGATAATTTAGGGTATCTGGTGGAAGAAATTCCTAAGCAGTAGTGTTCAAGAGGAAGTGGAGCATGAAAGTTTGGAAAATTTGCAGACTGACAATGCAATTAAAAAAAAAAAAAATGTCTGAAGAGAAATTCAAGCCAAAGGCAGAAATTTGCATAAGTAATGAAGAGCCCAACCTTAATCACCAAGACAATAGGGAAAATGTCTCCAAGGGATGTGGAGACTTTCATGGCAGCCACTCCCATCATATGCCCAGAGGCCTAGGAGGGAAAAACGTAGTCAGGGTCTGGGTCCAGGGCCTACCACATCTGTGTAGCCTCTGGACATGGTGCTCTGAATTCCAGCTGCTTCAGCTCCAGCTGAGGCTAAAAGGGGCCAAGGTACAGCTCAGACCATTACTTCAGAGGGTGCAAGCTCCAAGCCTTGGTGGCTTCCATGTGGTTTTGAGCCTGTGGGTGCACAGAAGTCAAGAATTGAGGTTTGGGAACCTCCGCCTATGTTTCAGAGGATATATGGAAATGCCTGGATGTCCAGGCAGAAATTGCCTGCAGAGGAAGAAGCTACATGGATAATCTCTTCTAGGGAAGAGCAGAAGGGAAATGTGGGTTTGGAGCTCCACACAGAGTCACCACTGCATCACTGCCTAGTGGAGCTGTGAGAAGAGAGTCACCATCCCCCAGATCCCAGAATGGTAGATCCACCGACAGCTTGCACTGTGCACCTGGAAAAGGCATAGGCACTCAATCCTAGCCCATGAAAGCAGCCAGGAGGGGGGCTGTACCTTGCAAATCCACAGGGTGGCGCTGTGCAAGGCTATGCGAGTCCACCATTCGTATCATCAGCATGACCTGGATGTGAGACATGGAGTCAAAGAAGATCATTTTGTAACTTTAAGGTTTAATGACTGCCCTATTGACTTTCAGAATTGCATGGAGTCTGTGACCCCTTTGTTTTGGCCAATTTCTTCCATTTGTAATGGGTATATTTACCAAATGCCTGTACCCCCATTGTATCTAGGAAGTAACTAACTTACTTTTGATTTTACAGGCTCATAGGCAGAAGGAAATTGTGTTGTCTCAGATGAGATGTTGGACTTGGACTTTTGGGTTAATGCTGGAATGAGTTAAGACTTTGGGGTCTGTTGGAAGGGCATGGTTGTTTTGAAATGTGAGGACATGAGATTTGGGAGGGACTGGGGCAGAATGATATGGTTTGACTTTTTGTTCCTAGCCAAATCTCACCTTGAATTGTAATACCATAATCTGCACATTTCATAGGAGGGACCTGGTGGGAGGTAATTGAATTATGGAGGCAGTTTCTCCTATGCTGTTCTCTTTATAGTGCGTTCTCAGGAGATCCAATGGTTTTATAAGCATCTGGCATTTCCCCTGCTGGCACTCACTTTCTCTTCTGCTGCCCTGTGAAGAGGTGCCTTCCACCATGATTGTAAGTGTCCTGAGGCCTCCCCAGCCATGCAGAACTCTGAGTAACTCTGAGTCAATTAAGCTTCTTTCCTTTGTAAATTACACAGTCTCAGCTATTTCTTTATAGCAGTGTGAGAACAGACTAATACAGAGAGTAAATTAACATAATAAGACATAGATGCTGTACTTGAAATATTATTTTGGGCCGGGTGCGGTGGCTCAAGCCTGTAATCCCAGCACTTTGGGAGGCCGAGACGGGCGGATCACGGATGATCGAGACCATCCTGGCGAACACAGTGAAACCCCATCTCTACTAAAAATACAAAAATCTAGCCGGGTGAGGTGGCGGGCGCCTGTAGTCCCAGCTACTCGGGAGGCTGAGGCAGGAGAATGGCCTAAACTCGGGAGGCGGAGCTTGCAGTGAGCTGAGATCGGGCCACTGCACTCCAGCCCTGGCGACAGAGCGAGACTCCGTCTCAAAAAAAAAAAAAAAAAAAAGAAATATTATTTTGAGTCACATGGGAAGCTGTGTGAGGACAGACAATGATGTAATAAGTGTGATTCTGAAGTAGAAGAATAAAGTCAAGGTACTGAGGACTCAATGTGAGTTTGTATTCATAAAAGCCATTTACACGTAGGTATACTAAATCATGTCTTTTTATTCTTCTTATGCATCATGCATTTCACCTTCACTATCCATATCAAAAGAAAGGTGACTTTCTACGGAAATGAAAAAAAATCAACTACCCTGTGAGAAACCATAAATTCTTGCTGCTGCTTTGTACAGAGTTAAGTGATACAGAATTATTAACATATCTCACTCTCACTCTTAACTTACCCTCCCTCCCTCCTTTCTTTCCTTCCCTGCCCTTCCCTTCCCTTTTCTCTCTTCCTTCCTCTCTTTCCTCCTCTTTCCTTCTTTTCCTCTCTTCTACTTCCTCTTTACTTCCCCCTTTCCCTCTCCTTCTCTTCCTGTCTCCTTTTCTTTTTTTAAATTTTATTTCATTTTGTTTTCTTTTTGTTCTTTTTTATTAACTTCCTGATTCAATAGATCATGAAATGCAGGTGACTTATAATAGAAATATCTGTGAAAAACTGTTTCTAATATTAGAACCTTGTAGTAGTGTATCATTGACAACACATTCAAGTTTCCACTTAAATCAGTCATACTTATAGCATTGAACAACAATTGAAAAATTATTGTGTCATTATAACACAGCTACCACTTCACAAATCGAGTACATTGCATAATTAGAAATATTCTGGGCCTGGGTGTGGTGGCTCACCTCTGTAATCCAAGCACTTTGGGATGCTAAGGTGGACAGATTACCTGAGCTCAGGAGTTTGAGACAAGCCTGGACAACACAGTAAAACCCCGTCCTACTAAAATACAAAAAATTAGCCTGGCATGGTGGTGTGCGCCTGTAGTCCCAGCTACTCAGGAGGCTGAGGCAGGAGAATTGATAGAACCCAGGAGGCGGAGTTTGCAGTGAGTTGAGAATGTCCCACTGCACCCCAGCCTAGGCAACAGAGCAAGACTCCATCTCAAAAAAAAAAAAAAAAATTCTTAATATTTTAGAAAACCAAATCATAATAAACTTGCAGTTGGTTCAGTGGACAACTCATATTCCGTTGTAAGCTTGGAAAATTATATTTCTACAATATAGGCAGATGTTCTTTATTAAAGAGGACTTTTATATCAACACAGTTTAGTAGGCTGTAATAGTGACATAAGGATCATGTGTTCATTACCTACTGTAGCCAGCTTCTTTAAAAATTTAATTTTATTGAGATATAATTTACAGTACAATATAATTTATCTAGTTTAAGTGTACAGTTTGATGGATTTGACCAATGTATAGATTCAAAACATACAATTTTTTCATTACCCTCCAAAATGTCTTCTTGCTATATTACACTGAATCTTTACCCCAACCCTTAGTCCATGTCAACTACTAAACTGATTTCTGTCCCTGTTTGTTTGCGTTCTGGAATGTTATCCAAATTGAATTATACAAAATATAGCTTCTAGTTACTGGATTCTTTCATATTGTATAATGCTTTTGAAATTTGTCTGTGTTGTTCCATGATTCAGTACTTCATTCCTTTTCAGTTGCTCAACAGTATTCTAGTGCTCCATGTCATGGATATCCTACAATTTATCTCTTCATTGCTTATTAAACATATGTACTATTTCTAGCTTTTGGCTATTATGAATAAAGATGCCTTAAATATTTTTGTATACGTTATGGTTCCTCTTGAGTAATTACCTAGGACATACTGCAGTGTAATGCAGTGTACATATGTTTAATTTTATCAGAAAATGCCAGTTTACCCAAGTGATGATACTAATTTATAATTCCACTCAAATACATTTTAATTATTAATTTTTCCTTCTTGTGATCATGCTAATTTATTTATTTGTGTGTGTATGTGTGTGTGTGTGTGTGTGTATTGTTATTGGTTATTGGTGGTGGTGGTTTTCTTTTTTTGTTTGTTAATTTTTTCCTAAGTAAAGAATCAGAACCTATAATTTTAGGTATAGACATACAATAATCTGAAGTCCTTATATCATAATTTTAGTAATTGGGACTGTCCTGAAAAATTCAAAATACATGATCATCATTCAGTGACTTAAGGGACCATAATTAAATGTGGTAGTCAAAGCATACTACTGAGAAAGATTTTCTTTTTAAGTATTTTCCTATTTGCGATGGCCCTCTTAAAAAGTGTATTACTCTAAATTGCAAATAACATTCAGCTCAGCATTAGTATTGTAGCAACTTTTCTTGCTTCCAGTCACATTTGCTTCTACTTTGGACATATGTCAAATTCAAATTTACTCCCATTTAATTTAAAAAAAGTAATTGAAAATAAGTAGTAAAAAATGAGGCATACATATGCACAGATGTAATTAGCATCTACAATTAGATTGTTGGTCATGCCTGGGTGACAGAAATTCTTTGTGTTTAGTTGTGGATTGGGGGAAGAACAATACTCAACTTTCTTTAAATAACATATTTTAAACAAGCTTTGGTTTTTCTCTTTCTGCCTAGGATGTTTGGAGGTCTGACTCTCAGAGTTAAGGTTTAACTCACCAATGACCAATAACACACACACACACACACACACACACACACACACACACACATACACACACACACAAATAAATAAATTTACATGATCACCTGAAGGAAAAATTGATAATTAAAATGTATTTGAAGAGAACAGAGCCCTAAGAAATAATATCACACATCTACAACCATCTGATCTTTGACAGACCTGACAAAAACAAGAAATGGGGAAAGGATTCCCTATTTAATAAATGGTGCTAGGAAAACTGGCTAGCCACATGTAGAAAGCTGAAATGGGATCTCTTCCTTACCCCTTATACAAAAATTAATTCAAGATGAGTTAGAGACTTACATGTTAGACCTAAAACCATAAAAACTCTGGAAGAAAACCTAGGTAATACCATTCAGGACATAGGCATGGGCAAGGACTTCATGTCCAAAATACCAAAAGCAACAAAAGCCAAAATTGACAAATGGGATTTAATTAAACTAAAGAGCTTCTGCACAGCAGAGGAAACTACCATCAGAGTGAACAGGCAACCTACAGAATGGGAGAAAATTTTTGCAATCTACTCATCTGACAAAGGGCTAATATCCAGAGCCTACAAATAACTCAAATAAATTTACAAGAAAAAACAAACAACCCCACCAAAAAGTGGGTGAAGGATGTGGACAGACACTTCTCAAAAGAAGACATTTATGCAGCCAACAGACACATGAAAAAATGCTCATCATCACTGGCCGTCAGAGAAATGCAAATCAAAACCACAATGAGATACCATCTCACACCAGTTAGAATGGCAATCATTAAAAAGTCAGGAAACAACAGGTGCTGGAGAGGATGTGGAGAAATAGGAACACTTTTACGCTGTTGGTGGGACTGTGAACTAGTTCAACCATTGTGGAAGACAGTGTGGCAATTCCTCAAGGATCTAGAACTAGAAGTACCATATGACCCAGCCATCCCATTACTGGGTATATACCCAAAGGACTGTAAATTACGCTGCTATAAAGACACATGCACACGTATGTTTATTGAGGCACTATTCACAATAGCAAAGACTTGGAACCAACCCAAATGTCCATCAATGATAGACTGGATTAAGAAAATGTGTCACATATACACCATAGAATACTATGCGACCATAAAAAAGCATGACTTCATGTCCTTTGTAGGGATATGGATGCAGCCGGAAACCATCATTCTCAGCAAACTATCACAAGAACAGAAAACCAAACACCGCATGTTCTCACTCATAGGTGGGAACTGAACAATGAGAACACTTGGACACAGGAAGGGGAACATCACACATGGGCCTGTCGTGGGGTCGGGGGAGGGGGAAGGGATAGCATTAGGAGATATACCTAATGTAAATGACGAGTCAATGAATGCAGCACACCAACATGGCACAGGTATACATATGTAACAATCCTGCACAATGTGCACATGTACCCTAGAACTTAAAGTATAATAAAAAAATTTTTAAAAATGTATTTGAGTAGAATTTAACTCTCAGAGTTAAGGTTTTCTGTTTTACTTCTAAACTAGTTGGACTGTGCTTTTGCTTGGCTGCAAAATGTATTCCTGTGAAGTCTGAAAGTATTTTAATCTTCAAGTTTGAAAATATAAATGAGTTACACAACTTATCCATGTTTTTGTCTTACAGTCCAAAAAAATCCAAGCCCAGCTGAAGGAGCTTCGTTATGGGAAGAAGGATTTATTATTTAAGGTGAGAATCTTTTCTCTCTTTTCCCTGAAACTTGCTAGCCCAATACCAAAAATATCAAGCACATTATTTAGCTTAAATTTAATTTCTGGAATTTCTCATGAATTTGAGTTGCATTTGACTGCTTTAGAAATACTTTTATTTTCTTGCCTACTTAATTAGAGATAAGTGGAAATATTATTTCCTACATTCATTCTTAATGAAAAGCATACCTCATTCCAGCAGGTTAGGAGTGTATAAAACTAATCCTGCTTCCCCAGAGTTCACGAGTTGCAGATATTAAGCTGAGAGATTTATGGGAAGTAGATCATACAAGGACTTTTGAATCTTTTAAATTTATTTTTCAAATCAGAGTTTTAGAAGGAAATGTTAGTGGAAGAAAATTAGACAGTTCAGCAATATTCAGTGTTTTACTTCTATGTAATATACCAGTTGAATATAGATTAGTAAAGCATCAACTTTCAGATATGACCAAGCTCAGGACTTGTTGAAAATTTGTATGACTTAAAGTGTGAGATATATTATATGTAAACCTTGCTATTTCATGTCATTTTACATTTTATGAAATCAGGAGACCTGGATACAAAGAGACTATGAAGTTGCATGAATTAGAATTCCTTTAGTATATACAATACCTCCCAAAACTGTTCCATCATTGGACTTTTATTAACTCAAATAACAAAAGGCCCAGAAGCATGACAATGTTATAGTTTATTTCATAGCTCAACAATGTCAACAAGACTCAGGTTTGTTTTGCATTGTCCTCCACATCTCTCCATGTAACAACCCTCAACTTAAAGACTTATTCTAAGTCTTGGTTCCTCACAGAATCATGATGGTCACTAAAGATATACATATTGTGTCTTCATCCAACTATGTACACAGTCAAAGCAGAAAAAGGAGTCCTTTGTCCTCCAAAGTCATTATTTTTTGCGAAGGAGCAGAGTTTTTTTGAGAAACTTCTCCAAACTAGGTTATGCATGCATGCAAAGGTAAAACCTTAGCATTTTTTAGATTCTATTGTGAAAGACTGTTTTTTTTGCAGATAAGTAATAGAAAGGGAGTTGCTGTGGGAGGCAGCCGATGGTTTCTGCTGTAATGTATTCATGCACTCATCCTGATGGCAGCACATTTATCTGATTTACCTACTAATATATCAGCAGTGCACAGTTTAATTCTTGAATAAACGTATGTTGATGATAGATAGATGGATAGATAGATAGACAGATAGATAGATAGATAGATAGATAGATAGATAGATAGATAGATAGATAGATAGATAGATAGATATAGTTGTGTCAAGGAAGTAGACAGTAGAAACTCAACTCTTAGGTTGGTGCAAGAGTAACTGAGGTTCTTGCCATTAAAAAAAAAATGGCAAAAAACACAATTACTCTTGCACCAACCTGATAGCACTGAAGTACTTGTTACCACAGACATTCACCCATGCACCTTTGAAAATGACTCTACGAACTGGTGAGCCCTGAGATGAGTTGTAGATTCTATTTCAGGTACTTTCCTCTTAGGAAATGTTCAATTTTGAAGAGATTTGATTTTTTTTTTATTTTTAAGTAAATGTAGACTTTGAAGAAGTAATGCTTGCTGTCAAAGCATTTACATTTCATCCTAAAAATAATGACACATGCTGGCAATTGCAAAGCATAGTGATGAATTTGGTGCCCTTATTAATGCTTGAGAGCTGCTTTTAACTTGGGGGAGGCTGCTAGCTGAAGTAGAAATCCTCCACTAAAGATAGAAGTGAGGCCTAACTGCCTGTTAGTTGCCCAGAGATTTGAGTTACTTTATATCCTCCTTAATTCCACTTGGAGCTGATATATTCTGTAGAACACCTAATCTCCATTTTAGTGCTCTTTTTATATTTGACAAACGTACTTCTTTAAAAAAAAAAATCTTAAGTATAACTTATTCATTGAAGAAAAATTTCAAAACAGTGTCAAAAAATATAAAGTCAAAGGAAAACTTAAAATCCCATCACTCAGAACAAATGCAAACAATATTTTGACATATTTCATATTTCTGTCTAGTTCCCTTTGTATGAATTATATCTGTGTGGTGAATGATATATATGCACATATATCTCAGTTGCAATACATCTCTCTCTATATATATATATACCCTTTATATATATTCATAATTTGTAATTTAAAAACAAAAAGATAGCTTTTAATCTTTATTGTTTTATCTAAATTTAAATGAATAATCTATTATATAGATATGCCAAAGGTTACTTAACCTTTCACTTATGTGCAGGTATGTATATACATACATATATATAATGATTTAAATTTACATTATGATGAAAAATACTTTCTTACTTTTAACTTGAGTTACGGTTTTTTTGAAACGTATCAAGTAGTTCATGACAATTGTTTTAAAATATTAATTATTGCTACCTAGTACAGATGATTTTCGAAAGAAATATAACAGTTTACTCTCCCATCAGTACAATAATAACAAGAAAAACGTTGAATTTAAGAATTATTTTGCACTGGATGATTTATTAAACAAACAAAAATAAATAAGTTGGTTAGCTAAGAAATTATGTGAATGCATAATGGCTACACAACAGTGACAAATTTTGTTGCTTTAAGAGATTATAAAGTAAAATGATTATTTTGATTATAAATTTTATTATTAGATGGTTTAAAGATTTAAGTCATTTAATTTTATTTGCTTACTTTTATAGGGAGGTGGGGGTAAATTAAAAACAATGCTTAAAGTACTCCCAAATCACTAAAAATTCAATCTATCAATTTCTCTATTGAGATAGATAATGGCAGACATTTTGATAGTTTTGTGATTGTTTTCGTTGTTTATTGAATAAAAGCAATTTTAAAATACCACGTGTCATTCAGTGTTTCAAATAAAATGGTGACTTAGTTAAATTACTGCTTTAGGGAGTTGGTAGTCCAGTTATTAAAAATATACTATAGTGATACATTTGGCCCTGTGTATTGGTAGTTTCTGTATCCATACAACTGTGAATCAAAAATATTTGAAGAAAATTTTATTCAGCAATCTCACTATTGTGTCTCTACTCCCCAAAAAAGAAATAATTAAATCAAAAATTATCTGCACTTATAGGTTTCACAGTACTATTCACAGTACAAAATACACAGAATCAATTGTAATATTCATCAACAGATAATAAGATAAAGAAAATGTGGCATATGCACACATATGGAATGCTATTCAACTATAAAAATAAAATCATGTCTTCTGCAGCAATATGGGTGGAACTGGAGGCCATTATCTTAATTAAGTAAAACAACCCAGATACAGAAAAAAACAAACAAACAAACAAAAACAAAACAAAACAAAACAAAAAAACCTGCATGTTCTCACTTAAAAATGGAAGTTAAATAATGTGTACACATGGACATAGAGTATGGAATGATAGATAATGAATCATTATCTATTCCATAGAGTATGGAATGATAGATAATGAATACTCAGAAGGGTTGTGGGGAAGGAAGGGACTGGAAGATTAGAAATTATTTAATGTGCATCATGAACATTATTTGACTGATGGATACACTGAAAGCCCAGACATCACCACAATGCAATATATTCATGTAACAAAATTGCACTTGTACCCCTTAAATGTATACAAATAAAAAAAGAAAGTAGTTTTAAAAACGCATAAAAATGATATATCCATTGAAAGTAATACAGTAAAAACACAATAGTTACATAGCACTTACACTGTATTAGGTATTGATATGGTTTTGATGACTGGAGGAACACCAGGGTTCTTGGTCTCACACTGATAGGATTAACGACATGGACACAGGTGGAGTGGTTTTAGGAATGAAAAGTTTAATAGGCAAGAAAGAAAAAAGAAGAAAACAGCTCCCCCATACAGAGACAGAGGGAGGGGGGCTCAGAACAAAGAGGAACCCCATGTGCATGTGCGGCAGAAAAGTGGTTGCTTATATTGGGATGCTGGATGAGGCGGTGTTTGGGTTGCACAGGTCCCAGGGGATTGGTTTGACCAGGTGTGTCATTTATGTAGCTTTCAGAAACCTGACCCTCCCACTTTAGTCCTTTAATATGCAAATGAGGGTCGCTATGATGTTCTGAACACCTGGTGTTATCTGGCGGTAGCCATTACACTTGGCACAGGTGGCAACCAGGAGATGGCGGGAATTGCCATGTTGACCATGTTGAGTGGACCTAGTTTCTAATCGCCAGCATTTGCCTGTTAAAGCTTGCCAGCCTTGCTTTTAAAGCTGCTTTTTTGTTAGAAAAGAAATGGTTTGGGGGTTGCTTCTTATTACAGGAAAATTTCCACTGAGAACCTTTACCCTTACTTTCTCCCTAAAACTTATTCCTTAATAACTCCTACATTAGTAGTATATTCAATCTAGACATTAAAACATATACAGGAAGATGTGCATATATTAAATGCATATAATACGTCATTTTAAATATGAGATTTGAACATCTACAGATTCTGGTGTCCATGGAGTTCCTGGAATTAATTCCCTGTGGAACCAAAGGAGTACTGTATATATTTAGTGTTTTTACTTTATTCAGGTCTATAATGTGTCACTTCATTTGACCCTCACCACAACCCCTATGAGACAGAAAAATTCATGTGATGTCTTTCACAATGAAAGAATTGAAAGCTAAAGAAATTTGATATTTGTGGCCACCAAAATGTTTACCTGTAAAGCATATTTACTAGCAGAGTGAAGCTATCGCCATGGATATTAATTACATTTTTTTTTAAGTAGAGCTGACCTGTTGGGGCATGATGAATTAAGTACATTTGCAGGGTTTTATAGTTTTTCCTTTGATAACTATCCCTATAGCATATGTTTATGTCATTGGATCAAAATGCTGACTTAATTGTTCTGGAATGTGTGGTGATAGACTTGATGCACTCATTCCTGCTGAAATTCGGACACCACAGTGTCTTGTGTTATCATTATTATTTTCTCTAAATCTAGATGTTTTTAACTTGGTACCTCTATTGTCATCTGCTCTTGAAGAGAGGGGCATTGCAACCTGAATTTCCATGTATGTATAACAGAGTGTCAGATTATTTCCTGATGATTTCAGATATCTATAAGGGAATTTTGTAAATTCGTTTCTCCTTAATTTTTAAACTCTTAAGTAATTTAAGTTATTTTTTGTTCATCTGTCTCATTAATTTAAAATTATGTCATCCACATGTTAAACTAATTTTTAATGAGCAAAATGCTTTTCAGTTCCATTTACTTGTATTTGGTGCCAAAATGTAGGCATCTTACAAAAGAGGTGTGAGGGGTTAAAAATATTATTTTCTTGCATGATTCCAGAAGCTGTAAGCTTGTCAAATCACATTCATTTGTGCCTCAAAATAATTATATGAGTCAGACAGGGAAGATAATATTGTTCTCTTATGAATTAGAAAACCAAGACCCAGAGAAGTTATAAGAGTTTTCTGAAAATATGGGACTAGTAAGTGGCATAGTTATATCTTAATAGAAGTATTTTAATTCCACGATATCACATTTTTCCCAGCTGTATTTCTACTTTGTATTTTGAGGTGATTTACAGATTATATCTTTTAGAAGTCATTTCTTCTAATGTACTCAAACATCTGTAAAAGAAAAATCAAAATCTTTGGTCCCCAAACTCAATTTGCCAAAGGAGAAAGTCAAACTTGAAAACTGAGTCGCTCCAAACTGCCTCCCATTTTGTCTTGAAGCGATAGCTACAAAGACAGGAGACAGCTGGGTGCGGTGGCTCAGTGGCTCAGCCTGTAATCTTGGCACTTTGGGAGGTGTAGGTGGGGGGATCACCTGAGGTCAGGAGATTGAGACCATCCTGGTCAACATGGTGAAACCTCATCTCTATTAAAAATACAAAAATTAGCTGGACATGGTGGCGCATGCCTGTAGTCCCAACTACTTGGGAGGCTGAGGTAGGAGAATCACTTGAATCCAGGAGGTGGAGGTTGCAGTGAGCCAACTTCGCGCCACTGCACTCCAGCCTGGCACAGATAGAGATTCCGTCTCAAAAGAAAAAAAAAGCTGCAAACTTCCCCAGGGGATTCCCTCACAATGTGCTCACAAGATAATTCCTTGTGGGCCCCAAGGTCTTTATCTTAAAATGGTTGAAATTCACTCTGACAATGTAAATAAATAGCTTATCTTCACAGGTAAGGGACAAAAATAAAACTGAGAATCATCTCTCAGCTCACTTGAGATGAATTCATATTTTGCTGCTTCCTCTACTCTGTGTTTACTTTATCTTAAATGAAAATGCAGGTTCACTAAGGAAGTGAATACCTCATTGACTATTATTCTACCCTCTCTGTCTTCGTGTAAAATACGGATTCAGTGAGGGCTGATCAAAGCCTCAAAACAATGCAACTGCTTGCCCCCACCCCACCCCACACCCCCGGCTTTTTTTTTTTTTTTTTTTTGTCACCAGGCTGGAGTGCAGTGGTGCGATCTCGGCTCACTGCAACCTCCGCCTCCCGGGTTCAAGTGATTCTCCTGCGTCAGTCTCCCAAGTAGCTGGGACTACAGGCAGGCGCCACCATGCCCATCGAATTTTTGTATTTTTAGTAGAGATGGGGTTTCACCATTTTGGCAGAGATGGTCTGGATCTCCTGACCTCAGGTGATCCACCCACCTCCGCCTCCCAGAGTGCTGGGATTACAGGCGTGATCAGTTTGGGTGGGGCAGGAACAAATCACAATGGTGGAATGTCATCAGTTAAGGCAGGAACTAGCTATTTTCACTTCTTTTGTGGATATTCAGTTGCTTCAGGCCATCTGGATGTATACATGCAAGTCACAAGGGTTATGATGGCATAGCTTGGGCTACCTTTCTTACTCTGTTCATTTATTTGAAAACTGAATGTGTTCTATAACTGCCAGGCTTGTGGTTTAGGTTTAGGAATAATTTTAAGAAAATATTTTTATAACTTTAATAACATATTTAAATATTATGTTTCTTATTTTAAGTTTTTCCATTCTCATCAAATTTTATCATTAAATCAGGATTTGAAAAACATGTTGTGACATATTACATAAGAAAACAAAACATTTAAAATGTTACATGTCAGGACTTGTAAATACATTTAAAATTATGAATATATTTGTGTGTTCCCAATCTGACACCCTGTGCCTATTTCAGTCCTTGCTAATAGGTTATATGATGCTCTACTGCTTTGTTTCGATCTAGCCTCAAACTCTTTCTCATTCTCATATTTGAAGGAGTTCCTAAAAGTCTCTCAGCATTGGTAATCAAGATACAACCTATTGGCCTTCTGAATGAGTTTTAAAATATTTAGCCTGTGGCCACTCTTCGACCTCCAGAAAGCTACTCCACCAGAATTTGTTCACTATTGTCTTACTATGGCAGTGAATGCTATTTGTTATTTTTGAAAAAAAACTTTATAGAGCAGTATATGTAAGCTAAATAATGTACCAGAATAAGGCATAAGTCAGGATGCTTGTGTAGAAAATCAAAACAAAGAATAATTCTAGAACATTTCTCCTTGTTTCTGAGAGGGTGTGTTGAGCATTGGATTGCTGACCTTCTTGACATATTCTTTTCTTGTGCATCATGTCGTACAGGTTGTGCATGTATGTCTTGGCTTAGCCAGCTGTACTCACAGTGAGAGGGGCCCTTAACCTTATTCTAGGAAGAGCTGATTTGCATATTTCCTTGCTTAAAGTAAATATAGAACAGTGATGCAATCATGAGTCCTTTGGGGAAAATCATTCCCTTTGTGAAATTGCCTGGGCTACTGATATCTCAGTGAACTGGTTTGTTTAAATACTAAGTAGTTTGTTACTGAGTACCTTTTTAAAAAATACTTTTTCAGTGTTGAGATGTTTGTTTCTTCTGAGCACAAAGAAAGTATAAAACATGTTTCTGATCAGATGACATTTTAGGTTCTAAAATTATGGATTAAAAATTATGGATTTTGGTAAAATTGTATTTGAGTGCCCTGGAATTACTTCTCAGGGATTTAGTGCGTCTTCAAGTAGCTCTCATCTCTATTAAAATATAAAACAGTTACAGTAGTATTGTTCTTCTAAAAAAAATTCATTATGAAAGTAAGATAAAAAAGAAAGATTAGTGAAAAAAAAGTAATTCACTAATGTATTTACAAGTCCTGATGTAGATAATATTAAATGTTTTATGTAACGTATCATAACTTTTTTTTTAAATCATGAGTTAATGATAAAATTTGGAAAAAATGGTAAAATGGTTACCAAGTTTTAAAATGTTATAATTTTTAAAAGTACCTTTTTATATCTTTTATCCTAATGGTGATGCCAATATAATTTTAGAAGAGAAGAGCAAATTATTATTCTCTTTTGAATACTTCTTCTTTGGGCCACATGTTTAGATGTTCTCTTTTTGTCATGAAGGGAGACATTTCCAAAACATATTTGTGAATTTATTTGATTTGTTTCACTTTATTTCATTACTGTTACTGAGTTACAAGGGTTTTGGTTAACCTAATCAAAGGGAAGAAGACATTTAACTTTTATGATATTGAATAGAAAGTTGCTACAATAGATACAGTTCAGAACAACTTTTTAAAAACGTAACAAATTTTATAGTTTATGAAAAGAAATGTAGAGATCATGGAATCAAGGGCTGATCTCCTAAATGGTATAAACTTGTGGAGTTTTTTTTACCAGTGACAACACTACTTGTACATATATTTTAAATAAAAAATTTATGGTATCTTAGCCCCTACCATTGTCATTTGGACATAATAAATCCCATTTGAGAAACAAGTCAGATTAATTTATTATATAAAGTTTCAAGGACTTAGAACCTTCACATTGGAAAGCTGGCAAATAGCTGCAATTTCAGTCTCTTACTCAATAGAGGCTTATCTCCTCAACAACATTGCCTCTGATTATAAATATTCAGTGTTTAACATTCACAAAAGACGAAGGCAATTTTTTTTTCCTTATACAATAATGACTGTTGGAGAATCCCCCCACTCACTCCTGATTATAGCTGTTTTATATACTACCTGCTTCCCACAGAGATGCCAGCCCTCAGTCTATAAAGTAATGTGTGCTTTCCCCCCACGGTCCTCTTGTATTCGTTTTTTCTGTAGTCTTTGTTTCTATCTGTGTGGTGCAGGATTTGAGTGGGCAATGAAATCATTTCAGTACTCTGAACTCGTGCAATTTAGTCAGAGGCCAAAATTTACAATCACCAACATAGAGTTTTAATTTTTCATTCCAATTTCATAATCTCGACTCTTGTCAAGCCCACAACTAGCATATCTTCCAACCCTGCTTTAATCATTGCTACTCCTCCTCCACAAATAGAAGTATAAAACTTCATTAAGGTTGCAAATACCTATATGGTATATATATATATATATTATGTCATGTACGAAAACTGCTTTCATATTTTTGGTAAATCCTTTTGTTCCATCAGTGTCTCCTGCAATGAGACACACACACACACACACACACACACACACACACACACACACACACGAGTACAAATAAGAAGCACTTACCATGGGGTCTAGGACTGTTTTACATGCTTCAAGGGACAAAGAAAAGCAATTCTAAGACAAACTATTTTACAACTTTGATTAATTGACATATAAAAGTTATTATTTATATTAAACAGAAGCATTGTCTACTGAATATTTTGTTCATTCTTTCTTGCTTAGTAGATGTAGCTTGATGTGGTAAAAATAAAATGTGGTTGAAAAGAGGGAATCTAATTTATTTAGTAAGTCTTTCACTTACCTGGAAACTAAGTTCGAGTAAAGTCACTTTATTTGTTGGATATCAACTCCCGTCAGTAAAATATGAATGAGATGAAAAAAACACACACTTTCAAGTTACGTAGCAGAATCAAAGGAGATGGCATATGCAAATAGATTGTACAAAGTATTTTAGACACACTGAATTATCAATGAATTGTTTTATTTTTTCCTCAGGGAAATTTATTTCACAAGGAATTACCAGCTTATTTTTTTAGAGTCTAAACAATTATTGGTCTTAGTCTCATTTAAGAAATACATCATATGTTCTTAACTCAGGCCCTCATAGTTTCCGTCGTCTGATACACGTAAAACTACATTGCACACCTTTTCTTCTTCTTCAAGGTATGTAGCCACCTTGGAAGCCAGGGGAAAATCAGTTTATCTTTTTCATTTTAGGCAAATATATTTGTTTAATTTATTGATTAATGAGAATAAAAAATCTCAAGAACATTCTTGAGAAAACACAGATTCTAATTTTTAGTATTTTTGTGGGAATCAAGTACTAAAGGCATAATATCATTTTTAGAAATGAATTATTGATTGGGATATATATTTTTTCTAATAAAGTTTTTTAATAGATTTTTTAATTAAAGAAAATATTTAAATGCAGATGCCAATAACTAAATATAATTTCTTGGCACAATTGCAGTTGACCATTTGTCTGTAAACAGAGATCTGAAAGAGTACATTGTCCTTCTCAACTGCCTTTAACATATATTATTTGTGGGAATAATAGTCAGAAATTCTCTTTAATCTTAGATGCATCAGACACCTTTGCTATAATAATTTGGTTTTATACTTTGTTCTATCTTGGGCAAATTTGATATGCTGATATACTGATAATTTATTCATTAAAATATGTAAAGTCTACTAAAATAATATTGAAAATAGCTCTGTGGATTTTTTTTCTAATTGAGCAGAAACTGTGTTAACTTAATATTACACTACTTCCTCCTTCTTCATGTGTTAAATTTGTTTTTAATTTAGATGGATTGAGGAAAATGATGAGACCATATTAATATTTTCACTTGTTTTAACCCTTTTATTTGCTTGTGGCTTGGATTTTAATGTTAGTCTGCAAGAGTATAGTAGCAATCTAACATAGTCTTATGAGTTGCCTGTTCAATTCTGACTTTTTTTTTTTTTCAATTCTGACTGTTTTAATAACAATACTTAGCTTTAGCTACTTGGAATGAAGATGCTTTGTGGGTGTTTGACAATTTTAATATGTGTAGGAAGCACCTGTATATCTTGTTGAAAGGAAATGCTGATTTAGTAGGTCTGGGAGAGGGCTTGAGATTCTACATTTCAAACAAGCCCCACCAAGGTGCTAAGTCTAATGGTCTAGCCACACTTTAAATTGGAAGGCGTAGCAATCTGATTAATCAGATGTGAAAGGATTTTTTTCTTTTCTCTCTCTGTTTTTTTTTTTTTTTTTTTTTTTTTTTTTGGTTTTCTTTTTGAGACAGAGTCTCACTCTGTTGCCCAGGCTGGAGAGCAGTGGCACGATCTTGACTCACTGCAAACTCTGCCTCCAGGGTTCATGCCATTCTCCTGCCTCAGCCTCCTCCCAAGTAGCTGTGACTACAGGTGCCCGACAGGCACCTGCCACCACGCCTGGCTAATGTTTTGTAGTTTTAGTAGACACGGAGTTTCACCATGTTAGCCAGGATGGTCTCGATCTCTCTTTTTTTTTTTTTTTTAATTTAAAATTCTGTAGACATTGGTGTGGTAGGAAGAACCAGCATTTGGAAATCAAATTATCTCAGTTCTCTTTTAGTCATTTCACTAGCTTCCTAGTATTTCCAATAGAAATATAGAAGTATATGGACTTCTAAAAAAGGGCACTCGTACTTGTTTAACTTTTTTTGTTCACTCAACACACACAGTTGACATTTTCTGGTAGGCGTAGGAAAAACAAAGTTGAATGACAAATTTTCAGATTCTCAGTCTAGTAAGGGAGAGGGACTAGTTTGCGATCAATTTTAATACAACATGGTAAGTGTTTTACAAGTATTTATCTACCACTCTTGGGGGAAGGGATCATTGAGGGGAGGATCAAAGTTCAGTAAACCTATTAGTATCTTCCTGCTAGATTTATGGAAGACTGAGTTGGATTAGACCTTGAAGGCATTGCACCAGTGTTTGGTAGGTATTTACTAAATATTCGTAGGAAAGAAGGAAGAAAAAATCCAGAGATTAAGTGATGAATGCAGTATTTATTTTATTTTTTTATTATTATTATTTTTTTTTGAGACGGAGTCTGGCTCTGTTGCCCAGGCTGGAGTGCAGTGGCCGGATCTCAGCTCACTGCAAGCTCCGCCTCCCGGGTTTATGCCATTCTCCTGCCTCAGCCTCCCGAGTAGCTAGGACTACAGGTGCCCGCCAACTCGCCCGGCTAGTTTTTTGTATTTTTTAGTAGAGAGGGGGTTTCACCGTGTTAGTCAGGATGGTCTCGATCTCCTGACCTCGTGATCCGCCCGTCTCGGCCTCCCAAAGTGCTGGGATTACAGGGTTGAGCCACCGCGCCCGGCCAGTATTTATTAATAAAATAGTCTAACCAAATGGACTGGCATTTGGACATGAATCACTATTCAATAAATTGTCATAGGAACTTGCTGAAATATGTGGTACCTATGGAGAGAGGCAAGAGAAGAGACTGGGGAGATTAGGCTGTTGTCAAATCATGAGAGTCAATGATGGTGATATTAACAAGGTTTGGAAAAAAGTGCCAGTAATTTTATATATAGTGCTTCTTTTTGTTGGTCAGAAAAAATGTTCAAGCTCCTGTTAGCTTGTAAATATGGATATCAGCTTTCTTTTCAGATTTGCCCTTCTCCTCCTGTGCTTCCTGGGCATGATTTACCCTTTCAGCCAATGAGGACTGGCCAGTGACAACTTAGTATCGTGGAGGTGCTTCTGACTGATCAGCAGGTCTATTGGTTCTGGGTTCTATTCTTTTTTTTTTTTTTTTTTCTTTTACTAGTTACCACCTTAAATGTCTTTTGACTTTAAGGTGAATATAAAAAAAAAAAAAAAAAAAAAAAGGAGAAAGAATGGGAGGCTAATGATACAGATAGTATTTTATCCGGAAAACAGAGTCCCCCCAAAAAACACACATTGAAATCTACTACTTTCATATTTTTCTTTAATAAGCAATTTAATGAGAATTGAAACTATATTGCTACTTAATGGAGTAAAAAACTTTTCTAATTTAAAGTTATCTAATTGGCTCTGAAGGGCAAAGTAGACTCACATATTCTGGGTAGTAAGGAAAAAAATGGGAGCACTTTGATGGTTCTTCCATATTTTAGACACTCATTAAGCCTGCGTTTTATTCACAACTGGGCTCATTCGCTTTATCTTCAACCCATATAAAAGGCAGGAAGGTGTAGCATTTAAAAGTAGAGATTCTGGATCCAAGCCTGCTGTGTTTAATACTTTGTCAATTACAATATTAATTTGAGCAAGGTAAGTAAACCTTATGTTTCTCTTTTTTTCTCATTTGTGAGATGAAATTAATGATAGCGTCTATGTTATATAGTCATTTTGCAAATTTAATGAGTTAATACAAATAAATTATCAACTTATAATAGCTTCTGGCACATATTAAGTGCACAATAATATTAGCTATTATTGTTCAAACAAAAGAGACAGTTTTACTTTCTTTTGATTTTAATATTGCTAACCAATTCTTCTGGGTTCTGATAGAATCTTGAACTCAATCTAAACTTTTCCTATTCTTGAGTGAGCTGCATAACCTCTGAGCTATTTTCCCAATTGCAAAATAGAAATAATCACTACTCTATAGAAGTGGTGTGTGTAGAGATAAGGTATGTGAATCTACAACCTAAAGGGCCCTCATCCAATGTAGTTGCCTTCAACTTCTTTTTCACTTTTGTTTTGTTTTGTTTTGCATATTTAGTATATGCAGACAGAAATAGGAAAATAAATTATTTTTCCCTCTTTTTCATTTTGCTCTTAGGCAAGCTGGAAATAGGATTGAGATTTACTGTTGCATTTAGATAGAAGTGGCGTGAATAGAATTCTCGGGGTAATCCACTGGGCATAGTCATCATGAGTCCCCTCATTATCTGGAAAGTGTGGAAAGTCAATTTCTTTTCAGCACGCAAACATGAAGGTGCTGTGGCATCTAAAGGTTTTGGCTATCAATGCGTCATACTTAGTAACTCTAACACACATTAACTCATTTCACAGTTGGGTTTCACTTCTTTTTAATACTAAGTATATTTTTCCAAAACATTAGTAGATTTTTGTTGAAAGTTTTATAAAATATACCATGTCATCATTGTTTATTTATGTTTCACCTCTTTAATGTGTCCATTTAGAGAAAAATATATAAATCACAAACTTTAAATACACAAATATAAAAAAGCAAAATTAGTCTGCAAGTTAGAGTTTATCAGCTGGGTCAAACAGAAATCAATTCATTCAACAGATGAATTCAAGAGATGACGCAGCTTCAGTGTGTCGGACACTGTGTTCGATGCAGTTCATATATCAGGAAGCAATTCAAATATAACAACACTTTCTACAGGGCGTTTATAGTCTAATGTAGATAGGTAGAAACTGAGTAGTTTGGGTGGTGTCCCACTCTCCAAAGCACCATCATTGGCACTCTATGTTTTCATAGTCTAACATCTCACATGATCTGAATCCTCATCAGGAAGAAAAAAATTAATGTATTTAAATTTAATGTATTTAAAAATGTAATGTTTTTATTGTCAGCTATATTTAAGTATAATTTATGTTCAATAAAATTCATCATTTTAGTTGGACAATTTATTGAGTTTTGATTAATATATATAGTGTGTTGCTGTCACCACAATCAAGATATATAACTATGCCATCATTTAAAAAAATTGACCATGGAGCACTTTGCAGTCAATTCCCTCTCCATGCCCTGCTTTCTTTTACTGTTGTTTTGCCTCTTCTAGAACATCACGGAATAAAAACACTTAGCATAATATGCTTGAGTTCCTATATATTGTTTGATGTGTCATTTTTCCCTTTTTAATGCTAATTTCATTTCATAGAGAGATACACCACAGTTTGTTTCCCTACTAGCTAGCTGATTGGCATTTTCTTCCTTTAGGTTTGGGACTGTTATAAATAATGCTGCTATGAGTGCTCACATAGAGATCTTTGTATAAACACAAATTTTTATTTTGTTCTGGGGAAAAACTGAGAGTAGAATAGTTAGGGCATATGTAATTTTTTTAAATTTTATAAAAAATTGCCGATTATCTTCTAATTGAATGCACCATTGCATTCCCACCAGCAGTGTATGAAAAATTCACATATTCTGCTTTCCTGGCAATACTTGGTTTGGTCAGTCCTGAGTTTCAGTCTTTCCAGTGCATGAGTCGTGACGAGCGTATGGTTATATCCTATATTTCCCTAAGAATAATGTTGTTGAATACTTTTCATGTGCCTGGTTTTCATTTGAGTGTCCTCTTTGTTGAAGTGACTGTTCACATGTTTTGCTTCTTAATGAGAATATGTGTTTTATTTTTATATTGGATTTTTTATTTTCTAATAACTAAGTTATAATCATCCTTCATGTATTCTAAATACTAGTTCTTTATCAGATATATATTTCACAAATATTTTTTGCCAATGTGTGGCTTGGCTTTTCATTTTCTTAAATGTAGCTTTCAAAGGAAAAAAAAAAACTTTTGATAAAGTCAAAATGATAACTGTGTCTTTGATGTTAGAACTTTCTGTGTCTATTTAAAGATCTTCTAACACAAGGTCATAAAGTTTGTCCTTGTGTTTTCTTTTGGATGTTTTATGTGTTGGTTATTGTGTTTACATCTATGATTTACCTGAATTTATGTTTTATATAAAATGTGAGTTGATGGTTTCACATTTTTTTATATTAATATTTAATGAAGTCAGTTACATCATAATTTATTTTTAACATAGTAATAATTGAGCTGAAACGACCAAATGATGGTATAGTAAAATATCCTGAACTGTGTACAACTTCTTATGCTATTTATTTCATGGATTTCTGCATGAGAAGTCCATATAAAGTTCCTTTGATTGGAAGTGTGTGGTGATTCTTGTTCTTGCAATTCAGGACAATATTTAAGTGCTCTGAATTTGACATGTAAACAATTAGAAATTAATTCTGGGTTTGCCACTGAATAGAGTAATTTTTGAGCAAATTTTTCAAATTCAGGGTTTCAGCTTCTTCATGTGTTAGATTGTGGTAATTCCTAGTTTTGTGCAAACCTAGCAGAGAAGCAAATGCTTTATAAATGTAAGCCCTTGTTTTTTTTTTTTTTTTTTTTTTTTTTCCCTCTCTCTCTCTCTCCCTTTCATTTTCTTCATTAGCTCTTTGGTTCTATTAGGAAAAAACTGTATTTGCTCAATTAATTCTTCTCTGTACTGCCATAGTGCTCTGAGCCTAGTGTCCCATACTGGGATCTACTGTGGTTATCTGAATGTCAGTCTCCTTTTCCTATAGGACTATAAGCTGCTATTATGGGGGAAGTCCATCTAATAATAATTTATTCTAACTTATTTTATTTGTAAAATATTCATGGCTGGGCATGGTGGTTCATGCCCATAATCCTAGCACTTTGGGAGGCCTAGGCGGGCAGATCACTTGAGGTCAGGTGTTCGAGACCAGCCTGGCCAACATGGTGAAACCTTGTCTCTACTAAAAATACAAAAATTAGCTGGGTGTCATGGTGCATGCCTGTAATCCCAGCTACTTGGGAGGCTGAGGCATGAGAATCGCTTGAACCCAGGAGGCAGATGTTGTAGTGAGCCGAGATTTTCCAGCCTGGGTGATAGAGCGAGACTCCATCTCAAAAAAAAAAAAAAAAAAAAAAATTCATTAAGTTCCACAGTCTATTAAGTATCTTACTTGTGCACTGTGGACAAAATATAAGTAAGGTATGGTATGGTTTCTGGTTTCAAGAAGTCCACAAATAATAATGTCAAGTATTATTTTAAATGTACATAGTCAGGCAATGTGCTGCTAACTCACACACACACGATCACCTTTAATACTTACAATAACTGTTTAAGGCAATGGTATCTGCATTTGTCTGCATTTTAGAATCATCAGAAGATCTTTAAAAAGTTTTGAAGCCCAGGCAATACCCCAGATCAATTAGATAAAAATGTCTGAGAAGGGGTCAAAGGCATAAACATTTTTTCAAGCTCCTCAGTTAACTTAATGTGCAACAGTTTTGGGAACCACCACTCTAAGGTCAGTTGTAATATAACCAACCCCAGTATTCCCATGAGGTAACCATGGCTCTGAGAGGTTAAGGCACTCTGACTCTAGGATCCCATGCTCCCAAACAATACATTATAAAACTTTCAATTAAATAAAAATTCTAAACATACGCATATAATTTTTGTATGCACAAATATATATTTACACATAAAACATATTCATAAAATATGCAGAGAAAAAGAGAGACAGGAAATATGTGTGAGAATTGATACCCAATTGAGAGCAGAAAAAATGGAAAACCTCTATCACTTTTGGAGGTATTTGGGGACATGGTGTTATTGTTGGGTTACTTAAGAAATATTTTGGAGACAAGTTGAATTTGAATTCAGTTTGGAAAGAGAAGTATCAGTGCAGTAGCAAGGATTGGGGAAGGTTCTTTGGGAGCAGATGGAGTAGCATGGTCAAACAACTCAAGACATGAGAGAGCATGGGGAGTTTCAGTTTGACAAATAGTGGAAGGAACTAGTGGTGACCTGGCAATAGCTGAGACCTGGAGTCAGAGCTGAAAGATATGTCTAAGTCAAGTATTAGAATGCCTTCTGTTACAGGATAAAGGCTTTAAACTGTGCTATTTTTTAAAAGCTGTGGTGAATTTAATTAAAGATTATTATGAATAGATTTATCTTCAATGCACATTATATGCTCATACATACATTTATGCATAGTTTTGAGTTTGAATACTTTGAAGTAGAGTAGTGAGTGCCAATTCTCTTTAAATCTGTGCAGCAAAATTTTAAGTTCTTTGCAAGCTGGAAACCACATTTCATCATTAATTGCCAGATGCTATTGGCAAGAAGCGCATTTCCCTGAATAGACTCCTATTTGCCAGTTCCAGAGATTAGCATTATAATTGGATGTTGAAATGCATCCTTTCTGCATCTTTCTCTGCTCCTCCCTGCTGTTTTCATAATGGCAAAACCTGAAAAAAATAAAGTAGGTGATCTTACTTATTCTGGAACTGAGAAGCCCACAATAAGATACAGAGAGATGTTTCCAACAGTAATGCACATTTATTTATAACCACACAGAAAAGTGATTGTGACATTTTTCTTCTAAATATTTTCTACATTCTTACATTCATTGTGTTAACTCAGGCTCTTCACCTCTTCCGAATCACACACAGGGCTCCCTGAATTCGGTCTTCTCCTCCAAGCTGTCTTCCACACTATCAAAAGAAGCATTGCCTATTTAAATTTCAAATTTGCCTGTTTTTTTTTTTTTTTTTTTCCACTCCTACCTTTATCTTTATCATCTTCCAGTATTTATAGAAATAGTTTCAGTTTCCTTAGTATAGCTTACTAGGCTCTCTATGAACAACCTCTATCTATATCTTCAGTCTTATCAACATTGAACACTGGATAATAGAGGTCTTACATTTCTCATAGTTTTCCATTTCTCATCTCTATTGTTTCCTAATATTTGTGTTTTATTTTTTCTCCTACGTCTTTATAAGTGTTCTTCACATTGCTAGTTCTTACTGTTTTAAACAAGTTTTATTGAGATATATGTTACATAACATAAAATCAATTCATTTAAAATGTACAATTCTATGTTTTAATTATATTCACAGGCTTGCACAACCGTCACTAGAATTCAATTTTAGAAAATTGTCTTCATCACAAAAAGATGTTCATATTCATTAGCAGTCACTGCCTGTCCCTGTTTTTCCCTAGAACCAGGGAAAAGATATTCTAATTTTTGTCCCTGATGACTTTCATATTTTGGACTTTTCATATATAAGTAGAAACATACAATATTGGCATTTTGTGACTAGCTTCTTTCACTTAGGGTAATATTTGCAAAGTTCATTCATGTTATATATTAATATGTCAGTTTGTTTAAATGTCATATAATATTCAATTGGGTGGATGTACACATCTTGTTTATCCGTTTGTTAGAATATGAACATTAGGTTGCCTCTACTTTTTAGATATAAATAGTGCCAAGACAAATATCATTGAGTTTTGTTGTATTCAGTCTGATAATTGCTGCTTCCTGATTGTTTAGCCCATTCACATTTGATGCAATTATTGATATAATTAGATTTGTATGTCATTTTTCTTTTGGATATATCTCATGACTGTTTTGTTCCCCTGATGCTATTTTACTGTCTTTTTTGTATAATGTGATGCTTTCTAACATTTTTAATTTTTTTTTTTTTTTTTTTTTTGAGACAGAGTCTCGCTCTATCGCCCAGGCTGGAGTGCAGTGGAGTGATCTCTGCTCACTGCAAGCTCCGCCTCCCGGGTTCACGCCATTCGCCTGCCTCAGCCTCCTAGCAGCTGGGACTACAGGCGCCCGCCACCTCACCCGGCTATTTTTTCTTTTTTTCCTTTTTTTCTTTTTTTTTAAGTAGAGAGGGGGTTTCACCGTGTTAGCCAGGATGGTCTCGATCTCCTGACCTCGTGATCCACCCACTTCGGCCTCCCAAAGCGCTGGGATTACAGATGTGACCCCCCACGCCCGGCCTTAATTCTTTTTAATTATATGTTTTGAGCTGTGTTCTTAATGCTTCCTCTAAGGCTTATAATATACTTCTTAAATTATTAGATTCTACTTCAGATTTGTACTAATTTATTTCTAGTGAAGAACAGAAATTTTATACCTATATAGCTCCTTTGCCCCAACCCTTCTTTTTTTTTCTAATATTTTATACGTATCATGACCACGTATGTTATCTTTTGTCTTCTAATGAAGCTGAGAGAATATAGAGTAAGTACATAATTTTAGAATGTGCTCTATTAACCTCATTTACAATTTCTGCTTCTCCTATTCCTGTGAATTCAAATGACAAATTATTGTCATTTTGTTACTCCAATTTAGCTATTTTTCTGTCTTCTGTGTGCTATTGTCAAATATATTGGATTTCTATATATCAGTTACATATATATCTATATATTCATATATGCATACTTATGCATGTATAATTTGATGCAGTTATTTTTAAAGCAGACAGCAGGAGAGATATACAATTACAGTTAACCCTTGAACAATGTGGAAGTTAGGGGCCCCAATCCCCTGGATGGTCAAAAATCCGCATATAACTTTTGACTCCCCAAGTAGTTACTAGTAATAACCTACTATTGACTGAAAGCCTTACCAATAATATAAACAGTCAATTAACATATATTTTGTATATTACATTTATTAAAGACTATTTTTCTAATAAAGTAATTTGGAAAAATGAGCATATTATTAAGAAAGTCACAGAAGATAAAATATAGTTACCCTTATTCATTAAGTGGAAGTGGATCATCACAAAGGTCTTCTCCTCCTCTTCACATTGAATAGGATGAGTAGGTGGAGGATGAGGAGGGGTTGGTCTTCCTATCTCCTAGAGGCAGAGATGGAAGAGGAGGAAAAGGTAGAAGGGGAGGCAGTAGAGGCAGACACACTGATTAGCTTATGTTAGAAAAATATCCACATAGAAGTGAACCTGTGAAGTTCAAACCAATGTTGTTCAAGTGTTAACTGTAAAATCTTTTATATATTACTTATTTTATTACTTTTGCTGGTGCTGTTTTTTTCCCCAAGTGTATTTGAATTATTGTCTTTCATTACTTTGTTTAGTTAAATAAATTATTTTAATGTTTCTTGTGAGGCAGACCTGCTTACAACAAATTCTCAGTGTTTGTTCATCTGGGAATATCTTTTCTTTGGCCTTGATTTTTGAAAAATTTGCTGGATATAAAATCGTTGAGTGACATCTGTTTTATCCTTCAATACTTTTTTTTTTAAATAAATAAAGTTTATTGAGTTTCTAAGATCTATATGTTTATATTCTTCAACAAATCTAGAAAAATTTCGGCCGTATTTCTTCAAACTTTGTTCCTGTCCTCTCTTCTCTCTCATCTTGGAGACCACATTTACATTTAGAACAGCTGCCTTCTCATGATAAACAATGGAGAGCAGAAGGTAGTGTGTTAAGATGGAATATCTTAACACACTACCTTCTGCTCTCCATTGTTTATCATGAGAAGGCAGCTGTTGTTACTCTTGGTGTGGTCTCTTGTCCATGCTGAGTTGTTTTCCTCTTGCTGCTTTCTAAATGTTCTTTTAATGATTGTCTTTCAACACTTAGACTGTGATATGTCTGAGCATCAATTCTTTGCATTTCTCTTATGTGAAGATTGTTGATCTTGTTGGATATGTGTGAATTTTTCAGCTGTTATTTCTTAAAATATTTTCTGTTCCTTTCTTTCGATATTCCATAATTCTTAAGTTAGTGTGCTTAACGGTGTCCCAAATTTTTTTGAGGCATTGCTCATTTTTCTTAATTCTTTTTTCTCTGTTTCCTGAATTGCATTATCTCTATTCATTTATTATGAATTTTCCTTATTTTTTTTTCCTCCAGGTCAAATATAGTGTTGAGCATCATTAGTAATTTTTTTTTCATTTGGTTATTATACTTTTAACTCCAAAATTTTCATAGTGTCCTTTTCAGTATTGACAACTTCTTTATTGCTGTTCTCTATTTGCTAAGACATTGTCATCATACCTTCATTTAATTACTTAAACATTATTTTCTTTAGTACTTTGAACATATTTATAATAACTCTTTTAAATTCTTTATTTTCAATATCCACCACGGGGCTTTCTCAAAGGTAATTTATATGCCCTGCTACAATGTCATGTATATCTTAAACATGTATAGAGTCTGAAAAGCAGGGCAGGGTTAGCACCAGAATTGTTTCTTAAAGGCAGGCCCTGGACCCTAATTTCCCTAAAGCATGCTATTCACAGGCTAAAGTTATCGTTGTTGTTATTTTAAAATATATGATATGACAACAAGAAGCACTTCTTAATCCTGCTGAATATAGACAATATAACTCATGGGATTTTAGAACCTTGTGAATCCACCGCTTGTAAAATTTCCTCTTCTCTGAATGAAAAACAGGGGCGAGGAGATCCAGAAGTATTTCTTCCACATTGTTGACTCTTGGAGAATGAAGTAGCAACTTCCTCTTGAAACTCTATCTATCTATCTATCTATCTATCTATCTATCTATCTATCTATCTATCTTTCCATCCATCCATCCATCCATCTAGATATATTTAGATAGATCAGCAGAAACAGAGCCAATAGAAAATATATGTTTACATAAAAGCCAGTGGTGTAATTCCTCCCCATAAATATATACACTTACTATGTACCCACAAAAATTAAAATAATTAAAACTAAAAAAAAAAAAAAAAAAAATTGAAGAAAACTCAGTGGTGTATTTCCAGTGTGAATCTAAACATCTGAAAACCAGGAGAGCCAGTAGTATAAATCCCAGTGAAATGGCAGGAAAAGACATAGATTTTAGCTCAGAAGCCTGGCAAGATGGAAAAAGGGCAAATTCCTCTTTTCCCCTCTTTGTTTTGTTTAGGTCTTAATGGATTGGATGATGTCTACCTGCATCCTCTATTTCTTCTTATCTATTAGTTACCTATCTATCTATCTATCTATCTATCTATCTATCTATCTATCTATGGTCTAAATGATTTAAACTTAAATGATTTCTATGACAAACATTATTTCAAACTGTATTTTTATTCTCTTCACTAACACCATTGGTTGCATTAGTTTAATTTAACAAGTAATTTAAGCAAGAAAATTTATAAACCATTTTGAGTATACTTATGTTGACTTTTCTTTTGTTCTTAGAATATATGGAGTGTGTACTATTTGCTATGCATAAATGAACATGTGTGTGTTCTATTGAGTCATGTCAGAGTAAACATTATCTTCAATACAAACTATACTGTGTGCTTCCTCAGAGGCAGCGGTTCATAATACTGGATTTGCATGAAATTTTATGTATAGATATTTCAAAACACTGAAGCCAGGCTAAGTCACTTGAGATTCTGTCTCAGAAGGTTCGACTTGGAGAGTGGATATTTTCACACACAGTGACAATGATATGAAGATTAATGATTTAAATGTGTAGAAACACACAGGTGAAAAATGATCAGAACTCTTTGGCATTAGTTTGCAAACTTTTTTGAATTCTCTGACAAAGAAGAAATCAAGCTTTTTTTCTTTCTTGCCTGAGGTAAGCTTAATGCAACTCTTCTTTGTAACTCAAATGTACACTTTTTTTTTTTTTTTTTTTTTTTTTTTTTTTGAGGTGGAGCCTTTAAGCTATTTGGCCAGATTACTAGGAGGGGCAGTAATGGGTGGATACCTATGATGGATGGGTAGATGGAGGGAGAGATGAATGGATGGAAAGGTAGATAAGTAGGTAGATGTATGAGTAAGTAAGTGGAGGAATGCATGGATAATAGAATGTAGGGTAGTGAGTAGACAGATCAATGATGAATGGATGGGTTGACTAGGAGCTAGACTGATGAATGGTGAGGTAAATAAATGAATGGATGGATGAAGGAATAAAAGACGTATAAAAAAGAGGGAAACTAAATGTTAACACCTTCTTGCAATGTTTAATCTACCATATTAATGCCAAAAATGATTTCCTATGTTCAGTAAAAAAAAATGTGTAGTTTAGAAGAGATTTAATTTCTTAATTATCCAGTTGTGAATTCTTTATAATTAGATCATACAAATGTACACTAAGGCCTGTGGGGACTAGTTTGAAGAAGCAAAATGACAGCTCCAAGCCAGGTGAAATAAATATTTGACCTCTATTTTTACAGATACAATTATAAAGCATGCAACCTCTCTAACCGTAAGGATAAGCTAGTGACATATGAGATAGACCAACAGAAATTTAGCAGTTCTTTTTGTCTTTAGGGAAGCAATACAGCTAATGAATTGCATTATAAAGACATTTTTTTTTTTTTTTTTTTTTTTTTTTTTGCTGAAACAAAAGTTATAGCTCAAACTTCCTGATAATTACCCCAAATAAAAAAAAAATGCATCAGTTCTTTTTTTGCTTTTGTTTTTATTCTTTTGCATTTATTGACTCATTTAAGCTTGAGAACAATCCTTTGCCATAGTGAAATATTTTAGTACTTTCTTTTAGAAGGAAATCTCAGTGAGGAATTAGGTTAATTATCTTTCTAAGGTTTCTAAGAGGATGACACATCTGTCACATGAAAAATCCATTAATCAAGACACTGATAAGAACATTTTTTAGTTTCTCTTTGTGTTGTATGTGGTAGCTTCTTAAAATATCTCAGCTGAAATCCTCAATTTGTCTTTCAACATTTTTTGTTCATTTTTGTCTTCCTTCAATAAGAGAGGGAAGATACAAGTTTCATGTCTCATTTCAGTTTATTCTCATTTGGGAGGCAATGAAGCCCTGGGCAGCATAATAACTGGGAATAAAATGTGCATTATCGTATGTAGATTTGCAGGAGTAGACTTGATTAGTGAAAGCTGGGTATCAGGTGTATGGGCACCAACTGCCAAATACTATTAAAGCAACGTTGGGCCACACAGACTCTTTAGCCTTTTCAAGTTTCTCTTGTGTTCCTTGTTAAATGATTATAACAGTATTAATTATTACTGCAGATAATACACTCAAATGTCAGCACAATTCTTGGCATATGATAAATATTTCATAAACTTACAATGATACTATTATTCTTATTTTG
This sequence comes from Rhinopithecus roxellana, assembly GCF_007565055.1. NCBI lineage: Eukaryota > Metazoa > Chordata > Mammalia > Primates > Cercopithecidae > Rhinopithecus > Rhinopithecus roxellana. The sequence goes on from NC_044563.1 coordinate 25,185,330, forward strand.
TTGCAGTTGAAAAACTGAAGATTTGAGAAAATAAGGGCCTTGTCCATTGGCTTAAAGCTAATAAATAGAAAAAGAACAATGCTTTTTAGTGATATTTTAGGGTTCTTTTTCTAATACCCCTAATTATAAGAAGTTAATTAATTATAAGCATTTAAGATTGTATACATGAGTTAACAAAGTTTATGTGGTTGTTCTATGTTTGTGCTTAGGAGCCAATTATATTTTATCCTCACTTGTGGCTTTAATCATTATCCTAATTAGCTAAAGTAAAATATATTTAAATATATATAAAAAAAATTTATGCTACTAGAAATCAGTAGGTTTTCAATTAACCTTTCCCTCCCAGTTGTACAATTTGGGAGGCAGTTTTTTGTTGAAGAGAAAGAAAATCTACATCCTTCTTGCCACTCTAAATGTAATAAAAGTATGTCAAAGTTGAAAACTCTTGCAAAAGCTTTACACCATCCTTGATCATAGCACATGTTCTATTTACAATGGGAAATAATGATCAATTCATTATATTATCCAATGCAGCATACATTCTTGGAGGATGAGATCTCTTTTGTATCTTTATCACTATCACAATTTGCATATTGACTGGCACATGGTAGATAATTGATACATATTTTTGGAATCAACATGAATTGATTTGAATGCGAGTCATTATTTTGCTAACAATTCAGCAGATGTATTTACTGGCAACTGAGGTTGGGGAGAATCATAAATCTGATAATAAGATGAACAAATATTAAATAATGTGGAAGCAGCCTTATTATATTAAAAAAAAGAACATCTTTCTTTAATTGTAATATAAATTTTTGTTGTTATTGCCATCATTATCTTTCCACCATCTATGTATCTTGATCACATTTAAAAGTGTTTCTAAATCATATTATAATATAAAAATGATACATTCAACCAACATTTTTTAGAGAATATAATGTTGACACATGTTTTTGCAGGCACCTATATGATTTATCAGTAAACAAAAGTTCCCTACTTTGGTAGAATTTATATTGAAGTGAATGGGATAAGCAATATTCAATAAATAGAAAAAGAATATATGTAGTGTATTAGAAAGTTAAATGTTATAGGAAAAAGAAAAGGTAGAAAGGACTGGGGAATTGGGATTTCCAGGTGGGAAATGAGGCAGTTTACAATGCTAAGAGTCTAGAATGGACTTCTTTAAATGAGCAACAGGACCCAAGAATTGAAAGAGGTGAGGAGTTTGAGAAGTGAGAGATTCCAAAACATGATCTTGAAATCATCAGTACCTGAGTTTTACTTTTATTTCCTTTAGTTACCTGCATATATGTTTCTTTGACTTGATAGACTTTTGTTTGCACACCTAATAAGTAAGGAAAATAGGCCGGGTGCAGTGGCTCACGCCTGTAATCCCAGCACTTTGGGAAGCCGAGGCGGGCGGATCACAAGGTCAGGAGATCGAGACCACGGTGAAACCCCGTCTCTACTAAAAATACAAAAAATTAGCCGGGCACGGTGGCGGGCGCCTGTAGTCCCAGCTACTCGTGATGCTGAGGCAGGAGAATGGCGTGAACCCGGGAAACAGAGCTTACAGTGAGCCGCGATTGCGTCACTGCCCTTCAGCTTGGGCGACAGAGCGAGACTCTGCCTCAAAAAAAAAAAAAAAAAAAAAAAAAAAGTAAGGAAAATAATACTTTTTGTCCTACTGTTTGACTTTTATAAATTGATCAGAACTTGCTGTGTAACACTAATTGTTATTTAATGCCTGTTAAAAATAGAATGTGCTAAGAAATATATTGACATGGGTTGAAGAGCTCTTTGGCCCATCTTTGTGGGCCTCACATTTCTAGGGCTTCAATATATCTCAGAGTTTTGCTTTCTCCTGGAAGCAACTTTACCAGATTCTGTGCCATTTGGCTCCACTTATGCATTCAAATGAAAATAACAAAAAAGTCTATTGAGAAATAGACTACGGAAATGCATTAAAAATTTCTACTAAAATGCATTAAAATAAATTTAAGAAAAAAATACACATTTAGAGTAGTAGGGAGTTAACAAGCTGATATGTAGATGTTTCACTATCTGCTGCTTTCAACAAAGTTCACTTAGTAGAAAACAATTTTTGAAAGGATTTTTGGAATAAGCATCTAGTGCAGCTGCTGTACTTTGGCAGTAACAAAATTAAACACTTGGTTTAATCCAGCCTTCAAATGGCAGAAAGATTGGCACAAATAGCCCTAGGGGACCATGATATTCAAGCAGATTCACACAGGAAAAATAAATACCTGTGGAAAATATTTCCACTGACTTAATCTTGACATCTACAAAATTTTATGCTGGATTGTATCCACTGTCTTCTCAGCACACTTGTCATCAAAATTAATAAACCACCAATTCCTGTGCCTGTTGGAAGGAAATGCAGCCATTGTCTGTCATGTCAATTAACTGTCAGAAAAAAGAGATTTAGAGGATGGACTGAAAAGACTCCTAAAGGAATACTTCTTGGACTTTAAAAGAGAGGACTTGAAACCTCAAAACATTTACGTAGATATAGAGTACTTGTAAATACAGAGACTTTTCAGTACAAATCCAGGAACAAAAGCTTAAAAGTGCTTTGGAAGAATGTAAGAATCCCGTTTTCTTTGTACAGTATGTGGAACCTACATCAAACTCATTCACTTGCTAATTTGTTCATCCAATGTTGATTTAGAATCCACTGTATACCTAACACTATTCTGGTAATTATTTATTCAATGATTAGCAAAACAGATGTAAATCTCTATTGTCTAGTGATGGAATGAGATATTAAACAGACAAATAAATGGATAAATGACAACTATGATAAGTAGGAAGGGAAGTTAAGCAATATTTATTAATATAACCGTAAGAATAAATGGTTGAACTGTTAAAGCACTACTGTACCAACTGGCAAATAACCATCTTTTTTGTCTTCCTGGTCCATCTCTTGGAACCTTTCACTTTTCCCTGCCACTCAGTAATACATGGCAAACAGCTGTTACAGCGCAATGGCTTTGCCATAACCCTCTGATAACCTTGCAGGACTCCACATAGGTCAATAGCAAGGATAACTTCTACTTTAACACAAGTCTTTGTACAGTATTCTGTGATCCTCCAGGAAAAAAAAAAAGGAGGACAGGTATTTTGTTATGAGATGTTACAAGACTGTTTTTCTTCTACCTCCCTATCTCACAGGAGGTTGCCATGAAGCAATATTTTATCTGTCTCCTGTGCCAGTGAAGCATGAGACTTTCCACAGTGCACCTCTTCTTGGGTACAGCTATAGACTGAAATTGTTTGGTTTAATTTAGAGTTTGATCCAGAATGCCAGAGAGACCTACCACTTGTGTTGTCTGTCATCTGGCACCCCTGGTCTGATGTCATCCAGAGACTGGGAGTGTGGATTGCCAACACCATGCTGATCTTCCTTATGTAGTCATTGTGAGTAATAAACTGTCCAAATATATTTGGACTCATTGCCTCCTTTCTGGCTGAATCTATGAGACTGTGTCAAGTCAGCTTAGGAGCTTCCACCATGCTGCTGCTTGGGGACTGCTTAACTGCTTGAAACCTGCCAAAGCAGGAATCTAACAGGACCCTGCTCCAGCATTCAGGGAAGAGTAGGATTCTATTGGTGTACATCCACACCATACCAATCATTTTATATTTCGAATATCACAATGTGTGCAAGTACTAGGAAGAAAAATATGATATTCCTCAAGATAATATAACATAGATGCTGAAATTATATTTGTAGTGAAAAATGAATTTCTGTGGGAATTAGCATTTCAACTAGGATCTGAGGAAGGAGTAGGAATGGACCAGAAAGAATAGGATAGCAAATAATTTTCTACAACTCTAGGAAGAAGGATCAGGTACATGTGAAGATGGTGAAGAATGTAAGAATATGTCTCATTCAGTGAACTATAAAGAAAGTCAAAAAGAAATTATACTGCACATGTGGATCAAAATATCTCCCTGACAGCCTAGCAAAAACACCAGTACTTACACCCATAAAGACAGAGTTTTGAGGCTTCCTAAATAGAATGCCCATATAATTTTGTTGTCTCATTATTTAAGAGATATATTGATAGTTTTAGTGAGGAATACAAAAAATATTTGAAGACCATTTTGTCTATACGTTTCATAAAGATAGGGATGTTGCTTTATGTTGAGTTGTATTTGTAACTGACTTTATACTGAAGGTTAAAAACATCTGGTAAATGAAGATATGAGAGAAGGAAAGAAGGAAACAAGTAACTCAAAGAGGGAGGAAAGGAAAAAGAGAGAAGGAGGTCTTTTATTTTAGAGGAGTATAAAATTGATAAAATGGCTGGGATTTATTAGGCCTGCAGTAAATGCCTTTCAAAAGATCAAATGAGAGAGGAGAAAGACATAATAAACATGTCATGTAATGAAAAATATAATAAATAAATAAAAATAATTTATAGACTTAAGTAATTAACTCTGATAATATATAAATTCCAGAGTACCAACATACACTTGTGATGTGACTTGACACAATCCTCCTGGAATAATTCATCTCTCGTTGGCTTGCTCAGGGGAATTTGAACAAAGAATGTGGGTGCATTCTACACTAATTTCATGACCAGGAATATAAGGCAACATTACTATTGGCGTAGCTTGGGCGGTGTGGATTGTGTAGACAGACAAACATAATGACCTCTGAAGATAATATTGTGACAAACTATTTAAAATCTCAAACTGAAGGTAAGGGAGTTTGCGTTGTATTGTAAAGACAGTAAGAAATCACTAAAATTGTTTTGTCAAGAGGAAATGTGTTAAAGTTTCATGAAAAACAAATATGTTGGAACATGCAGAATGACTTTGTGAAGGGGAAAGGAGAGACAGAAAGAGAGAAACTGCACAAAACTCTGTGAGATAGTTGCAGCAATCTAGTCAAGGGTGGAAACAGAGACCTAACTTTGTTAGTCTTAAAAACAGCAAAGAAGAAGCAAGGAATGCAGGCAGCCACTATAAGTTGGGAAAAGCAAGGAATAGATTTTTCCCTGGAACTTCCAGAAGGAACCAGGATTGCCAATACCTTGACTTTAGCCCAGTAAGATATATTTTGTATTTCTGACTTCTAGAATTTTAACGCAACACATTTTCAATGTTTTAAGCCAGTAAGCTTGACGATTTGTTACAGCAGCCATAGGAAACTAATGTAATCTACTATTGACCGTAACATGAAAAGTGAGAGAGAAGTCCTGACTTCAATTTTATACATGCTGCCTTGGAGGAATCAGAAACATGTGATGAGTGAAAATATTTTTCAAAAAATAACACAATGGAGTTCTGTTCATGGAAAACATGCAGATAACACTGATAAATAAGTCATAGGTGTAACAGGAAATAAAGATTTTGGTGATTTTTTTACGTTTGGGTAGAAAACAAGAAAGAAGAATAAGAGAAGGCTGGAAAGTAGTGAGAAAAAGATGGACAGAGATGAAAAATGAAAGAAGGTGGGATATGGTTGAGAAATCTTAATGAAAAAATTACCAGAAGAATAGATGATCAGCTATTTCACATGCTACACAAATTTCCAGGGTGGTGAGGCCTGTGGTTTTTCCATACTTGAAGAAGTTCTAGTTTAAAGTGATTTCCAATTCATGGAATTAAAAAAAAAAAAAAGGATAGAATACAAACACCAACATTTTTGCTAAAGTAATATTCCACAGAAGTCAGAAAAATAATTCTTCCTTGGGGTAAGGTAGTATTACAATGGGAGACAATGTAAAGATGTTAAAAGTGTGCCATGGACTGAAGTTGTTTAATTTGTAGGTATACTAAAGGTCCATCTTGTTGTCTTGTTCAACTTGGCTTTTAAACCATTGCAGTGAAAGTAGCCTAGTATAGTAAGTTTGGATTCAGATAAATGTGGTACCAAAACCTAGCTGTTATCTTTTGCCTATTCTCTTTGATACTAATTCTTTTTTAAATTGCAAATTGGCAAATTATAGTTGCATATATGTATGAGATACAAAGTCACGTTAGTATTTATGAATGCAATGTAGAATAATTAAATCAGGTTAGTTGACTTGTCAGTTTCTCTAAATATTTATCATTTTTTATAGTAAGAACATTTGAAATTACTCTTAGCAAATTTGATGTGTATCATAATATTTACTACATTCATCATACTGTGCAACAGACCTCCAAGAAAAACAAAATCATATTCCTTCTAATTGAGGCTTTGCACCCTTTGATTTCATCTCTCCATCCCCTCTATGCTTCCCTCCCTCCTGTTTACTGCCCTCCAGCTCTCTGCTTTGTTTCAGAGACTACATATAAGTGAGAACATGTGGTATTTGACTTTCTTACCCAGCTTATTTCACTTAGCATAATGCTCTCCAATTCCATCCATGTTGTTACAAATGACAACATTTATTTCTTTTTAAAGGCTGAATAATATTTCATTGTTTACATATAACACATTTTCTTTATTTGATGGTGAACACAGGTTGATTTCTTAACTTGACTACTGTAAATAGTGCTTCAATAAACATGGGAATGTAGATATCGGTTGGGCATACTGATTTCAAATCTCTTAGATAAATGCCCAGAAGCAGGATTGCTGGATCACACAGGAATTCTATTTTCAGTGTTTTGAGAAACCTCCATGTTTTTCTTCAGTGGCTGTACTAATTTACTCTACCACCAACGGTGTGCCAGGATTCCCTTTTCACCACATTCCTGCCAATGTTTGTTATCTGTCAAATGAGGATAATTACTTATCTCTTAGGATTAATGAGAATATTTAGATGTTAATTCATGATTACTGGCACATTTACCTGCTACATGCTGGTAATTACAGAATGGTGGTGATTATTTTATATAATCTCAGCAAAAGAGGCAGAGAAAATGAGAATAAAAGTCAAGTTAAAAGCATTATTAGATAACAAAATGTATGTGGGAAAACCATAGATATAGTAATGTAGAAACAGCAAAATTTTCACTTTATTTATACCCAGCCCAACATTAGTTAAGGTAGTATTAATTTTCATAATTGATCAGCACACTACCTATGTAGTTTATAGGACCACATCTCATCCAGGATTTTAAAAGATGCATATATATATTGAGCTGATAATATCTGCCTAAGTAAGGAACAATCAGATAATCTTCATTTCTTTCAAATATCTTTCAAATTAATAACTACAGGGTATATTATACTATGAGGCTATTCCTCCAAGCAATTACTATCTCCTAGAACACTTGAAGTAGACAAAGGCAAAATGGATTAATGGTAACTTTCGATAGAATTTTGTCCTCATGAAGTCAATAAATTCTATAGTAAAGAAATATTAGATGCTTCTAGATGATATCTCAAAGCATCTTTTTTTTCCCCACTATATTTCTTTACCTAGATAGTCAATCCAGGTTCAAATATATTACAGAAATTTCTTGTTATCAATGCACAGTATAAAAGGAAATGCCTGCTACCCATTTTCATGAAGACAAACATATTTTATTTTTAATTATAGAGTAAGTAAAAGTTTCAGACATTTTCAGAAAGTACAATTTCTAGATGTGTAGTTCAGAGTCTGGAACCTATTTATTAAGATTTAAAAGCCATGTAGAGTATCAGTAAAGTAGCTGAGAAGTACCATTAAGATTCCCAAGACTAATATAAGGAACAAAAGTCTATATAGGAAGACGTCTACACAAAATAATTCTCAAAGAACAATCATCCATCCAATTTCTAATCATAAAGAGTGGACATGTGAAAACTGTCATTCTTCCTTTCTGTTGGCATAATTTTCACCATTTTTCTTTGTTATGAATTCTAGACATGTAATTCAAGTTTATGAATTGCATACTAAATGTTTGGTGAAATTCACCTGGCCTAAAAGTAAATTTTAAAGAGATAGTTTTCTGCTGAAAACTCCATTTCTTCAGTTTTCTCCACAGAAAACTCTCTCTGCCAATGAATCTCTTGATTCATATTCAAAGCATCTCTGGAATATCTCTGTCTACAAAGAAAGGATATCAACAAATTTGGTAGTCGTTGAAATCAATATGTTTGTGCTTCAATAACTCACAAAAAGGCTGAATAAAGTCTTTGTTTTTAAAACATTCTCTGGGTGAAATATAAAACATGAGATTATAAACTTTGAAAGCAATTTTGAAGAAAAGTTATAGGTTAATAAAATTTAAAAAGTATCTGTCTAGTCATTAAAATGATTAACAAACTAGTATGATAATTTTATGTATAATTTTTTAAATTAATACTTACTGTTTTGAAGAGAAGCTTAACAAGAGAGTTTAAAGAAGGAACAATATGAAATGCATGTAGAATATTAAATGGCTCATTTAAAAAATAAATATTAGGAAATAAAATCACATGTTATTGTGTCTACTCTGGTACATTAACTGGATGTGTCTATTACTATAGAAAACATCTGAGGAGTTATTAATTCCTTTAGATAGAGCATTTAAAAATCATCTACTCAAAAATTCTTACTTTGCACACAGGAAATTTGAGATCAAACAGTAAGTCGCAAAGATCGTGCATTAACTGTGACTCATGGATCATTAATCTCTCCTGGAGTAATTTTTAGATATTCTTAAAGATAAATCAAGATAGTACATTTAGGTCTTCTAGTAGAAGTGGTGTTTTATTATAGTTTTACTTGCTTTATCTGATAAATAATTACGTTGAACATATTTTCATGAGCATTTTTATATTTTGAATATAGCCATTTTATGTATGAATAAACCACTTTTCATTTATTCAATTATTTGGTCAATTTTTTAAAAATGTGGTTGTTTGTATTTTTAATTTATTTACTACCTAAGTCTATGTAACTTTTTTAATGGTCGTCTTCTTACTGTTGAACTGTAAGTTTCATTTGTATATTTTGGATTCTAGTCCTTTCACTGATACATGTTTTCTCTTGTTTATGACTTGGCTTTTCATTCTCTCTGCAGTGTCTATTGAAGAACAACATTTTGTATATAATAAATTATATTTATATTTTTCTAATGTTTGGGCTTTTTTGTCTGGTTAAGAAATATTTGTCTACCTCCAAGTCACAGTGATTTTTCTTCTAGAGGATTTATTTTTGAGCTTTTACACTTAGGTCTATAATTCATATCTCATTTTTGTTTGTGAATAGTGTGAGGAAAAGATCAGGGTTGATTTTACACATGCACACACACATTATGTTAATATATAATTGATTATATATTATATATAAGATATATAATGTATATTTTATACACTATAATATATACATTTTATATACATATATACATATACAATGTGTGTGCATGTGCAAAATATATATTTTATACTATATGTTGTATATATATATATATAGTGGACATAATATATTCATTATATTGATTGGATATATCTATTATATAATATAAAAATATGTATTTATATTATATAATGGATATAATGGATGTATACATATATAATGTGCATACATGTATAAAGTATGTATAACATATAGATTCATATATAATATATGATAAAATCTTCAATTGCTTTCTAACTATTCATTAAATTTAGTATTTTTATGCATTGAATTACACTTTGTCTTTCTCAACAATCAAATAACTATGTATGTTTTCAACTGACCATATATTTGGGTCAGTTTCCAGATTCTGTCCTGATCCGTTGTCATATATGTCTATGTTTATGCCAACGACACACTGCCATTAATGTAGCTTTAGAGTTAGTCTTAAAATCAAATAGTGTTAGTCCTACAGCTAGTGCTTTTCTAAAGATTTTGGATACACATTTCAGAAATAGCTTGACAAATTTACCAAAAATTATCCTGTGGGAATTACAGTCTGTTTGTATTTTATCTGTACATTAATTTTGGGAGACCAGATATCATAAGAATAGTAAATATCTCATTCAATTGCAAATAATATTTTAATTCATAGTCATTGGACATCTTTCTGATTATTTAAAATTTTTGTTATTAGTCTTAGTAATATTTTGTAATTTTCAACACAAATGTTTTTCACATTCTTCATTAAATTTTTTCCTAACAATTCGAAATTCATTTTTTCTCTTTTTTCACACTGTTTTCTTTCTAGTATTCCAATGTACATATGTTAAAGTGTTTAATATTATTCTGAGCATTTTTGAGACCCTGTTCATCTTTTTTCAAGCTTTTTTTCTCTTCAGAATGAATCATTTCTATTAATATCATGTCATATTTACTGACTCTTTTTCTGTCATCTTCATTTTTTAATGTGCATCCGATTCATTTTTCTTTTTAGAGTTTTCATTTGCTTTTTAAAATAATGGTGTGCAACTTTTATGTTAAGATTTCCTCTTTTATCAAGAACACATTACCTCTAAGTTCTTAATCCTATTTTTAATAGCTGCCTTGAAGTGTTTTTCTGCTATATTCAACATATAGACTATCTAGATATTGGTTATAATTCTTTACTCTTGTGTGTGACTTTGGATCATATATACATATATATTATATTAATAACTAATGAGATTTTATGTTGCGATGGAGATTTTGGTTGATATATTATGGAGACTCCAGATTTTATCTTGTGAATATTTTCAATTTTTTTTTTTCTAGAATGCTGTTAAAGTACTGGTAATCAACTTGATTCATGTAGGATTTGTTTTACACTTTGCGTAGTGCCAATACTTAAAAAGTTCAAGGTAGTACCCAAGCTCCTCTCATTTAATTGAGCTAAACCTCCAAAGATGTGTCCCCACCCCTCCAAAATCCTGTCCAGGTTTGATTTAGATTTTTTTTTTTTAAAGGTATGTTCAAAATAGGGCTTATTCTAGGGCAGAGATCAAAAAACATTTGCTGTAGGTGAACACACAGTAAATATTTTAGTCTGAACAGGCCATATGGTTAACTACTGAATTCCACCGTTGTAGCACAAAAGCAACTAGACAATAGTTAAACAAATAAAGGTGGTTGTGTATTAATAAAATTTATATACAAAATCAGTCAGTAAGCAAGATTTTGACTGTGGGCTGTAGTTTGCCAACAACTCTTTAGTGCTTAGCTATTAATCTAAAGACTGCTGTTTTGATTGCCTGTGGTGTTAAGAGTTTATGGGTGTCTTTGGAGCTCTTATCCTTCTACAGTGCTTAACCTTGAGTTTTTCCCCTCTCCTCTCAGCCATGTAGAATTTGTTCTATTATTGCCCTTGTATAATTTATTACCCTGGTATGTGTAGACCAACTCTCAGCCAAGGATGTACAGGAACACTCCTCCTGTTACCCAAGCTGATTTTTGGGAGCCCCACCCCTGCTCACTTCATACTTCTCTGATGCTCTGTACCACATATTGTAGCCATTTGATCTGTTCTAAACTCTGCTTTCCACCTCGATAGCTCAGTACAACTACAGTGATCTTCTTGGGCCATTGCTCTTTGCACCTTGGTTAAGAAATTGTCATCAGACAGAAAACTGGTGCAGTCATGGGTCTTACTTAGTCAGTTTCCTATATTTCAAAGTTTATAGCCTGGCACAATTGTTCATAATTGTTTATAGGAGGAGGGATAGTCTGATATTGATTACCCTGTCATCTCTGTCATGTCTAGAGGCAGATAATTTGAATCCTTTTTTTTAAGTTATATTTTAGGTTTGAGAATACATGTGAATGTATGTTGCATGGGTAAACCCTTGTCCTGGGGGTTTGTTGCACATATTATTTTCTCGCCCAGGTATTAATTCCAGTATGCAATAGTTATCTTTTCTGCTCCTTTCCCTCCTTTCTACTCCTCCTCCCCACTCAAGTAGACTCTAGTGTCTGTTGTTTCCTTCTTTGTGTTCCTAAGTTCTTATCATCTAGCTCCCTCTTATAAGTGAGAATATCCAGTATTTGGTTTTCTGTTCTTGTTTTAGTATGCTAAGGATAATAGCCTAATCTTTCTTTAAATATCAGGAAATATAAATATCTAACTAGAATTTAAGTAAAAAGAATTTCTTTACATTAACTGAAAATGTAGGGTTCATTGATTTCAGGCACAGTTTGAATGGGTTTTTCATGTCACCAAAGCCTGCTCTATATTTATTTCTTATTTTTTTGTTTTATTTTATTCTATAGGACAGTATAGCCTCCTGATGTTCTCTTTTATTCTAGCAATAATGTATATTTGAGTTTAGGCCTAAACATCTTCATATTACTCTGCAAAGAGAAATAATATACTGTATCTTCCCTTAGATGAAGAAGAGACAGTTGTTATTCCAGAAAACATCAGTAAATATATTCTAGTTTCTGTATAAAGTAATTTAAGTGCCTAAATATAATTTCATTTATTTAACTGGAAAGTTAAGAGTTGAGATAGAGTGATTGCTTTAAGAAATTACATCTCCATCTTTGCAAGTGAGCGCTGAGATCTCACCTAGCGTGTATGGCTGCAAAAGAATGTGAGGCAGAATGGATGAGAAAGAGTGGAGTTATTACTCACGTCTTAGGAGGCAAGTTCATCTTATGACTTGTTCATCTGGTTTTCTGTGTTTTTGTGGGAACACACACACACACACTTTCACTTTCTCTTTCTTGAGAAATTCTAGGAATGATCTTAGGAATTAAGATGAACCATGCATTTGTACTTTATGTTCTTAGCACCTTAAAAATGGTGTGCTGAGTTGCATTATAAAATCTGTTAGAAGTTTATTTTAGAAACTACTACTTGGAAAACTTCTGAATCTTCTGTGTCTCTGGTAGGTTTACTGTCTTTGATAATGAGAATTTTGGAGCCAAGAGCATTACATTTTACAAGTGGCTACCAGAAGTCTTGGAACAAAATTTTCAGCTCAGCCAAAGCTCAGCCAAGACAGAAGTTTTATGACTCCACTATCAGTGCTTTTTTCTGCTGTTGCATCCCCTACCCTACCTTTATATCACATTCATGCAGCATATTATCATATATTTTTTCCATAAACCTGATATGATTTACTTATCTTTAAGATTTTATTACTTTTAATGTGAAATTGTCTCACATCCTTTTTCGAGGAAAGTAAGGTATAGTTTTATATTTTATAAACCTCAGTGAAATTTATCAGAAAAAATAAAGACAACTGGATAATTTTACCTGCAGGGAAAGGGGTGAAGGAATAATTTTTAAAAATTTTATCATTAAGTTACTTCAGAATCTTTGAATTACAAATCTTATGTATGACTGATGAGTTAGAACTTTGCAAATTTAGCTAGTTGCCAAAATTTTATAAAATGATTCAATGAAATTTCAGATAAAATGTAATCATCTAGCCTCAAATCCTTTTTCTTTTCTGCTTCATCCAACACAGTTATACCTTAATGTTTCCTAGAAGAAAACAGAGTTTATGCACCTAACACATTACTGGTGCTATCCTTTAGAATCTAGCTCTACTTAAGGTTCATTCAGAGAAAAAATAACAAGTAATACCCCCTTGGAGCACTACACTTAAAGAGTAACTGAGCCAGAAACAAAACTAAGCTCCAGCTTTTTATGGTCTCTAAAAATGTGAGGTTCTACATTTTCATAGTTGTTAATAAAGTATATTAAGAATTTACATTAAGAATGTGGTACATACACACCACGGAATAATAGGCAGCCATAAAAAGAATGAAATTATGTCCTTTGCAGCAACATGGATGAAAATGGGGGCCATAATCCTAAGCACATTAATACAGGAACATAAAACTAAATGCTACATGTTCTCACTTATAAGAAAGAGATAAGCATGGAATGCACATAGACGTAAATATGGGAACAGTGGACACTGTCGTCTACTAGAGCAATTATCCTCAACCTTTGTGGTACCAGTGACCAGTATCATAGAAGACCATTTTTCCACGTACCTGAGATGGGGCCAGAGAGTGGTTTCATGATTATTCAAGTGCATTACATTTGTCACTAGATTCTCATAAAGAGCACACAGCCTAGATCCCTTGTATGCTCAGTTCACAATAGGGTTCATGCCCCTATGAAAATCTAATGCTGCTGCTGACCTGACAGGAGGTAGAGTTCCGCTTTGCCCACTTGCCAGCTGCTTACCTCCTGCTGTGCTGCCCAGTTCCTAACAAACCACAGAGCAGTACCAGTCTGTGGCATAGGGGCTGGGGACCACCGTACTAGAGGGTGGAAGGAGGGTGTTGGGTTGAAAAACTACATACTGTGTACTGTAGTCACTATTGGCATGATGGTATCTATATTGCAAACCTCAGCATCATGCAATATCCCCATATAACAAATCTTCACATGTACTCTCTGTATCTAAAATAAGAGTTGAAATATTTTTTAAAAATTATGAAAAAAATTATAACTACTCTGTATGATTTAATCCAGTATCCTTTCCAAACTAGGATCAAAGTATTACAATATGGGATGATATCTGCAAGTCCTTTTATTACTTTTTCTTACTCTTTTTTTCAACTCTTGTTTCCCAACATCTCTTGGCTGGATTTTTACCAGGTTGAGTGACTTCCTAGAAAAGGTAAATTATTAAAACCCTGGGCATGGACACGTGTGGTGACTCATGCTTGTAATCCCAGCACTTTGGGAGGCTGAGGCAGGCAGATCATCTGAGGTCACAAGATCGAGACTAGCCTGACCACAATGGCAAGACTCTATTTTTAAGAAAACAATACAAAAATTAGCTGGGTGTGGTGGCATGCACCTGTAATCTCAACTACTCGGGAGACTGAGGCACGAGAATCTCTTGAACCCAGGTGGCAGAGGTTGCAGTGAGCCAAGATCATGCCACTGCACTCCAGCCTGGGTGACAGCAAAGCGAGACTCCTTAAAAAAAAAAAAAAAAAAATGAAAGAAAACCTGGGCATGAATGGCAATAAAACTTTCAAATGCAAATTTGCTATTTTTGCTGAAATTTATTCTTCTTGCCCTGATACAAGCTTCCTGAATTGTTATATTTAGTACCTTTATGATGAATTTATGGCAGGTAATATAGACTATATTACTTATCATATAGTCATGTATTACTATTGAGCTGGTACTACTATAAGTATTTTAAAGATATTGACTAATTCAATTCTCCCAATAAGCCTATATGTTAAGTACTATTATTCATCTTTAAAGAAGAGGAAACTGAAGCATGGGAATATTAAATATTTAAGTATTGAAAATTAGTAAGGGGTAAAAACTAGTACTCTAATTTCAATGTGAGCTCCAAAGTTCATCTCCTACCATCTTTGTTCTGCTGTCTCTCTAAAGCAAAAGACAACAGTATTGTCCTTATTATTTTTAAGTATGTTCCTTCAATACCTAGTTTAATGAGAGTGTTGAGCATGAAGGGATGCTGAATTGTATCAAAGGCCTTTTCTGTGCCTATTGAGATAATCATGTGGATTTTTTTCTTTAGCTCTGTTTATGTGATGAATAACATTTATCGATTTGCGTATGTTGAACCAGACTTGCATTCTGAGTGTAAATCCAACTTGATTGTGGTGGATAAACTTTTTGATGTCCTTCTGGATTTGGTTTGCCAGCATTTTATTGAGGGTTTTTGCATTGATGTTCATCAAGGATATTTGCCTGAAGTTTTCTTTTTGTTGTTGTTGTATGTCTGCCAGGTTTTGGTGTCAGAATGAGGCTGACTTCATAAAATGCATTGGGGAGGAGTCCTTACTTTACAACTGTTTGTAATAGTTTTAGTAGAAATGTTCCCAGCTCTTCTTTGTACCTCTGGTATATTTCAGCTGTAAGTTCGTCTGATCCTGGGGTTTTTTGGTTGGTAGGCTATTTATTACTGCTTCAATTTTAAAACGCATTATTGGACTGTTTATGGATTCAGTTTCTTCCTAGTTCAGTCTTGGGAGGCTGTTTGTTTCCAAGAACTTACTCATTTCTTCTAGATTTTTCTAGTTTATGTGCATAGAAGTGTTTATAGTATTCTCTGATATTTTTTTTTTTTTTTTATTCCTGTGGTGGTCAATGGCGATATCTCCATGATCATTTATAATTGTGTCTATTTGTGTCTTCTCTCTTTTCTTTATTAGTCTAGCTAGCATTCTATATATTGGTTTTTTCAAAAAAACAGTTCCTGTGTTCATTGATTTTTTTGTAGGTTATTTTGTGTCTCTAGCTCCTTCAGTTCAGCTCTGATATGGTTATTTCTTGCCTTTTGCTAGATTTGGGGTTTGCTCTTGATTCTCTAGTTCTTTAAGTTGTGTTGTTAGGTTGTTAATTAGAGATTCTTCTAGTTTTTGGATGTGGGTTTTTGGTGCTATAAATTTCCTTCTTAACATTGTTTTAGCTGCATCCCAGAGATTTTGGTATGTTGTCTCTTTGTTCTCATTAGTTTTAAATAACTTATTCATTTTTGTCTTAATTGTATTATTTAGCCAGAAGTCATTCAGCAGCAGGTTGTTCAATTTCCATGTACTTTTGTGGTTTTGAATTAATTTCTTAGTCTTCAATCTGGGAGACTGTTTGTTATGATTTCAGTTCCTTTGCATTTACTGAGGAGTGTTTTACTTCCAATTATGTGATCAATTTTAGAGTGAGAGACATGCAGCAATGAGAAGAATGTATCTTATGTTATTTTTTGATGGAGAGTTCTATAGATATCTATCAGGTCTGCTTGATCCAGAGCTGAGTTAAGTTCCTAATTATCTTTGTTTGTTTAATATTGTCCATGGGGTCTTAACATCTCCCACTATCATCGTGTGGAAATATAAGTCTCTTTGTAGGTCTCTAAGGATTTACTTTAAGAATGTAAGTAGGGGGCGGAGCAAGATGGCCGAATAGGAACAACTCCAGTCTCCAACTCCCAGCGCGAGCGACACAGAAGACCGGTGATTTCTGCATTTTCAACTGAGGTACTGGGGTCATCTCACTAGGGAGTGCCGGACAATCGGTGCTGGTCAGCTGCTGCAGCCTGACCAGCGAGAGCTGAAGCAGGGCGAGGCATCGCCTCACCTGGAAGCGCAAGGGGGAAGGGGATCCGTTTTCCTAGCCAGGGGAACTGAGACACACAACACCTGGAAAATCGGGTAACTCCCACCCCAATACTGCGCTGTAAGCATACAGGCATTCCAGGAGAATATATCCCACACCTGGCCGGGAGGGTCCCACGCCCACGAAGCCTCCCTCACTGCTAACACAGCAGTCTGCCGCGATCTATCCGCAAGGCAGCAGCGAGGCTGGGGGAGGGGCGCCCGCCATTGCTGAGGCTTAAGTAGGTAAACAAAGCCGCTGGGAAGCTCGAACTGGGTGGAGCTCACAGCAGCTCAAGGAAGCCTGCCTGTCTCTGTAGTCTCCACCTCTGGGGACAGCGCACAGCTGAAGACCAACAGGGGAAGTAGCGGGAGCCGGTGCAGGCGCGAACGACTCTGTCTGACAGCTTTGGGGAGAGCCGCGGATCTCCCAACGCGGAGGTTGAGATCTGAGAACGGACAGACTGCCTGCTCAGGTGTGTCCCTGACCCCTGAGTAGCCTAGCTGGGAGAAATCCCCCACTAGGGGCAGTCTGACACCCCACACCTCACAGGGTGGAGTACACCCCTGAGAGGACACTTCCAAAGGAAGAATCAGACAGGTACACTCGCTGTTCAGCAATATTCTATCTTCGGCAACCTCTGCTGCTGATACCCAGGCAAACAGGGTCTGGAGTGGACCTTAAGCAATCTCCAACAGACCAACAGAGAGTCCTTCTGACTGTCAGAAGGAAAACTATCAAACAGGAAGGACACCTATACCAAAACCCCATCAGTTCGTCACCACCATCAAAGACCAGAGACAGATAAAACCACAAAGATGGGGAAGAAGCAGGGCAGAAAAGCTGGAAATTCAAAAAATAAGAGCGCATCTCCCCCTGCAAAGGAGCGCAGCCCATCACCAGCAACGGATCAAAGCTGGTCAGAGAATGACTTGGACGAGAGGAGAGAAGAAGGCTTCAGTCCATCAAACTTATCAGAGCTAAAGGAGGAATTACGTACCCAGCGCAAAGAAACTAAAAATCTTGAAAAAGACTGGAAGAATTGACAGCTAGACTCATTAATGCAGAGAAGATCATAAACGAAATGACAGAGATGAAAACCATGACACGAGAAATACGTGACAAATGCACAAGCTTCAGTAACCGACTCGATCAACTGGAAGAAAGAGTATCAGCGATTGAAGATCAAATGAATGAAATGAAGCGAGAAGAGAAACCAAAAGAAAAAAGAAGAAAAAGAAATGAGCAAAGCCTGCAAGAAGTATGGGATTACGTAAAAAGACCAAATCTACGTCTGATTGGGGTGCCTGAAAGTGAGGGGGAAAATGGAACCAAGTTGGAAAACACTCCTCAGGATATCATCCAGGAGAACTTCCCCAACCTAGTAGGGCAGGCCAACATTCAAATTCAGGAAATACAGAGAACGCCACAAAGATACTCCTCCAGAAGAGCAACTCCAAGACACATAATTGCCAGATTCACCAAAGTTGAAATGAAGGAAAAAATCTTAAGGGCAGCCAGAGAGAAAGGTCAGGTCACCCACAAAGGGAAGCCCATCAGACTAACAGCAGATCTCTCGGCAGAAACTCTACAAGCCAGAAGAGAGTGGGGGCCAATATTCAACGTTCTTAAAGAAAAGAATTTTAAACCCAGAATTTCATATCCAGCCAAACTAAGTTTCATAAGTGAAGGAGAAATAAAATCCTTTACAGATAAGCAAATGCTTAGAGATTTTGTCACCACCAGGCCTGCCTTACAAGAGACCCTGAAGGAAGCCCTAAACATGGAAAGGAACAACCGGTACCAGCCATCGCAAAAACTTGGCAAAATGTAAAGACCATCGAGGCTAGGAAGAAACTGCATCAACTAACGAGCAAAATAACCAGTTAATATCATAATGGCAGGATCAAGTTCACACATAACAATATTAACCTTAAATGTTAATGGACTAAATGCTCCAATTAAAAGACACAGACTGGCAAACTGGATAAAGAGTCAAGACCCATCAGTCTGCTGTATTCAGGAGACCCATCTCACATGCAGAGACATACATAGGCTCAAAATAAAGGGATGGAGGAAGATCTACCAAGCAAATGGAGAACAAAAAAAAGCAGGGGTTGCAATCCTAGTCTCTGATAAAACAGACTTTAAACCATCAAAGATCAAAAGAGACAAAGAAGGCCATTACATAATGGTAAAGGGATCAATTCAACAGGAAGAGCTAACTCTCCTAAATATATATGCACCCAATACAGGAGCACCCAGATTCATAAAGCAAGTCCTTAGAGACTTACAAAGAGACTTAGACTCCCATACAATAATAATGGGAGACTTCAACACTCCGCTGTCAACATTAGACAGATCAACGAGACAGAAAGTTAACAAGGATATCCAGGAATTGAACTCATCTCTGCACCAAGCGGACCTAATAGACATCTATAGAACTCTCCACCCCAAATCAACAGAATATACATTCTTCTCAGCACCACATCGCACTTATTCCAAAATTGACCACATAATTGGAAGTAAAGTACTCCTCAGCAAATGTAAAAGAACAGAAATTATAACAAACTGTCTCTCAGACCACAGTGCAATCAAACTAGAACTCAGGACTAAGAAACTCAATCAAAACCGCTCAACTACATGGAAACTGAACAACCTGCTCCTGAATGACTACTGGGTACATAACGAAATGAAAGCGGAAATAAAGATGTTCTTTGAAACCAATGAGAACAAAGATACAACATACCAGAATCTCTGGGACACATTTAAAGCAGTGTGTAGAGGGAAATTTATAGCACTAAATGCCCACAAGAGAAAGCAGGAAAGATCTAAAATTGACACTCTAACATCACAATTAAAAGAACTAGAGAGGCAAGAGCAATCACATTCAAAAGCTAGCAGAAGGCAAGAAATAACTAAGATCAGAGCAGAACTGAAGGAGATAGAGACACAAAAAACCCTCCAAAAAATCAATGAATCCAGGAGTTGGTTTTTTGAAAAGATCAACAAAATTGACAGACCGCTAGCAAGGCTAATAAAGAAAAAAAGAGAGAGGAATCAAATAGATGCAATAAAAAATGATAAAGGGGATATCACCACTGACCCCACAGAAATACAAACTACCATCAGAGAATACTATAAACGCCTCTACGCAAATCAACTAGAAAATCTAGAAGAAATGGATAATTTCCTGGACACTTACACTCTCCCAAGGCTAAACCAGGAAGAAGTTGAATCCCTGAATAGACCAATAGCAGGCTCTGAAATTGAGGCAACAATTAATAGCCTACCCACCAAAAAAAGTCCAGGACCAGATGGATTCACAGCTGAATTCTACCAGAGGTACAAGGAGGAGCTGGTACCATTCCTTCTGAAACTATTCCAATCAATAGAAAAAGAGGGAATCCTCCCTAACTCATTTTATGAGGCCAACATCATCCTGATACCAAAGCCTGGCAGAGACACAACAAAAAAAGAGAATTTTAGACCAATATCCCTGATGAACATTGATGCAAAAATCCTCAATAAAATACTGGCAAACCGGATTCAGCAGCACATCAAAAAGCTTATCCACCATGATCAAGTGGGCTTCATCCCTGGGATGCAAGGCTGGTTCAACATTCGCAAATCAATAAACGTAATCCAGCATATAAACAGAACCAAAGACAAGAACCACATGATTGTCTCAATAGATGCAGAAAAGGCTTTTGACAAAATTCAACAGCCCTTCATGCTAAAAACGCTCAATAAATTCGGTATTGATGGAACGTACCTCAAAATAATAAGAGCTATTTATGACAAACCCACAGCTAATATCATACTGAATGGGCAAAAACTGGAAACATTCCCTTTGAAAACTGGCACAAGACAGGGATGCCCTCTCTCACCACTCCTATTCAACATAGTGTTGGAAGTTCTGGCTAGGGCAATCAGGCAAGAGAAAGAAATCAAGGGTATCCAGTTAGGAAAAGAAGAAGTCAAATTGTCCCTGTTTGCAGATGACATGATTGTATATTTAGAAAACCCCATCGTCTCAGCCCAAAATCTCCTTAAGCTGATAAGCAACTTCAGCAAAGTCTCAGGATACAAAATTAATGTGCAAAAATCACAAGCATTCTTATACACCAGCAACAGACAAGCAGAGAGCCAAATCAGGAATGAACTTCCATTCACAATTGCTTCAAAGAGAATAAAATACCTAGGAATCCAGCTTACAAGGGATGTAAAGGACCTCTTCAAGGAGAACTACAAACCACTGCTCAGTGAAATAAAAGAGGACACAAACAAATGGAAGAACATACCATGCTCATGGATAGGAAGAATCAATATCGTGAAAATGGCCATACTCCCCAAGGTTATTTATATATTCAATGCCATCCCCATCAAGCTACCAATGAGTTTCTTCACAGAATTGGAAAAAACTGCTTTAAAGTTCATATGGAACCAAAAAAGAGCCCGCATTGCCAAGACAATCCTAAGTCAAAAGGACAAAGCTGGAGGCGTCACGCTACCTGACTTCAAACTATACTACAAGGCTACAGTAACCAAAACAGCATGGTACTGGTACCAAAACAGAGATATAGACCAATGGAACAGAACAGAGTCCTCAGAAATAATACCGCACATCTACAGCCATCTGATCTTTGACAAACCTGAGAGAAACAAGAAATGGGGAAAGGATTCCCTATTTAATAAATGGTGCTGGGAAAATTGGCTAGCCATAAGTAGAAAGCTGAAACTGGATCCTTTCCTTACCCCTTATACGAAGATTAATTCAAGATGGATTAGAGACTTAAATGTTAGACCTAATACCATCAAAACCCTAGAAGAAAATCTAGGTAGTACCATTCAGGACATAGGCATGGGCAAGGACTTCATGTCTAAAACACCAAAAGCAACGGCAGCAAAAGCCATAATTGACAAATGGGATCTAATTAAACTAAAGAGCTTTTGCACAGCAAAAGAAACTACCATCAGAGTGAACAGGCAACCTACAGAATGGGAGAAAATTTTTGCAACCTACTCATCTGACAAAGGGCTAATATCCAGAGTCTACAAAGAACTCAAACAAATATACGAGAAAAAAACAAACAACCCCATCAAAAAGTGGGGAAAGGATATGAACAGACATTTCTCAAAAGAAGATATTCATACAGCCAACAGACACATGAAAAAATGCTCATCATCACTGGCCATCAGAGAAATGCAAATCAAAACCACAATGAGATACCATCTCACACCAGTTAGAATGGCAATCATTAAGAAGTCAGGAAACAACAGGTGCTGGAGAGGATGTGGAGAAATAGGAACACTTTTACACTGTTGGTGGGATTGTAAACTAGTTCAACCATTATGGAAAAGAGTATGGCAATTCCTCAAGGATCTAGAACTAGATGTACCATATGACCCAGCCATCCCACTACTGGGTATATACCCAAAGGATTATAAATTAGTCTACTACAAAGACACATGTACACGTATGTTTATTGCGGCACTATTCACAATAGCAAAGACTTGGAATCAACCCAAATGTCCATCTGTGACAGACTGGATTAAGAAAATGTGGCACATATACACCATGGAATACTATGCAGCCATAAAAAAGGATGAGTTTGCGTCCTTTGTAGGGACATGGATGCAGCTGGAAACCATCATTCTTAGCAAACTATCACAAGAAGAGAAAACCAAACACCGCATGTTCTCACTCATAGGTGGGAACTGAACAATGAGATCACTTGGACTCGGGAAGGGGAACATCACACACTGGGGTCTATCATGGGGAGGGGGGAGGGGGGAGGAGGGAGGGATTGCATTGGGGAGTTATACATGATATAAATGATGAATTGATGGGTGCTGACGAGTTGATGGGTGCAGCACACCAACATGGCATAAGTATACATATGTAACAAACCTGCACGTTATGCACATGTACCCTAGAACTTAAAGTATAATAAAAAAAAAAAAAAAAAAAAAAAAAAAAAAAAAAAAAAAAAAAGAATGTAAGTAAGTACATTCTTACTTACATTACAATGGGTCCTCCTGTATTGGGTGCATATATATTTAGAATAGTTAGCTCTTCTTGTTGAATTGAACCCTTTACCATTATGTAATGCCCTTTTTTATCTTTTTTGATCTTTGTTGATTTAATGTCTGTTTTGTCAGAAACTAGGATTGTGACCTCTGCTTTTTTGTGTTTTGTATTTGCTTGGTAAATTTTCCTCCATCCCTTTATTTTGAATCTATGTGTGTCTTTGCACATGAGATGGATCTCTTGAAGACAGCATACAGATGGGTCTTGATTCTATCAACCTTGGCATTCTGTTTCTTTTAATTGGGGCATTTATTCCATTTACCTTTAAGATTAATATTGTTATATGTGAATTTTATTCTGTCATGATGCTGGAACTAGCATTTTCTTACACACATTATAAAAGGGAATTTTACATAAGTAGTTCTATGTATTTATGACAGGTAATGTTTCTACCGATAAAATGAAATACATGTGATTTAAATATAAAATTTATAAATTCTTATTTCTTTGAGCCTCTGAGTTTGGGTTTCTGTTTCACAATAGAAGCTAATTAACCCGTATAGATATGAGTTATCAGGAATACTGTTATGATTAAATAAATTTTAGCAGATATCTAAATGATGAGAAGAAGAAAATCATGCTGGGAATTTTAAAGACCTTGCAATATAGATAAACTTAGCACTTTTGAGGTAAAATAAGGTCAGTATATCAAGAAAGATTGAGAAGGAGAAAATAATGTAGCACATTGTTATGGTAAAATATATTATTTTTAAATCAACGAATAAGTAGGGAAAATGTTCATATGGGAGTTGCCCGGGGTCAGTGATCTTGGCTGGGTTGAAGTATTACTCTAGGGATCCACCAACATTTTGACTGTAAGCTGGGTTTATTGTAAATATTTACAATATTAATATGTTGATTAATGTAACCTCTCACACACTCTATTCCTTTCTAGCTTCATTTTCTTTATAGCAACTGCCACTATCTGATTTTATATATATATAGTCTGTCTCTTTTTAAAGACGAGGGTTTCTTTTTCTTCATTGTTCTATAATTAGTTCAGAGAATGGTTTTTGATTTATATTAAAACATATGTAATATTTGCTGAATTGTAAAATTATTGAATGAATTTTGATACCTAATAAAATGGCAACTTTCATATAGAAAATTAAATGCATTTTATTTGTCTTCCTCTCAACAGATACCACAATCAACTGTAAGATGTAAACAATTTAAAAATATAATTTTGTAGGTTATTTAGAGAAAATATTTGTTATGGCTGTTGTTGTGGTTGTGGTTGTGGTTGTGGTTGTTGTTTTAACTAATCTCAGCAATTCTCATGGCCCAGGACCATGCCTGAAATAGTGGAGAACACAGAGATTAATCAAAGGATGAATGGGTAAATGGAACAATAATGAAATAAAGCAAGGCGGTGCAAATGCTATATGTATGCAGATAATGGAACTTCCAATTCTTCATATTCCTAATTTGAGCCTGGCTAGTATGGTGTAGAATAAGTATTGTCATTTCCAGTTTAGAAAAGTCAAGGGCTTTGCCCAAGATCATATACCTGGAAAATTGTGGAGGCAAGATTTGAATATATAACTTCCAAATCTGAGGGTACTGCTTTTCTCTTCTAATAGCACAATAATGACACTTGTAATGGTATAGAGATATGGTAGGATAGAGAAGTGTATGGGATTAAAAAACAAAAAAACAATAATAAAACTAGAGTACATACTAGTACATTTGTCTACTTGGGCTGCCATAACAAAATACCATTGACTAATACCATTGATTTTATTAAACAATAAAAATCTATCATCTCACAGTTCTGCATGCTAGAAGTCCCAGAGTGAGGTGTCCATATGTTTAGTTTCTGGTGAAGGCTCTTCCTGGCTTGTAGACTGTGCCTTCTCTGTGTGTCTTCACTTGGTCCATACCTGTGAGCGCAAAGAAGTATCTCGTTGTTTTTTCCCTCTCTTTACATTAACATGTGTCCTATGGAATTAAGGCCTCACTCTTGTGACTTCATTTAATTTAAATTACCCCCAGAGTGCTCTGTCTCCAAATACAGTGAGAATAAGGGTTGAGGCTTCAACATATACATTTTGGGGGGATAAAATTCAGTCTATACCAACTAGAAACATAAGTGATGGATTTAAATCACAAGTATTCCTAGAGACTTGAATTGGGTCCTTAAAACTAGACGTTTTGGTCTAGTGAAGCATTTAGTGCATATTCACCCAGAACTACCATTTTCTGCATATTAAATATTCTTCACATCAAATTATCATTATATATAGTATTTTTAACCTGAATTCTAAATGAATCTTACAGGACACTGTTTTTTTTTTTTTTTTTTTTTTTTTTTTTTTTTTGTTTGTTTGTTTCTATTCTCTCTTTTTACAATTTTTGGCAATATATTACAGATGCTTAAAATATATAGGGAAATTACAAAGTTTATCTAGAAGATTTATCTCTTATTTTACAGGCGCAGCAGCTTACTGATCTGGAACAAAAATTAGCTGTAGCCAAAAATGAACTGGAGAAAGCAGCTCTTGACAGGGTAAGTCTACATTCATGAACCATTACAACTTTAGTTTTAGCAAAAGAAAAGTTAAAGTATGTTAATTGCTTTTCTTGATTTATTAATGTGTTTCCAGATGCTGTGTATATAAGATAGTTACAGAATTCAGGAAGGTTTGGTATCTTCTTTGGAATCCAATTATTTCTTTGTTTTGCTGCTACAGTAAATTGACTGAAGGTTCAGTCTTTGTGAGTTCATGGCTCCAGTTTTCACCTCACTGGTATATTTATTCCATAATACTGTGAATAAACGTGCTTTAAAACATCAACTAAGGCACTATATATTAACTCTGGGTGACTGAGTTATGAAGCAAAAGGAACTAATTATTGGCATCAAATTGTTATAACTAGTTTTTGAATGTGTATATCTTATTTATATTTATCTATATTTTCTTGGAAACATGCACAATAACACTGAGTATAGCAATGTTTATATTAATAATTGGAAGTAATTTAACTGTTTACTGTAAGATAATCAATGCACCTATTTTTATATATTTTCTATACTCAAATTTGGAAATAGTAATTGAAACATAATATTAACAAATACACATAAATGGATCCACAATTGCTGCAATATGGTTTAAATCCTAGAAGATCATTAGATTCCCATGATTCTGAAGCAGGCTGGTCTTCTCTGAGTTGTTACCCTCTCTGACTCTTGGAATATTCTTCATGATATTAAATGTTTTCCCATTTGACCTCACATAATCCTTTTAGTCAATCAATGACTAAATAGTTTTGTTTTGTTTTTTTTTTTTTTTGAGACGGAGTCTCGCTCTGTGGCCCAGGCTGGAGTGCAGTGGCCGGATCTCAGCTCATTACAAGCTCCGTCTCCCAGGTTTACGCCATTCTCCTGCCTCAGCCGACTAAATAGTTTTGAAGTGCCTTTTTTTGTTGTGGCCATCCTATGCTAGGTACAATGGAAAATAGAAAATATATGAGACAAGGTCTTGGGTCTCATATCTCTCACAATTTTGTTTAGCACTAAAAATTAGGAAATAATTGTATGCTGAGACATGAGGCAACAGAAGCACAGAGAATACATATGTATTTTGTAAGTACCCGTGGGTCATAGGGCACGGTATAGTCACAAAACACTTTATTTTGCAATTGGAATTTGGCCTGAGTCACAGAGCTCAGGGTTATTGTAGAGTTGTTCCTCCATCTTTAGTTGTACATATTCTTACCCATTCGATGCTCTTCTCCTTCCAATTCCACCTCCTAACCCCTGTCATTATGTCTCTAAATTTCAGGATGAGAGCCTGATGTGGCAGTGGTTAAATAACGGTCTCCAGAGATAGTTTACTTGTGTTCAAATCATGGCTCTTCAACTGAATGATCATGTTCAAATTCCTCAAAATCTTTATGTCTCATTGAGAATAACAATAAACTTTATTTATAATGGTGATGAGAAAATTACACACAGCCAAAAATTACAGTACTAGGTACAATGCCTGGAAAACATTCAGTAAGTAAGCTTAGAAGTTATTATTGTTACTGAATGAGATCACAGACTGCTTCTCTGTGATAACAATTCCCTCTTTAACCTTGAGATCTTGTCACGCCTTTTGGTAACTGTAAATGCCTTTTATATTACTGGAGGCTGATTTTAACAAATCACGTGTAAGATACATATGAGGCTCATAAACTGTAGCCATAAAGTCAGATAGAAATGCTAGCTGACTTCAAAAGGGATAAAAACTACAGCTTAATGAAATGGATTTTCACCTCTCTCCATCATCTTTATATGAGGTTTTTAAAATACTCTTAGAGTATCTAGTTCCCAAGAATATAATATCTGGAATTCAAATAATCTTAAGTACTTCATACATATTATGAAAAACTCTTAACACTTCAACTTGATTCGTATGACATATTTAATGAAAGAAGTCTCAGTTTAGTGTCTCAGTATAAACAATAATATTATCAAGAGCTAAGAATCAACCTTGAGTTTCCAATCAATTATTTATTTGGCAATATCTTATGAATCATATATGGTTGGCTTCAGCTACTCGAATATAAGAGAAGCCTTATGCTAAGAAAAATCTCTCAAACTTTTACATTAAAAGTATTTGTATAGTTTCTGTCCCTCACAAAATTTCACCTGGGAAAGCATACATTATTACATCCATATTACAGATGACATAGGTAAAATAGGTGACCTGCATAGACTCCAACGACTGAGTAATAACAGAATGAGAAATCTTTTTGCCACTACACAGTGTCTGGCACATAGCAGGAATATAACAAACACTTCTTAATTAAAAATAAAGACCTGACTTAAATGAATAAGCATTCTAGTCATCCTACATACACGGGACCTGAATATCACTGGAGCAGAGGTCCCAAAATATTAAATGACTTTCCCGGGCTCTCTGAGCTGATTTCATGGCAGAAATAAAGTTAGGGAGAAAGCGTTTGGCCTCACAGCCTCTCATCGTATTTCCAAAGCCTGCAGTTGAGGACTTGGTGTCTGTATACAAAAGAATTAAGGTAACATGAAAAAATGAAAAAGTTTCATTTGTGTAGAGATTAGATATTAGGGGCACAGTCGTCTTTGCAATGTATATCTTGTTGTCCCCAGACAAAATGCATTTTCTTCTGAGAAAAGTATTAACACACACACACACACACACACACACACACACACACACACACACACAAAACCTATCTCTTAAATCTTCCACCATCTTAGGATCACATATGAGAAATAATTTCTTATAAACTTTTCATATTATACAGTGTAAGTGGTAGTATTTTTTAATATATGAAATAAGTTTCTTTTCTAATATACAAGATAAAATGAGAAATATTTCATTATTTTCTCTTGTAACAGAGCACTAACTTATATTCTCTGGAGGATTTGTTTAATTTTTTATATAACAAGCGTGAGTTGTGTTAGAAACTGGTGATACCACAGAAAGGATACCAGCCTTCAAAAAAGTTTGTTAAAAGTGAACATTAAACATATAGATAATTTGAAATGATGGTAAGGACTAATAAGATATAAAATTAGAAAATATATTAACAATTGTAAGAAAGACGCATTCCTGGAAAGGGTGATAGGGGCTGTTTCCATGAAAATAGTGTGTGAGCTGATACATATATTTTAAGTGGTAGTTTCTATATGGGTATTTGGAAGAAGGGTTCTGCAAGCAGAGGAAACAGCATTTGTAAAGGTTGTAATATGGAAATGAGTTTGGGATGCTTGAAGGTCTATATACAAATGATATTGTGATAAACAGGGCATTTTAGTTAAGGAACTTTCATTTTACTATCACATTTTGAAACAAGTGGGAAAAGTCATGTGCCGCAGGGAGCGGAAAGACAGAGCAAAAACAGGACTGGCTGTACACGGTTTACATCGTATTTCATTAGGTGACAGCTTGTTTTAGCAAACTTCAAAGTAGACAGTAGCCTGCAGTTTAAAACAAATAACACCTAACAGTATAAATAAAAATGTAATGCCATCGTGGTGTAAAATCATCCTCTGGGTTTTGCTCGTGGAACTGAGTCAAGCCAAACCTGAGTATGAGTAATAGACTCTGTTAAGTTAGAGGAACTTAATAGGCATTAGGTAAGTGGTGGGCAATTCGGACCTGAGGGTTTCTCCCATTTTTAGGCCATATAGGGTAACTTTGTGACCTTGTCATGGCATTTGTAAAATGTCATGGTGCTGGTGGGGGTGTCTTTTAGCATGCTAATGTGTTATAATTAGTATATAATGAGCAGTGAGGATGACCAGCGGTCACCCTCGTTGCCTTCTTGGTTTTGGGGGTTTTGGCTGGATTCTTGACTGTAATCTCTTTTATCAGCAAGGTCTTTATGACCTATATCTTGTGCTGACCTCCTATCTCACCCTGTGACTTTTAATGCCTAATCTGGGAATGCAGCCCAGTAGGTCTAAGCCCAGCCCCTATTCAAGATGGAATTGCTCTTGTTCAAACACCCTTGACACTATTATCTAACAAGGCCCAAAGGAAATGAGAGTTTTATCAGAGACAAATTTGTTTTCTCCATTATGTGGGGAAATCAAGTAGAGGTATAGGCTAATCTGAGAAACATGAGAATCTACATTGCTATGGCAATGATTCTAAATACAGAAAGTAGATGCAGAAAGAAAGATGGCAAGTTTCATCAACAGAGTAAACAGACAACTTATAGAATAGGTTGAAATATTTGCAAATTATGCACCTGACAAAGGTCTAATATCTAGCATATATAAGGAACTTAAATTTATAAGAGAAAAACAAACAACCTCATTAAAAAGTAGGCAAGGGACATGAATAGACACTTTTCAAAAGAAGACATACATCTGGCCAACAAGCATATGCAAAAAGCTCAATATCACTAATTATTAGAGAAATGCAAATCAAAATCACAATGAGATACCATCTCACACCAGTCAGAATGACTGTAATTAAAAAGTTAAAAAATAACAGATGGTTGTGAGGTTGCAGAGAAAAGGGAAGACTTATATAGTTAGTGGGAGTGTAAATTAGTTCAACCATCATGGAAAGCAGTATAGCAATTCCTCAAAGAGCTAAAAGCAGAACAATCATTTGACCCAACCATCCCATTACTGGGTATACACCAAGAGTAATACACATTTTTCTTCCATAAAGACATATGCATGTGAGTGTTCATTGCAGGACTATTCACAATAACAAAGGTATAGAATCAACCTAAATGCCCTTCAATGACAGATTGGATAAATAATATGTGATACACATACACCATGGAATAATATCCAGCCATTAAAAAAAAAAATGAGATCATGTCTTTTGCAGGAACATGGATGGAGCTAGAGGCTATTATCCTTAGAAAGCTAATGCAGGTACAGGAAACCAAATACCCACCACTCCCACAAGGGAGCTAAATGATGAAAACTTAGGAACACAAAGAAGGAAACAACAGATACTGGGGTCTACTTGAGGATGGAGGAAGGCAGAAGGGAGAAGAGTAGAGAGGAGTAGAAAGGGTAACTGCTGGGTACTGGACTGAAGACCTGGGAGATGAAATAATCTGTATAACAAACCCTCATGACACACATTTACCTATTTAACAAACCTTCATATGTGCCCCCAAACCTAAAATAAAAGTTAAATAAAGATGGTAACTTTCAAAAAATGGTATTCTCTACATCAGAGTAACCTAGAATACTCTAGAATTTCCTTTCCTGCAAACTATTGTGACGGAAATCATGTTAATTCAAGAGAAAGTAGTAAGATTTATCTTTGTGTTTTGGTGTTCAAAATATATCATGAAATGCATTAGCTCCTAGAAACAGACTGAGTGTGGATAAAAAAGTATGTCATGATGAAATTTATATATTAGGCAATTACATTTGAAAACGGATATGTATTTTTGTGGGGAGTCTAGGCTAAGAGGAAAGGAAGAATGCAAGCAGATAATTGATGAGCATAGCTAAATGTAAATATGTTAATACCTCTTTTTGTAGGAGTCACAGATGAAAGCAATGAAAGAGACTGTGCAGCTCTGCTTGACATCCGTTTTCCGTGATCAGCCTCCTCCCCCTTTAAGTTTAATCACGTTGAATCCCACTCAGATGTTACTCCCACCCAGGAATATTGCCTCTAAGCTTCCAGATGCAGGGGCCAAAAGCAAGGTACCTACCTTTTATTTGTGCTTTGTAAAGTAACAGCAAGTAATGTGTTGTCTTTAAAGCCCAGTGTATATAATCACCAGAGTGGGTTCAAGTATGATAACAAATCCATTGAAAGATTAGGAGGAAAATGGAAGGTAGTAATACCAGCTTGTAAAATGTCCATAGTCACTAGAAGAATGTTGGAAGGCAGCTTTTCTTTCATAGAGAACCTAGCTGTTTCTTAGGCAGAATCATCTAACTGTTTAACACAAAACAAAAACTAATGATATTGGAATAAGTCAAAATAAAATATCTTGTATTACATTGCAATAAACATCACAGGTTTGATATGGAGAATATTTTCTGGGGTATAAGTATCTTCAGAAAAGTATTTATTTTTTTCTTAAGTTCAGAACTCTCAAAACTGGCTGCACATTAGAATCTTAGTGTAAATATTTTTTAAAGTGTGCTTAGGTGTATTTACATTAAAAAAGCCTGACTCCTGGGAATTTTTTCCCCAGACCTATTAAATTAGATTTTAGGGGAGGGGGGCGTTAGACTCCAGTTATCAGTAATTTTTCAGAGTCCCAGGGGACTTTAAGGTGCATTTAACGACAACTCATTTGAGCAAATCTTCCTCCAAATTCCCTCCACCAACCTAGTTTAGACAAAACAAAGAATATTTAATGGTGCTTTTGTTTCAATCTTCAAAAACTTAAATTTGTAGGTCCTACATTGAAATAAATCCTGACAGCCAGAAATCATCTTTGGAGAAAGGAGTTTTGTTTTGGGCACTATGTTGGAAAGATCTAGTTCTCTGATCACTTGTCTGAGCATCACTTGTTATTCAAATGAGTGCTATGGATACCAGCCTGACTTCTAAATGCAAATCTCAAGGGTTGAGCGCAGAAAATCTTAAGAACCACTAATTCAAATACCTAATGATGTGTTACATCTGACTTTCTTACTGCTTATTTCTGAGATTTCCTATTTTTGAATTAAAGTGGGTAGAAGATTTAGTCTGTGTGAGATCCTTATGTAATATTAATGTTTCTCTTTTAAAATTATTCAAAACAACATAATTTAACTTTATTATATTATTGTCTGTGTTTTTATATGTACTGAAGGACCTCTAAGAATTTCAAAGCCAATATTTTTCTCATTAGTTTTGTTCTGCCTCTTCACTGAAAAGTAGAGATTCAAAGTGTTTGTTTACCTAACAAAACTCAGGCAAAATAAGTACATGATAACGTAGTTTTTTAATGTTCATCATGAAACATTCTGGGTAAGTTCTTTGAAACTGGTCATTGGTGAAATGCACAGCTGCAGACAGCCTTACCCATCTGTCAGGAAACCACACCCGTAGTCCACTTAGTGTTAAGCCTCCAAAGGATGAGGAAAGGTTCAGTCTCATTAAGACTCATGACTTTGGACAAAACAGCTTTGTCATTCTATGGGCACATTATATTTGTTTCCAACTCAAAATATATCTGTTTAAAGTCATTATTAAAACTAGACTGTTTTTGACCCTCAATATGTGGAGGAAATTCCTAGTTGTTGCTGTAACTGGTTTTCTATGAATAAATGTATGCCTTGTCTTTGAAATAAATAATAAATATTTATTATTTATCTTGGCTTATCACAGAAAAAAAGATAGAAAATCATTTAGAAGACCATAGTTTGGTGATTGCCTATTAAAAAAAAAAATAACAAGAAAGTCAATTGTTTAAGATAGAATTTAGTAAGTCTAATTTAATTGTACTATAGAATGTTCTGTTTTACAAAGATGTCCATTAAAAGTTTGGATGCTGTTTAAGTTTTGCTCATATTATTTATCTTTTTAATAGTGGTAAAATTGTATTTTTTGTATGTTTGGGACTTAATCCCTAAGCAGTACCCTCACAAATAATATTTTAAAGATCTTGAATAATATAATGTGATATGGGTGTATATAATAAACATTTCAGTCATGGAATAATTATTCTGTATATCCAAAAAGACAACTTGTAAATGAGGATATTTGACTGGTTTCAAGTTCTTCAGAATTGGGTAAAAATAGCCACAGTGATATGCAGTGCTTGGTGAGAGTTGTGAGACAATCCTATCACAGGACCTCTTGGTGCCTCAGTTTCCTTAGTGCCAAACCCAGTGTTATTGTGATGTGAGTACTCAAAATCATAATTCTTCTAATTTTGCACGATATCTGGCCATCTTCATCTAATTTCATTTGTTTCTTATAATTATCAGTCCTTATTTAGAGAGGTCTTATTTTTTCCTGATATAAATCCTTACATTTCCCAGTATGCAATTTTAAGCAATTTTCAGCTCATGTATAGAAAAAGACAACATAGTTACCAAAATATGTTATTCGTTTTTTCTTCTAGGAGATTGGGTAATGCAGCCAAATTTTTTATTCCTGAGCATGAATGTGTCAATATTTATATGTGTGTGTTTGTGTCTATATATTTATATATGTACATATATATGCAAATATTCTATATATAATTTTATATGATATATTATGATATATATTATATATTGATATACATGATATAATTTTTATATTATATGATATATAATGTATATAATATATTATATTTAAGTAATATATAATTATATATTTATATATAATATATTATAATTATATATTATATATAATATATATTATATAAAATGTTTTATATAATATATTACATATACTATCTAATTTTATATAATGTATATGTGATGTGTGTTATATATCAAATATTATATATTTACAGTATATATTATATACATACTATATTATGTATTGTAAATATAATACATATAAATATATATTTGATTATATGTAAAATTATATAATGTAAATATATACAATTGTGATTTTGAAAGTCACAGGTTCACGAAGGGAGGAGTACAAAATTGCAAGGGTTTATTAGAAAAAGGTTAAAAATAATTAATACATTAGTACCCCCACCATTTAAATTTATTGTTTTTATTATGGTGCATATCTGTTACATTCACTGTTAGAACTACAGCTTAAGTTTCTGCTGAGAATCTTCAACCAAGCCTATCAGATACCCTTTCATCGTTGCCCTTTGTAAAATCGAGGTGCCGGTTTCTCTCTAGTTGAAGTGAATTATTTCTTACCCTCCCAGTTAGAATTATTTTTTCTTTCCTAAGTGCTTACTTTGACAGGTGAGTGTTTAATATTCTTGGCCCTTGGTCGTCCCTTGAATGTTATGTCTGCATATGTCTTCCTTCTTCAGAGAGATGACTGTGCTGAGCTCATTGATCTGTTTAACATTATTTAGTGTCCAGAATGATGTTTCTAGAAAATTCATTTGAAATACTTGTGGTATGCCCTTCTTCTTCTTATAAATTGTCTTATAAATTTCAAATGACACTTGTTATATGCCCTTCTTCTTATAAATTTTCTTATAAATTCTTCTTAGAAATTTTACTTATTTGGAATTTAGAAAATTATATATTATTGTTTGTTTAGTGCTTTGTATTAAACTACATTGTTTTTCTTCTATGTACCAGTACTCTACTGGTAACTAAGACAGCAAATTTGAAGAGACACAGCCCTCAACTTTTGGAGATTGAAGCCTAATTTTCTGTAAGAGACAACAAGAAAACTGCAGGATTTGTTCTTAGTAGTAGATCAGGTTATTTTTTGTTCATTTCCTTTTTTGTTTTCTAGATACCTGGATACAAATACACAGGAGATGATGTATCTTTTGTGTCTTTGTTATGATATATGTTTGTTATGTAGAAAATAATATTCTTTCAAATATATAAAATGCCAAGGTAGAAACCAGGGGATCCAATCTGCATTTTGCATGAAACAACCCCAACTAAAGTAGAAACAAACAAACCACGTGACAATCTTGTAACCAATATAGGAGAGGATGGTGACCTACTATATGTCGCCGACACTGGAAATAGGATTCAAAATGTTATTGAGTCATAAAATTGTCATGACCTCGTGACTAAATGGAAAGCCTGAAGGGAGGAAATCAAGAGTAACAGTCCTTGCTTTCATTCACTGTGATGTAAAAGGCAAGAGGAGGTTTTAAAAGGGAAGCCAAACTGATCTGTTTTTAACCTGCTGTGTTTTGGGTTTCTGTCATAATACCAAGTGCCAATATCCAGTAGATGATTATGTATTTAAATCTGGAAGTGAGGTAAGACATCTGAATAAGGATATAAGATTAGATATCATCACAATGAATAGGGTTAAATGTTGGAAATAAATAAAATTACCTGAAGAGACGGTATGGAGTGAAAAGAGGTGAGGGCTGCAAAGACACTCCGCATAAGAAGTAACATGAGTATGGATTTATGTGTAAGCTAACTGATGGAATGTTTATGACAAAAGTGCATTTATTCCCATTGTTTTGCTGAGATACTCTCTAATGTGTATTTAAGCTGAGAGTCATGATTTTTCTATGCCTATTTTGCTAGTGCAAAAAATAGAGTGTGCATTTCTTCGTGTATATTTAGAATGAGAAATACTCCAGTGGTCTGTTGGAGTTGGCTCATACATGCTTGCAAATGTTGACTGTCAAATTTACAGAATTTACTATTCAACTGTTTAATATGGTATATAAATGTTATATATACTTACAATTAAATAAAGTCTACCAATGGCAGTGTGGTAAATACCAAAGCTACTACGTAGTGCTATAATCTATGCTGTTAAGGATATTGTATATTTTGGATCTGTATAGTGGAAATACTATATAATAGTATATTACTGCATAACTCTTTGCAATTTGTGTTCAATGACATCATGTTAGTAGATTCAAATTCATAATACTTATACTGTAGAAATTGGCAAACACTATAAATTAGGATCCTCCTAACCCACAGAGCTAGTGAATAGCATGCCTGTGTGTGTGTGTGTGTGTGTGTGTGTCTGTGTCTGTGTGTGTCTGTGTGTAACTTTTAAGACAGGATTAATTGGCATTATAAATAATATACAAAAAAGTGACTAACATTTTTTCTACTGCTGTGTGGTAGAGCTAGATGCATAGCAGTGCTCAGAAAAGGCAAATTAATAAACAAAAAAACTTGTGTAATTAATGGCATTCTGAAAAAACTCATTTTGTATAACTATTGCAATACTTAATTATATTCATTTTTTATAAAATATATACTTTATAGAATTTGGAAAAATAAATATAGGAGGAAGAACAGAAAGCATATCACCAAGAATCTTACCACTTTCAGTTTAAAAAATATGAATTAATACACGGTAATATGTTTGGTGTTTATATTTGCATAATGGAATGTTTAGGAGGTAGGATTCATTAGTCAGACTAAGTAAAAATCTCTTTTCTGCTACTTTTTAATTTTAATGCCTTGATCAGATTACTTAACTTTTCTGAGACTCATCTTTCATGTCTATTAAAGGGAGATAATTACAACACCAACCTGAGAAAGTTGTTGAGGAGATCAAATAGGAAAATTCACATAAAACATTAGCATATGCTGTGGTGCCTGACACATATAAAGCAGTCAATAAATACGTGAAACAAGTATTAGGATCTCTTAAAGCCAAGATAACATGAAAACACTTGAAGAAAATTTTAAGTAGGATGTTACTTTAACTTTAAATAAAGTTACACTGTTTACATTGTATTATTTTTCAAGTGTTAGAATACATTAATTCAAATAAGTGTAACTTCAATTTTTAGCATGAAAGTATAGCAGAATCCGGCCAGGCACGGTGGCTCAAGCCTGTAATCCCAGCACTTTGGGAGGCCGAGACGGGCGGATCACGAGGTCAGGAGATCGAGACCATCCTGGCTAACACGGTGAAACCCCGTCTCTACTAAAAAAATACAAAAAACTAGCCGGGCGAGGTGGCAGGCGCCTGTAGTCCCAGCTACTCGGGAGGCTGAGGCAGGAGAATGGCAGAGTTTGCAGTGAGCTGAGATCTGGCCACTGCACTCCAGCCTGGGTGACAGAGTGAGACTCCTTCTCAAAAAAAAAAAAAAAAAAAAAAAAGTATAGCAGAATCCTTACAATCCATTTAGTGTCAGGGATCATAATAGTACATGTCATAAAGAAAGGAGAATGTGTAAAGATAAAGACACCAGAAATGGAAAGTGATTCAGATAAGCAATGCAGACAAACAGCAATCAAACTGTGCTATGAAAACCCATATATCACCCCATCCCAGGCTATTACCATTTATTTTCTTTTTCTTTTCAACTCACTGCCTTAGTTTCAGTTTATATTGTTGAAGGTCACAACTGTGGTGTCTACTTAATTGGAAAAGGATGATGTGTTAATTTTTGTTTAAATTTGTTGGAAATGCCAAAGTCATTCCAGGGCAGTAGGATGTGGCTCTCTTTAGGAGCTTAAAGACATGCAAGTGAAAGCTGAATTTTTCTTAGTGTCTGGAAGTTTAGATAGGTCAAGGTACATTTTTCTTTTCCTCTTTTCTGCCAAAAGTCTGTTACAAAGTAGTTTTTAAGAAACCTCAAAACAGTGCACCTGGAATCATCATAAGCCAAGGTTCTGAGCCTAGGCTGCATCTTCAAATGATTATGGGCTTCAAAAATGCTTACACCTGGGTGTCAATACTCCCAATTCTGATACAATGTAGCAGCCATTTAGGCTAGTTTTGGAGACTTTTTAAAGACCTCAGATGATTCTAATTTACAGCCAAGGTTGACCATGAGTAAGATCTTTATTTTCGAAATGAGGGAGGACTCTAAGAAGTAAGTTTGCCCTATCTCTCTACTTCTCTGCTTCTAGACGAGATTTCTCAGGTAATACAGAGGTGATCAATTTTAAACAGTTCTGTTTTTCCACCTGCTGTCCGTCAATAGCTAACCATTTAGTTATCTCCAATATTTACCACCTATTGACATTCTTTCAGTGCTACAAATGTATATTTTATATCTTCAATGATCAGGATTATTGTGGAGATAAAAGTAAAGGTGTCAGTCTAAAACATTTTTGCAAAATAACATTACATTTGAGAAATTGTGTTTGTATTTTCTTTGGGGCCTTGGAAGTTTGAATGCCTGGTTGAATTACTCCCGAATATATGTGGCATTTCCATGGCAATTAATATTTTAAGTAGAAATGTGTAATATTTTACATGTTGCTATATAAAAATGTATATTATATGTGCACATAAGTATTTGTATTCTTATGAATTATAAAAATGTATTTAAACTGGTAAATACAAAAATGGAGCCCATGAGGACTCTATTGTTTTATTTTTAGTAATGGCAGACAGGTTTGTATCTAGGAATGGTCTGAAATAACCTTCTAAGTTTTCATTTACTCATCATTCCTGATACATATTTAATTTAAAAAAAAAAAAAAACTAGTCATGGACCTTGATTACTTGCATATATCTATGTATATCTTCCAAAGACATTTGTTAGAGACCTGAGGATACAATTTATTTAATCCTTCTAAAATTAAAATAAATTTAAACAAAACATTCTTGGTGGGAATGTTATTTTATGTAAGTCTAGGAAGTCATATTTATAATTCAGAGAAAATGTCATTATTTGATATCTTCTATGTCACAAAAGCATATTCACCGGGTTCTATTTTTATTTCCCATATTTTTGTTAGAATTTCCTGGATGCTCATCAAGTAGCAATTACTTTTATGGTACCTCCATTGTAACAAATATTAAGTTTTTTAAAATATATTTTATTTTCTACTCCTATTCATAGGTAAGAAGCCCAACATCCCTTCCATTAATTATCAGTAAAAGCAATATTTTGGTTTTGACATTAGAAATTCTTACTCAACTCTTCTTTTGTCTCTTCAAATGTAAATGTTCTGAACCTAAAAAACTCCATCTACAGCTGAACCTGAAAAACTCCATCTATAGCAGATATATTTCCTTTTATACTTGCAAAAAAGTCTATAAGGAATTTAATAAACTTAATATTGTCATTGTAAATTTTCAGTATTTATTTTCTCTCCAGATACCTACTTTTTAAATTTTCATATATTGAAGCTACTAAGAATCTACTAAAAT
This sequence comes from Rhinopithecus roxellana, assembly GCF_007565055.1. Lineage (NCBI taxonomy): Eukaryota > Metazoa > Chordata > Mammalia > Primates > Cercopithecidae > Rhinopithecus > Rhinopithecus roxellana. Next base: position 25,224,486 of record NC_044563.1, read on the forward strand.
TTTTTAAACAATGAAAAGCTGACAAGACTAAAGTTTTAAGAAGATAAATCCAGCAGTAGTATAGAGAAAAGGGCTAGGTGAACACATCTATAAACAAACACAATTTGGGAGAAAATAGTATATTCTTGGTGAGAGACAGTGAGTGGCAGTGGGGAAGGAGAGAGAAATGCAAACGACATGAAATTTGGAGATATTTGTGAGGAAGTGGAGATAAGAAAACTGCATTTTTTTTTTTTTCTTTTGAGATGGAGTCTTGCTGTCACCCAGGCTGGAGTGCAGTGGAGCCATCTTGGCTCAATGCAACCTCTGTCTCCCGGATTCAAGAGATACTCCTGCCTCAGCCTCCCGGGTACCTGGGACTAGGTGCCACCATGCCCAGCTATTTTATTTTATTTTATTTTGTTTTATTTTATTATTATTATTATTATTATTATTATTATTATTTTTTTATTTTTTAGTAGAGATGGGGTTTCACCATATTGGCCAGGCTGGTCTCGAACTCCTGATCCTGTGATCCACCCACCTCTGCCTCCCAAAGTGCTGGGATTACAGCCGTGAGGCACGGCACCCAGCCAGAAAACTGCATAATTGCTTTTAAGGAAATTGGCTATGAAGAGAAGAGTGGGAAAATGCAATAGGGGAGGTTCTTTGTGGAATGGAAAGAGATTTGAGTATAATTTTAGAAATAAGAAAGGGGATGAATAAAAAAATATATTGACCATATTGAAGGCATAAAACAGAGATATATGATAAGGATGCAAATTTTCAAAAGCAACAGCAAGAAATATGAAGAGTATAAGATGATGGCTGGGTGCGGAGGCTCACACCTATAATCCCAGCACTTTGGGAGGCCGAGGTGTGTGAATCAGCTGAGGTCAGGAATTCGAGACCAGCCTGACCAACCCCGTCTCTACTAAAAATACAAAAATTCGCTGGGCGTGGTGGTGCATGCCTGTAGTCCCAGCTACTCAGGAGGCTGAGGCAGGAGAATGTCTTGAATCTGGGAAGCGGAGGTTGCAGTGAGCTGTGATCGCACCACTACACTCCAGCCTGGGCGACAGAGCGAGACTCTGTCTAAAAAAGAAAATAAAAGAGTACAAGGTGAGGAGTTGGACATGAAAAAGAGTAGGGACATGCCAAATTTTGAGATGAAGACAAGTTGGTAAAGATGAATGAAGATATGAATAGATTTAGATGCAGATGGAGGAAAGGTCTAAATGATACCACATGACCTTTAGTTTATCGGTCAAAATTCGGGCTTTCCTGACTCTGGAGAAGAAGCCTGACGTGCTCCACAAATGTCTTTGCAAACCTGGATTTCTCTCTGTCACATTCACCCTAATCCAATTTCTAAATCCCCTCTATAGCGTGCCTATGAGCGTCCTGCTTTGTTCTGCAATCCAAGGAGGAGGGGGTGGGAATATAAGAACATACACTTCTTCAGCTGCTTCAAGAGATGGGCTTAGGAGACATGAGATCCAATCAAATGAAGGGTTGCTTCAAACAAAATTTACCAAAAGAAAAGCAAAAAAATATATAAAAGATATGGATTAAAACTTAAAAATAATTTCAAAACACAGTTAATACATTCATGTATGTTTAAGGAAATTTAAATTTGTAAACAAAATTAACTATGAGATTGAACTCACATATAGTTCAGTAGTGCCTCATATTCCAAAACTATCGTCGTAAAGACAGGGGTAGGCTCTGATCTTTTCTGCCTTATAGCATTGTAGCAGATGTAGAGAGAAGCTGAAAATACTTCTTTCAGTTATTGGCTTATGCTGATTTCCTTTTTTTTTTTTCTGTTAGTATATATTACTTTTTAATTTTTTAATTTTTATTTTTTATGATACTTTATGTTCTAGGGTACATGTGCACAACGTGCAGGTTTGTTACATATCTATACATGTGCCATGTTGGTGTGCTGCACCCATTAATTTGTTATTTACATTAGGTGTATCTCCTAATGCTATCCCTCCCTCTCCCCCGACCCCACAACAGGCCCTGGTGTGTGATGTTGCCCTTCCTGTGTCCAAGTGATCTCATTGTTCAGTTCCGACCTATGAGTGAGAACATGTGGTGTTTGGTTTTCTGTTCTTGCGATAGTTTGCTGAGACTGATGGTTTCCAGCTGCATCCATGTCCCTACAAAGGACATGAACTCATTCTTTTTTATGGCTATGTGGTATTCCATGGTGTATATGTGCCACATTTCTTAATCCAGTCTGTCAATGATGGACATTTGGGTTGATTCCAAGTCTTTGCTATTGTGAATAGTGCTGCAATAAACACACATGTACATGTGTCTTTATAGCAGCATGGTTTATAATCCTTTGGGTATATACCCAGTAATGGGTCAAATGATATTTCTAGTTTCAGATCCTTGAGGAATCACCACACTGTCTTCCACAATGGTTGAAGTAGTTTACAGTCCCACCAACAGTGTAAAAGTGTTCCTATTTCTCCACATCCTCTCCAGCACCTGCTGTTTCTTGACTTTTTAATGATCACCATTCTGACTGGTGTGAGATGGTATCTCATTGTGGTTTTGATTTGCATTTCTCTGATGGCCAGTGATGATGAGCATTTTATTATGTGTCTGTTGGCTGCATAAATGTCTTCTTTTGAGAAGTGTCTGTTCATATCCTTTGCCTACTTTTTGATGGGGTTGTTTGTTTTTTTCTTGTACATTTGTTTGAGTTCTTTGTAGGTTGTGGATATTAGCCCTTTGTCAGATAAGAAAACAGAGATATAGACTAATGGAACAGAACAGAGGCCTCAGAAATAATACTACACATCTACCAAAACAGAGATATGGTACTGGCTTATGCTGATTTCCAATAGTCCTTGTGAGCTATTAGCAAGTGCCATTAGGTGGGCATCCTGAGTATGTTGGGTTCCCTCTTTAATACCACTGTCTTGGAGGCCTGTGTTAACATCTGTTGCAAAATACCTGATACCCAGTGCCAAGAATTATTTGTAAGAGCACTAATTTGGATTTCAGCAGACCAGTTGCAAATCCTGATTTCTGCGAATTATTCAATACACATATGATGCCTTGAACAATTGTACTAGAAATTTTGATTATTCATTTGTGGAACAGAGCAAGCAATACAAAACAGTAAGCCTAAGAAACCAGAATGAATATGTGCTAAATTTGTGATATGATTGTAGATATGTAGTATGTCCAGCATTTAAGAGCATAGACTCTAAGGGCAAACTGCCTGAGTTTGAACCTGTACTCTGCCACTCATCAGCTATGTAAAAGGGAAAACTTTTTGAACCAGTTCCTCACCAGTAATGTGGGGATAATACCATTTTTCTCAAAGTGCTCTTATGAGGATGAACTGAATATTATTATTTTGGACTTATTTGGTTTAATATTATATGGTTGTGTGATCATCTCTAGGGAAGTGTCATCAAAAAGATCTAAATAAAGTTTGACAATAAGAAAATAATTTCAACATTCACCCAAAGAATTTTCATAGCCAGGCGCAGAGGCTCATGCCTGTAATCTCAGCACTTTGGGAGCCTGAGACAGGTGGATCACCTGAGGTCAGGAGTTCGAGACCAGCCTGACCAACATGGTGAAACCTTGTCTTTTAAAAATGCAAAATTAGCTGGGCATGGTGGTGCCTGCCTGTAATCCCAGCAACTCGCAAGGCTGAGGCAGGAGAATCGCTTGAACCCAGGAGGTGGAGAGGTTTCAGTGAGCCGAGATCGCACCATTGTACTCCAGCCTGGGTAGCAGGAGCAAAACTCTATTTCTTAAAAAAAACAAAACAAAACAAAACAAAAAAAACAAAACAAAAGAATTTTCATAAAAGAACTTCCAAAAACAATTGGAAACATGTGGAAACATAAGATCTTTATAGTTTCTAAAAAGGAATAATATTTATACTACAACTGATGAAAGACCAGATAATTATTTGTTATATTGATCCACTCTCAGTGTACTATGAGTTGGATTTAAATGTTTCAGAGAAAATTGGAAGTAGTAGCCTTGCTTTCATCACCATATGGAACATACTGATATTTAGTAATTTGTGAAATCACAACAGTGTGTGTGAGTCTTCTACAGTACTGTTATTAGGCTTTCCTATGACGTATGTGGTTCTCTTTGATCTCCACTTTATAAAAACAAGAATATTCTGAGTTTTTGTAGCTACCTAACCTAAGAAGTTATCCACATCTATTATACTCTAAAAGCAAACTTTTCTCTTTTTCAGGATATTGTTCAGTTTTTTTTTTTAAGAACTAAGATGTAGGCTTACAATTTTAAGTTTGTCACTGTTTTTTATTGTAGTACGATAAGAGAGGATAGATAGATGATTTATATATAGATAAATAGGAAGACAATGTAACATTCATAACAGGTTGTCAGCATATAGTCACTCATATAATAGTCAATTATAATCTATTTACAATCGCTCTGATACAAATTTAGGAGGATTCTCTTTCCATTATCTCAGGGAAGTAATTGGTGATTTATTTGTTTTTTGTGTAACTCTAGCATATAGCTTATCAGATTGGTTATAAAGACTGAACAACCTGAACTTTTAAAAAACTGACTATTCAACTCAATATGCCAAATATTGAGCAGAATGCCTGAAACACATAGTAAGTATGTGAGAGGACTATTCCAGACATATGCCAAGGGAAAGACAAATGCAAAGAAATTCAACTATAAGCTTGTTCAAAAAACCAGTTAGTCATGACTTAAGACTATGCATCTCATCTCATAAGTAAGATTGATTTCAGGATAAAAAAGTTATCTTGGAGAATTTGAAGAGCCTAATTAACTAGATTTCAAATAGGTTCTTGGATTATCTTTTTTTTTTAAGTGCAAGTAATATTTTTAGAATGTTAATACCATATATTCTTACATACACTTTGTATTTTATAGTTTATCTCCTCCCAGTTGCTCAATAACAATAATAATATATTTCATTTACATAGTTTTTTGTGAAAATTGCTGTGTGATGTTTCGTATCATCACAGTATACCCAGCAGGTCTTACTCTAATGATTTTAATTAAATAAGAAACTAGAACTGAGTGCAAGTTTCTTTCCTTTTTTTTTTTTTTTTTTTTTTTCGAGATGGAATCTCTCCTGCCTCAGCCTCCCAAGTAGCTGAGATAACAGGTGTGCCACCACAACTGGCTAATTTTTTTGTATTTTTAGTAGAGACAGGGTTTCACCATGGTAGCCAGGATGGTCTCAGTCTCCTGACCTTGTGATCTGCCTGCCTCAGCCTCCCAAAGTGCTGGGATTACTGACGTGAGCCACCACACACAGCCGAGCCCAGGTTTCTTATTCCAGGTCAGGTACAACAAATCACTCTCAAAATGAACATTAGTTAGACTCTCAAAAATTTCCTAATCAAATGGAGTGAACACAAATATGCAGTATTTCTTACACTCATAATGCTGTTAAAATTTATGGAGCACTTATTTTATGCCTTGCTCACTTCTAATGGCTTTGCACAAGTTTTCTCAGTTAAAATCAAGAACATTGTGAGATAGCATTGATAGTACTCTGACAGTATAAGCGAGAAAACCAAGGCTTACAGAAGCTAGAATCCATACTAGCTCTCAAAACAAGATCAATGGCAACTTAGCTCTTGGAGTCAGATATATCTGGCTTTGGTATCTGAGCATCTAATCATCACTTCATGTCTTCTGATGTGGTTCCTACATCAACTCACTTGTGCTTGGAAAGACATGTAAAACACATTAGAACATTTTCCTTTAGTATTCATTCTGTTAAAATTGCCTCCAAAAATAAGTAATCACAATTTTATAAGGTAACATTTATTTTAACTCCAAGAAAGTACTAACCAAGAGAACAGAGTACATCTACAAATTCTTCACAGGTTCAAGGGTCAAAGTTAATTATACAAATCTGCTTCATTTTTTAACATCCCCTGAAATATCCTCCGTGTGAAAGGATGCATGAGGGAGATAAGATCTCAAAGTGTGTGTTAAAGTCAATATTTCTTTTTCAACCTCCTTTTAATATGCAAAGTTTATAACACCATTCTGGTAGAAAGAACATGAATAACATTAGAAGGTAACATTTTTATTCAATGGGAAACAAGAGAGTCTATGTCTAGATATCCCTAACCAAACTCTATTTCTTAGGTTTCTGCAAAGGAAGTTGTAGTTCAGAGATAAAATCATGTTTTCTCACAACTTTCTAAAGGCCTCACGGCCAATGTTCTTGTTACTTTATTATACGACATGTTACGAATGATAGAAGAATCCATGGATGTAAAATCCCCATGACTATATGCAAAGAGTAATTTAATTAACTATATAAAATATGACTATGTAATGTGGTCCTTTATGAAATAGTGTTAAAAAGGACATGATTATGCATTTTATTATCATAAGATTATCTTAACAACCCTGATAAGCATCAGTATGGCCTTAAACTTGAATATGTTTTTCCTGAATCATACATTTAGTCACTATATATTAAGCAATTTGAGTATACAAAGCATTGCTTAGGGATTTGTGTGCTATATTTCTTTTAGTTATTGTAACTACCTGTAAGGATAATATCTTTTTTACATTCAAGAAGCTGGATAGCAGAGTTTTAGAAGTTATCTTCTAGGCTTTTTGTATTGTGTTGTGTCCTCCAAGAAGACACAAAATAGAATTAGATTTGTAAGAGGTTTATTTGGGAAAATGCCTGTGAGAGAAAATAGGGAGGCAAACATAGGAGGCTGGAAGAGCCATCAGGCCCCAGTGCAGATCTGATCACTCTGGAGCAGTGATGGAAGAAAGAAGGTCTGGATATAAAAAGGCTTAGATTCCTGTGCAGTTAACAAAAAAAAAAAAAAAAAAAAAAAAAAAAAGAAAAAGTAAACTATGGCAAATGTCAATGAGAAGTCATTGAATAAAAGCCACCCAACAGGAGAGTCCCCATATTTTATGAGAATGGGCTACCTTACTAGCCCTGTTGCATCATATGCTGGGGAAGTCACAGCTTAGCAAATGAGGCTTTTAGTCAATTATGCTCCCCACAGTGGGAAATCTGAGAGGTTCCATGTTGGTGGACCGTGTTTTGCTCATTATGCTGGAACAAATCTCACATTCCTAAAGACTGTCAGTTTCTTGCTCAACTATGGCTTCTACATCTCAAGGAAATATAATGTCTTTCAAATTTAGGATATCTTCATTATTTATTTTGTTTAATAGCTGAAGAAGCTAATGTTATGGGAGACTAACAGAATAGCAAAACTCTGACACTCATGATATCAATCCAAAGGTGTAGCATTAACTGCAGACAGTATAGCTTGCTTCCTGTGTGGAGATAGAACAGACAAATATGGACTCTGTGAAAGCCATCCTGATGCTGACACTTTTTTCCTATATCTTTCAGTCAGGAACAAAGCAAAATGAATTATATGAACAACTGGGATACGGTGAAACTGAGCTTCTGAAATTTCTAGATGTCTGGCATTTAGGTTATGTTCAAAGAGATATGCTGGCCCCTTTGTTCAAGTCACTAAGCTAAACAATGTAAGGTTAAGATATTTGACTTATGTCATCCAACTGATAGAAAACAAGTTTTAAACTAAGGTCTGGTAGTTCTAAAATCAGGTTTTTTTTTTTTTTTTTTTTTTTTGCTTGTTTTGTTTTTGTTTTTGTTTTTTGTTTTTTTTTTTGTCTATACTAGTATTGCTAATCATATGTGATATATACACAACTATGTCTGGTGATACTCAACCTAGTTACTCTGACGTCTTCAAAATGTAAAGAGTTTGGTCCTCTAGAAAATGCAGGCTTTCAGTTCTTTATTAAAGGAAGAATAATTGTTAGGCTTTAGAATTGTGTTCTTCTTTTCTCCATTCCTCCCTCAGTTTCACTTTTCTTCACCTTTTTCAATATTTATCAGGTGTCACCATGTGTAAGACACATGGAAAAAAAAAGGAAGAAAATGTTACAAATCATATGTAATCCATCAAAATACATATCTAGCTATATATATAATCCTTTCAATAATTTTATCTATGTACATATATGAAACAAAATATATATTTATATTTTAATAAAATGATGAAATATTTTCTATTTTAGTAAAAATACATTTAATTTAATGTATTTTTTCAAATGTGAGACATTTGAATGACTGCAAAGAATTCTGCTGAATATTCATATTTTTATGTGAACATAGACTTCTCTTCCTGCAGTTTTTATCTCACATAACTATCTTTTGCCCTGGGGTGCATTTACTTTGACATCTTTATATCAGTAAAAAATTATAGTAGATAATGAGGCAGATAGAGAGAAAGTGTGACAGCCTTAATTAAAATTGCTTAGAAATATATGGTATCAGTCTCTGTGTATTAGTCTGTTCTCATGCTGCTAATAAAGACATACCTGAGACTTGGTAATTTATAAAGAAAAGAGGTTTAATAGACTCACAGTTTCACGTGGCTGAGGAGGCCTCACATTCATGGCAGAAGATGAAGGAAGAACAAAGGGATGTCTTATATAGTGGCAGGCAAGAGAGTGTGTGCAGGGGAGCTCCTTTTTATGAAACCATTAGATCTCCTGAGACTTACTCACTGTAATGAGAACAGCATAGGAAAGACCTGTCCCCATGATTCAATTACTTCCCACCAGTTCCTTCTCATGACATGTGGGAATTAAGGGAGCTACAATTCAAGATGAGATATGGGACACAACCAAATCATATCATCCCACCCCTGGCTCCTCCCAAATCTCATGTCCTCACATTTCAAAACCAAACATGCCTTCCAAACAGTCCCCCAAAGTCTTAACTCATTTCAGCATTAGCTCAAAGGTCCATGGTCCAAAGTCTCATCTGAGACAAAGCAAGTCCCTTCCCCCTATAAGCCTGTAAAATCGAAAGCATGTTAGATACTTTCTAGATACAAAAGGAGTACAGATATTTGGTAAATATACCCACTCCAAATGGGACAAATTGGCAAAATGAATCGGATACAGGCCCCATGCAAGTCCAGAATTCAGCAGGGCAGTCAAATCTTAAAGCTCCAAAATGATCTCCTTTGAATCCATGTCTCATGTTCAGGTCACACTGATGCAAGAGGTGGACTGCCATGGCTTCGGCAGCTCTACCCTGGTGAATTTGCAGAGCATAGCCACCCTCCTGGCTGCTTTAACAGGCTGGCATTGAGTGTCTGTAACTTTTCCATGTGCACAGTGCAAGCTGCTGATGGATCTACCATTCTGGGGGCTGGAAGATGGTGGCTCTCTTCTCACAGCTCTTCTAGGCAGTACCCCAGTGGGGACTCTGTGTGGGGGCTCCAAACCACATTTTTCTTCCACACTGCACTGGCATAGGTTCTCCATGAGGGCCCTACCCCTGCAACAAACTTCTGCCTGGACATTGAAGCATTTCCAAATACCCTCTGAAATATAGGTGGAGGTTCCCAAAATTCATTTGTTGACTTCTGTGTACCCACAGGCCTAACACCACATGGAAGCCACCAAGGTTTGGGGCTTCACCATCTGAGGCAATGACCTGAGCTATATGTTGGCGCCTTTTAGCCATAGCTGGAGCTGAAACAACTGGGAGGCAGGGCACCATGTTCAGAGGCTGCAAAGAGCAGGGGACCCTGGGGCCGGCCTGTGAAACCATTTTTCCCTCCTAGGCCTCTAGGCCTGTGATGGGAGGGGCTGCCGGAAGGTGTCTGACATGCCCTGTAGACATTTTCCTCATTGTCTTGGTGATTAACATTTGATCCTTCATTATTTATGCAAATTTCTACAGCTGGCTTGGATTTCTCCTCAGAAAATGGGATTTTCTTTGCTATTGCATTGTCAGGCTGTAATTTTTTCAAAATTTTATGCTCTGTCATCTCTTGAATACTTTGCTGCTTAGAATTTTTTCCACCAGATACCCCAAATCATCTCTGTCAAGTTCAAAGTTCCACATCTGTCAAGGGCAGGGGCAAAATGCCACAAGTCTCTTTGCGTAGCCAGAGTGACCTTTACTCCACTTCACAACAAGCTTCTCATCTCCACTGAGACTACCTCAGCCTGGATTTTATTGTCCATATCACTATCAGCATTTTGGTCAAAGCCACTCAACAAGTGTCTAGGAAGTTCCAAACTTTCCCACATCTTCCTGACCTCTGAGCCCTCCAAACTGTTCCAACTTCTGCCAGTTCTAAAGTCACTTCCACATTTTTGAGTATCTTTAGAGTAGTGCCTCACTACTTGGTATTGATTTATTGTATTAGTCGATTTTCACACTGTTATTAAAGACATACTTCAGACTGGATAATTTGTAAAAGAAAGAGGTTTAATTGATTCAGTTCCACATGGCTGGGAAAGTCTTACAATCATGGGTCGAAGGTGAAAGAGAATCAAAGTCACATTTTAAATGGTGGCAGACAAAGAGAGCATGTGCAGGGGAACTCCCCTTATAAAATCATCACATGTTTTGAGACTGGTTCATTATCACAAAAACAGCATGGGAAAGACCCGCCACCATGATTCAATTACCTCCCACCAAATCCCTCCCACAACATGGGAATTATGGGAGTCACAATTCAAGATGAAATTTGAGGGAGGACACAACCAAACCATGTTTCCATAATGTACTTCATGAGGTTTTTGACTCTAATGAGGGTTAATCTATTATAAAAAAGCATATTAACATATATTTGTATGCAAGTATATTCATTAGAAAATTATAACACATAGCTAATAATCAAGCATTTGTCTAATTAAAAAGGTATATTTGCACAGTGGAACTCCAGGAGATATTTTTTAAAAGGCTTTAAAAAGATTTCTAAGGGCATGAAGATATGCTAAAAAATTAACTATATAGAAGAACATAGATTCCCTACTAAACGGGATGTAGATATGATGACATTCTCAGCATGTCTATAATACTGCCAAAAGCTCATTTTTAAATTATTCTCATGTATTAATGAAAATTATGTTGTTTTATTATATAGTAGAAAATATTTTATAATATTATTCATTGATTTAAAATTGACATTGTTACATCAAAGTTTGGTAATTATTACCAGTTTTCCCCCCAAAAAACACAAGTTTTTTTTATCAGATTAAAATGAACTCTAATTCATGTACATTGGAATTCAAAATCATGTTTCTCTTTTTTATTATTATGTTGTTACTTCTTGAAACTATTATTTTTGAATTAGTGAATTTATGTTTTTGAAAATACAAAGCTCTGGTCATAAGAAATGAATTCAGTAAAGATTTCCATTAATTTCCTGATAAATATTATTTTTGTAGATATTCTGTGATGTGCAACTGGAAATTAAGGATAGTCACAAGTAACTCAGAACACAAAATATTTTCACAAAATAATGTGAACAAAAATGGTTTGTGTCTCTAAATGTCCATAATCACCTTATTTCAAATTTTGCTATTGTCTGTATAAAGAAGATGATAAGTTATATTGCTGTTTTTATATTTATTAAGCAAGAAATCAATGACTCCTACTATGTGAAAGGAAATGTTTCAAGCTCTCTAGGGAACCCAAGGTAATTGAATCACTGTCACATATCTCTTCTAATTGTTGAGCTTCAAAGTCAGGTCCACTAGAATACATTGGAGAAGTCAAACAAAACCAATGTTGGATCCAATTACTAGTAGAATGCATTAACTTTTTCATCCTTATGAATATTTTACCACTTGAAGGGAAAGTGCTAAATGTTAAACATGGATGTATCCCATTTATTTATCCAATATCTTTTTTTTAGGGACTACCGATTAACCTCATTTTACAGCAGAAAATCTCAGGCTTATTTCTTTACATAAACTTCTCTGGGTTACAGGGTTGGTTATTGGTAAAGCCAGGATCTTCTAATTACCCAGACACTATACCTTGGATGTTGTTGATTTTTTCCCCTCCAACAACCATGTTAAAACTGTATTCCTTCTGCAACAGTATTAAGAGATGTGGTATTTTGGAGGTAATCTAGTCATGACAGCTACCATCTCATGGATAGGATTAAGTGTCCTCTGAAAAGGGCTTAACAAAGTGAGTTTTTCGCTTTCCATCCCTTTTGTCGTGTGAAAATACAGCATTCCTCCATTTCAGAGGATGAAGCGACAAGGCACCATCTTGGAAGCAGAGAGCCCAGGTCTTCTCCAGCTGGTGCCTTGATCTTAGAATTCTCAACCTCCAGAACTCAGCGAAATAATTTTTTATTATTTATACATTACCCAGTCCGTGTTATATTTATATCAGCTCAAATGTACTTAGACATCAGTTCTGGTTTTCTGTGTTGTGTCACAAACAACCCCATATTTACATGTGTAAAACAAATTAATATACTGAAGGATTCTGAAGGTTAGGAATTTGAACCTGGCTTGTCTTTAATCCACAGTGACTAGGGCCCTGGTTAGGAAGACTTGAATGACTGAATGGAAGCTGGAACTATCTGGAGGTTTCTTCATTACATGTGTGGTGACTGGGCTGAGATGACCCAAAGACTAGACTTTCTGGGGCTATTGACTAGGACACTTTCACAGATACCCTCTATGCAACCTGGACTTAGTCACATAATAACATCCTCAGGTTAGTCAGACTACTTTTATGACAAACTCATGGTTCCAAAAGGGATATTTCAGAAAATAGGCATCAATGGCATGGTGTGTACTTTTACTACTTTTTCTTAAAAGTCAGGTAGTGTCCCTTTTATTATTTCTAATGGTCAAAATTACCACAAACTTGCCCAGATTGAAAGAAAGGGGACATAGACCCCATATATTGATAGACGAATATCAGAGAATATGTGGCAATATTTTAAATGATCTCACCTAAAAGTAGGATTAAATGGAGACAGATGACAATTGCAATTTAGGTGCCCAGTGATTAGAAACTGATAGAGAAATAATGAATCAATTTAGTTTGTATATTTATAAAACTACTATGGCTACATTCCTCCAAGTTTATATCTCCTTTGGCAGAAATATAATTCAGAATATTATCAGTAGAAATCACTATATGTTAGCTTCAATTCATCAGATATTTTGACCTTTACAACATGATAACAACCAGTATATAATTATCTGACAATGCTAGCAAAATTACAGATTGTTCATCTCCCATAAACCTAAATGAATGCACTCAAATTTTGCTCCCTCTTTTGAGGTGGTTCAGGTTGCTTATGTCTAGCATGACTCAGAAAACTATTGAATAGATTATCCTGAAGTTTTCCAACTGTTTAAACATGCACACACATACACATACAAATATATGTTCTACAACTTAAATATACATATATCTTTATAATTTTTGTATATGTTTTATAAATTTTATATGTAAAATTTAAACTTACTCCATTTTGTTTTTCAGCAAAGGTTAATTTGAGTCAAGAACAAATCTCTAGATTTTGAACATAATCTTTTCTTACTGATAGGGAAAATATATGACTAAACATTGGTAGTATATGGTTCAAATATTTACTATTTGTATATAGTGCAAAATGATGAATTGAAAGGTAAGGCCGGGCGCAGTGGCTCATGCCTGTAATCCCAGCACTCTGGGAGGTCAAGGCCGGCAGATTACAAGGTCAGGAGATCCAGACCATCCTGGCCAACAAGGTGAAATCCCGTCTCTACTTAAAATACAAAAAATTAGCCTGGTATGGTGGCGGGCACCTGTAGTCCCAGCTACTCGGGAGGCTGAGGCAGGAGAATGGCATGAACCTGTGAGGCAGAGCTTGCAGTGAGCCGAGATCTCGCCACTGCACTCCAGTCTAGGCGACAGAGCGAGACTCCATCTCAAAAAAAAAAAAAAAAAAAGGTAAATGCAACGATGAAGACTGCAAAACCATTTATATGGGATTCCTTGATTAATCCCATGGAAAGATTACAAAACTTCCATTAAAACAGCAATTGGTGAGAACATAAAAGCTGAAAGACAGTAAATAGAGTTGGCACATATTTGGTGATCTTATTACACAACCTGAGAGTTCAAGATTTTAAAAGACTCATTCTAGTTGGAAATATAAAGAATCTAAATAAAAGTGAAGAATGTATATTTTTCAAATCCTTGCATAATTCTAACCTTTTTATTCTATGTGTCTTTTTTACCCCCACCCAAGTGTCACCCATAATACTGGTGAACTTCTACACCCCTTTCATGGGTTCATCTCAAATGTCAACGTTTTTTGACTACTTTCTTGAGTTTCTGTTGTGTATAAGCATTTATTTTATTTATTTTTCCTTTTATAATTTTTTATTTCCATAGGTTATTGGGGAACAGGTGGTGTTTGGTTACATGAGTAAGTTCTTTAGTGATTTGTGAGATTTTGGTGCACCTATCAACCAAGCAGTATACACTGCATGCTCTTTGTAATATTTTATCCTTTACCAGCTTCCTACCCTTTCCACCTGAGTCCCCAAAGTCCTTTGTGTCATTCATATGCCTTTGCATCCTCATAGTTTAACTCCCACTTATGAGTGAGAACATACAGTGTTTGGTTTTCCATTCCTGAGTTACTTCACTTAGAATGACAGTCTCCATTCTCAGTCAGGTTGCTGCAAATGCCATTAATTTATTCCTTTTTATGGCTAAGTCATATTCCATCATATATATATATATATATATATATATATATATATATATATGATTGAATATATATATATCACAGTTTCTTTATCCACTTGTTGATTGAGGGGAACTTGGGTTAGTTCCACAGCTTTCAACTGCAAATTGTTCTTCTATAAACATGCGTGTATAAGTATGTTTTGTTTAGTGACTTTTTCCCTCTGTGTGGGTAGCCAGTAATGGAATTGCTGGATCGAATTATAGTTCTACTTTTATTTCTTTAAGGCATCTCCACACTGTTTCCATAGTGGTTGTAGTAGTTTACATCCCTCCAGCAGTGTAGAAGTGTACCCTGTTCACCGCAACCATGCCAACATCTATTATTTTTTGATTTTTTGATGATGGCCATTCTTGCAGAAGTAAGTTGGTATTGCATTGCAGTTTTGATTCGCACTTCCCTGATCATTAGTGATGTGGAGCATTTTTTCATGTTTGTTGGCCATTTGTATATCTTCTTTTGAGAATTGTCTATTTATGTTCTTAACCCACTTTTTGATGGGATGGTTTATTTTTTTTCTTGCTAATTTGAGTTCATTGTCAATTATGGATATTAGTCCTTTGTCAGATTGATAGATTGTGAAGATTAGCTCCCACTTTGTGAGTTGTCTGTTTACTCTGCTGACTGTTCCTTTCGTGATGCAAAAGCTCTTATCTATTGTGTTTAAGCATTTTTATTGTATTTATATGGCATTTGTGAAAAACTTAACCTTGAGACTCTGCCCTAAATTCCCTGGCTAGCTTGTGAGCTCCTCATAAATACATACACTGGCAAGTTTCCATTGCATCACCAATACTCCAAAAACAGGCTCTAAGAAAATCACACTTAGTGATTTGTAACTTGAATTGAACTACTAGAATTGGTGAACTAGTCCAGTAAACGGTAGGCAAACATTTATTGTCCTCTATTTTGGAAAAGATAATTGTGTGTGTGTGTTTATGTGTGATGGGGGATGGGTGAACCATTTTACCATGATTTTCTTAGGATTGTAAATATGATAAAATACAATAAGGTGGTATTGATTGCTGGCTGTTTTAATGGAATTAGATTAATTGAATTACCTGAAGCATAAGCTCCATGAAAATAGGCAACTAAGTTTCTTTTTCTCATTAATATATACCAAACTTTCAAAACTATGTGATATACAGAAACTGTTCAATTAATATTTGTTGAATGAATAAATGAATTATTTAAAAGGGCATGTCAGAGTTACTTCCAGGTGTCATTGCTCACAATACCTAAACATTTTCCAACTGAAATACAAATATTTCTTTATTTTCCCTGTCATCTGCATTTATAATTTATTTTGATGTATAATATTGCTTCCAAGACATTGTGACATACAAATTGTACTATCTATTTGATGACTTCCCTATTGAATTTCTTGCATATCTGTGTTATTACATTTTTTGTGAAGTAAAGCACAAATTTAAGCATGTTTAATTTAAGTATTCATAATGCCAGTTCACAGTTCTAGAGCTTCTTTTTCCTTTATCCAGAAATCTTTTCACTATTTGAATTTGAAAATTACCTCAAGTGAAAAGATTCAAAATATATAATTACCTTTTAAGTTTCAAGGAAAATTCTCTGCTTCAGAACAATATTTTATTTATATTTACAACCAATTGAACCCAATATTCTATTGATGGATAAATTATCTGAATTTTCAGGGAAATTAGACTCTTGCTAAAAATTAGAAACATGATAAATTGTAAAGTTAGAATTTGATATTAGCATTATCTGTCTGGAAATCTACAGTTCTTGTCTCTATGCCCCACTACATTGACTTATCTGGCCTGAAAACTTAGGTGATATATAATGGGAGAAAATCAATCCCAGTAAATCTGTTTTACTTTGTTTTCATTTATAAGGAAATTAGCAACTATTACATAAAAATGAGAAGGTTAAAATGTCATAATGTAAGCAGTCAATACCAAAACCCTATCAATGTCATCATTTGGGTTATTTGCATCTTTCCTCTGGGTATTCTTCCTCTTGGGAAGAAGTAGTTTAATCTATTAGGGAAATCATAGCTATTGCCAGTCTTGTTTTGTCTTTTAGTAAAACATACTCTCATTTGCTTTTGTATCTCCCACTTGTTAGGTAGATAAAACTGTATGATTAGTCACATACACAGTTAGAAATATTATGTATTCTTAATGAATTCACCCTTTACCATTATGTGATGCCCTTTTTGTGGCTTTTAATGTTTCTTGTCCTGATATCTATTTTGCCTGATTTTACAATAGCCACACCAGTTTTTACATCAATAATACTACATCCTTTTCAAATTATTATATTTTATTTTTAAACTATGTCTTTGTGCAAATATTTTCTTCCATTCTGTGGGTTGTATTTTTACTGTATTGAAGATTTCATTTGCAGCACAGAAGACAAAAGTTTTTAAATTTGATAAGGTCCAATATATTTTCCACTTCTGTTTTTTGGGAGGGAGTGGGATAGAGTCTTGCTCTGTTGCCCAGGCTGGAGTGCGGTGTCTCCATCTCAGGCTGGAGCGCAGTGTTACCATCTCTGCTCACTGCAATCTCCGCCTCCCGGGTTCAAGTGATTCTCCTGCCTCAGCCTCCTGAGTAGCTGGGATTACAGGCAAATGCCACCACTCCCAGCTAATTTTTGTATTTTTAGTTAAGACGGGGTTTCACCATGTTGGTCAGTCTGGTCTCGAACTCCTGACCTCGTGATCTGCCTGCCTTGGCCTCCCAAAATGCTGGGATTACAGGCTTGAGCCACTGTGCCCAGCCCATTTTTTCCCTTTTTTTGGCACTTGTGATATTGCTATGTTTAATAAGGCTTTGCCTAGTGTGAGGTCATAAAGATTATCTCCTATGTTTTCTATTCAGAGACTTAATCTTAACTCTTGCATTTAGGCATATTATTTAATTTGAGTTCACTTCTATATGTGGTATTTGGCAGTGATCAAATTTCATTTGTCTGCATGTGGCATCTTGTCGTTTAAACACCGTTTGTTGAAAAGACTTGTTTTATTTCACTGAATTGGCATGATGCCCTGTCTAAATACAGTTGACCATGATGCAAGGGACTGGACTCTCAATTCAGTTCCATGAATCTATATGCCTATCTATCTGATGGTGTTTGCAGCGACAATGGTAGATTTGTAGTGTATTTTAAAATAAGGAAGTGAATTCCTCCAGCTTTGTTCTTTTTATTTAAAGTTTGCTTTGGCTATTCTTGGTCATTGCATTTTTCAAATAAATTTTAGAATTACCTTCTCAATTTCTAGAAAAACAAATAAGGCTGAGATTTTAAAGGAATGACATTGAATCTTTAGATAACTTAGGGACTGTTATCATCTTAACAGTATTAAATCTTTGAATATTCTATTATTTTCATGGTAATTTAATCTTTCAAATATCATTGCTAGTGTATACAAATACAATTCTTACCACATTTTTAATAAATTGAATATATTTGCTTTTCATTTCATCTACACTGTCATTGTCATTCCTGTATGTAATATTCTATTTTCTAGGTGTCGTTCTAGGATTTCCCAATAAACACCTTTGGCTTAACACAATCTACTTTGAAATTATAGTGTTATACATTACACAAATGAGAGTACCATAATACATTTTATTTTCATTTTTCATTGTCATACATTTCAATTGTATAACTGTTATAACCACAAAAGACGCTGATACAGGTTTTGCTTTTAAAAACGAATTACAAGTTGGATGTGGTGGCTCACATCTGTAATCTCAGCACTTTGGAAGGCTGAGGTAGGTGAGCCTCACCCTTGAGCTCAAGAGTTTGAGACCAGCCTGGGCAACATGGCTCAATCCCATGTCTACACAAAATACAGAAATTAGCTGGGCGTGGTGGTGCATGCCTATAGTCCCAGCTACTCAGGAGGCTGAGTTAGAAGGATGGCTTCAGCAAGAGGGGCAGAGATTGCAGTGAGCAGAGATTGCACCGCTGCACTCCAGCCTGGGTGACAGAGCAAGACCTTGTCCCCAAAAAGTAAAAATAAAAAGCTAATAATATATTTATGTATATGAAATTGAAACAAAATACTCTTTTAAAGGGACTCATATTTATCATTTCTGGACTCATCTTTCATCAGTATGAATTTAACTTTCCATATTGCCTTATGTTTTATAATTGAAAATATTTAATTTTGCTTTTTAAAGGTTTTTTTCTGAATTTAGTAAGATAGGTTGACAGATTTTTAAACTTAGCACATTAAAAATGTCACCCCATTGTCTTGTAGCTGGCATAGCTCTGACAATAAATTATATGATTATCTTTTCCTTTTTACCTTATATTTAATGTGTATTTTTTCTCTGAATGCTTTAAATTTTGTTTTCTTTTCTTCATGGTTATCAGTGTGCTCTAAATTCAGCTCATAATTGAAAGCTCAATGGTTTGGTTTTCACTTGCTTTTTAGTTGTTTCCAGAATTTTCTAGAAAGTCAATTCCAACTCTGATAAGGGAGAAAAAAAATCATTCTAAATTCAGTATTAGTGCTACATGACTAATATTTTTTCTAATCCAGTAAAAATTTTTGTATAATTGAGTTTTAATATTACATTCTTCTATCTATTGGTTCTATTTTATTATTTTTTTATATATTTTATTTTTCTTTTTAATTTGTTCTTGGTTTCCTCTGAATGTTGACTATAAAAATATTATCTGTTGCAATATATTTAACTACAAATTTTATATCTGAGTTTTTTTCAGGTCACGTTTTATGGAGTGACTTTTTTCCTGGTTATCAATCATAATTTTCTTCTTCTTGACATGTCTCATATTTTTTTTCTGGTCATTATTTTATTTAAACCTGTATTTCATTGTTTTCCATTAAATAAATAATACGTTTCTCTCTCTCCCTATTCATGTTTCCACTATCTTTCTCTCTAATTAACTACTTGCAAAACAGATTCAGCTGTC
Organism: Rhinopithecus roxellana; assembly: GCF_007565055.1. NCBI lineage: Eukaryota > Metazoa > Chordata > Mammalia > Primates > Cercopithecidae > Rhinopithecus > Rhinopithecus roxellana. Next base: position 25,244,009 of record NC_044563.1, read on the forward strand.
AAGGCATATTTTTAAATTTTCTAGAATAGATCTAATGTGGCCTTCACTTCATGAGAAATTCTTACATTCTATTAAATTATGAACCTTCTGGGGTTTCCACAAAATTCCACAGATTAGAATTAAGGATTTTCTATTGTAATTGTCTTCCCACCTGTGCAACTTCTAAAAATTCACACCTTACAGTTATTCAGATATTGTTTTTCTAGTTTTGTGGAGTTCCATGTATTTCTATACAACATGATATTCAGCAAAAACTTAGTGAAATAAAAATCAGACTTTGGAAATCTTTCTGCTTAATCCTCTACTTTTCAGAAATATTCCACAAGAGTCAGTGGTTCAACTTTTTTGAAATCTTATCTACCTATAGCCAACTTAATAGGATTTCTACGCTCTCTTTCAGTTATTCAAACCTGGACTTTCAGCCAAAGAACTGCTTCCAGGCATAAAATCTTGATGATAATAAGACTCACCTTTCAGGTTTTTTTTTTTTTTTTTTTTTTTTTTTCCTTATCTCAGGGATCACAATACTATCATGCCTGTAGTCGATATCTAAAAACGGTTACTTCATAAATTTTGTGTGATTTTTTAAACTATTTTGTTGTGTTAAATTTACTTTCTGTTAGAAGTCATCACCACCATTTTCCTTCAGGTTATTACTGGCTCGACAAAGGACTTCAATCTCTTAACTGCCTCATCATATATAATAATTTAATGCAACACATGGCCATTGAGCCCTTATGACATTTCATTTAGTGATGTTCAAAATTTGAGTGTTACATTTCATTTAATGATATTCAAAATTTGAATGTCTCACACCTAAGAATTTTTACTTTATATAGCCTCCAACTCTACTGCTGAATATTTACATTTAGTTCTTTATAGACCTTCAATTATAATTCTAAAAACCAGGAGTAATGTTAATATCCAGATTTATAGTAAACCATGGGCAGATATACATATTGCAATGAGTGAAGGGAAGAAGAAGGGGAAGAAGAGGAAAAAGAAGAAGGAGGAGGAAGAGGAGGAAGGAGGAGCACAAGGAGGAAGAAGGACAAAGAAGGAGGAGGAGGAGGAGGTGATGAAGAAGAACAAGAAGAGGAAGAGGAGGAAGAAGAATAGGAGAGAAGAAGAAGGGAGAAGAAGAAGAAGAGGAAGAGGAAGAGAAGATAAGGAAGAGTAACACTCTTTCTAGTAGAGTTTTACCATGTTGACCAGGATGGTCTGAATCCCTTGACTTCATGATCCACCCACCTCAGCCTCCCAAAGTGCTGGGATTACAGGCATGAGCCACTGTGCCTGAAATAGTGGCTACATTTTAAGTGACACATGCAATGTTATATGTATTTCTAAGCACTGCTCACAAATAAATTGTTTTAAACTTACAACCTTGTTAATTAAGTCCTATTATTGTTATTTTACAAATTATAGAAACAACCAAAACAACAAAGAAACTGAAATCCTATACAAGTTGTACAACTATTAAATGTGCCAGATTTGGTGGCTCACACCTGTAATCCCAGCACTTTGGGAGACTGGGCAAATCACTTGAGGTCAGGAGTTCAAGACCAGCCTGGCTAACATGGTGAAACCCCATCTCTACTAAAAATACAAAAATAAGCTGGTCATGGTGGCATTTGCCTGTAATCCCAGCTACTCAGGAGGCTGAGGTAGGAGAATCACTTGAACCCGGGAGGCGAAGCTTGCAGTGGGCCAAGCTCACATCACTGTACTCCATCCTGGCTAACAAAGCAAGACTCTATCTCAAGAAAACAAAACAAAACAATTAAATGGTGAATCCAGGGTTTGAATTTGTAATCTGGTTTCAGAGTTAGTGTTTGCTGTTATCATAAACTAATCCTCAAACATACCTACATTGTTTAATTAGGAGGAAGGGCAATGTTTACTATTATACACATATATATTTACTGCAAGCTATGGACTTAATCATGAATATATAAAACATTATGATTAAAATTTTGATATGAAATATTTAAAAAGTACTATAAGTTGGTACAACTAAATTTGGTCAGAAATTACTATAATTTATGTTATAACTAATTTACCCTAATAATAACTTGTGAACAGAAACAGTTTCTTTGGAATATCCAATGATGCCGTATAATTAATACAGGTCTTCACAGCTATAATAATTTAATAAATGTTCATTTAAATAGAAATGACACAGGATCCTTTTGGTGCTGCTTTGCAAACTGGAAATCTCTGTGACCAGTAGTGCCCTTACCTGGGCTTTTCTCAGTTCTGGGTTCACTACTGGGCTTGCTCTGCCCACTCGGCCTGTTGGGCTGCACTCAGCTCATGCTAGTGGTCTGGATTCTGCATGTGCACAGGGACTCTGTGTCCAGCCTGAGGCTGAGCTAGGTGTGCTGCAGGTGGTTTTCCTGTTGTTTACCAGTGGGTAGACAAGGGGAAAGTGGTGGCACCCCAAAACTCAGAGAGCCCCAAGGTGTGTTACTGCTTTTGCTTGGGCAGTCCCGAGGCCTGAGCCCCCAAGAAATAACATCTCTCTTTCCTTCCAACCACCCACAGTGTGGCAACTGGAATGTGGGGGAGAGGGGGCGTGTGTTGCAGCTTGTTTGTGTTAGAGTTTGTTTGTTCCCCCCACCTGCAGTGCAGTGAATGATGGCATGTCACAGCTCATTTGGTTCCTCCATTCATAGCTTGGTGAACTGGGGCATGTGGCTCCCCAGCAGCTGTTTATTCCCTGTTGCTCAGCAAGTGGGAGGGAGGGTTACAGTGTTACAGATCTTTTTGCAGCTGCCATTTGTCAGGTTCCAGGTTCCTGGGGACAAAGAAGAAAGGTTATGTGGACATGAGAGAAAGTAAGGCAATGAAGAAGTTTATTGAGTCAGAGAAAAGCTCCCCACCATGAGAGGGGAAGCTCTCTTTGGGAAACCCTCTTGTTAGAGAGGGGGCCCAGAATCAGGAAGCCCACCGTGTGACTGAGTCCAGGGTATTTATGGGCTCAGAATGGGGGACTGTGTGCTGACTGGTCCATGGGCGAGCTTGGGAAAAACACCATTCATTTGACTAAAAGGCATCAAGGAAGTTCTCATTCTGGTAGTAGGGTCTACTGGAATTGACTGCTCAAGTTTTCAGGCTTTAAATTGTTTTTGGCCTGAAAGTGGGATTTCACTGGGGACCACCCCCTTGTCTGCTTAGGAATTTATCTGCCTCTTGACACTATCATAAACACTAATATACAAAATAGTAAAAGTTTTTCAGTCTTTGCCTTAATGAGAAAGTCCAGAATAATTTGTCCAAATACCATTTTAAGACTGTGTACATTCCAACAATTTTGAGGAGGGAGTAACAGAGGACATTGTTATGTTAAAGTGTCCATATAGCTCATCATAATTCATTTGTTTGTGATTACATACAAACCAGAAAGAAAGTAAGATATATGCTTTAAATGACCTTTTCTTTAACTTCTTTATTTTTATTTATTTATTGTTTTTGAGACGAAGTCTGGCTCTGTCTCCCAGGCTGGAGTGCAGTGGCCTGATCTCAGCTCACTGCAAGCTCCGCCTCCCGTGTTTACGCCATTCTCCTGCCTCAGCCTCCCGAGTAGCTGGGAATACAGGCCCCCGCCACCTTGCCTGGCTAGTTTTTGTTTTTGTATTTTTTAGTAGAGACGGGGTTTCACCATGTTAGCCAGGATGGTCTCCATCTTCTGACCTCGTGATCCGCCCGTCTTAGCCTCCCAAAGTGCTGGGATTACAGGCTTGAGCCACTGCGCCTGGCCCCTTTTCTTTAACTTCAACAAAAATGTTGTCATTTTTGAAATTCTCTAAAATTAAATGATAGTTTCTATGACCCTTGACTATGAGTTTTGTCCATGAATCACTATTTGCATTGCATATATATTGTGGTAATATGCTCTCAAATATCTAATCAATGTGTAATAAATTAAAATATGTATTTATTGGAATATTAGTGTTAGTACTTCATAATTTCATAGTAACTTTTATCCAGTAACTGAGGAAAACATAGGAGTACCAATTTTATAGAGTTTTATTTTCTTTTAAATATGTATAGGAAGGGATCACCATGTCATTATAACTCACTAGAGATTAGAGACATTCAAATAATTTTTAAAAAACTTTCTATTTTTCCTTTTACCTCATTTTGAGATTATCTGAAATGTCTATGACTCATCAAAGGCATTATGATTTTAACACATGCTCTGCATTTAAGAGTCAAGTATTTGAGATTTGATAAAAATAAAATGAATGTTTTATCTTCATACAATAAAAATAACATGATGTTAGTGTCTCTGTCTCTGATAAATTGGTCGATTAACTTAGTAGTTAGTACTACTCCTTGTTTTCTTTATCCTCACATATGATCTTTCCCTTCCCCTTCATCTTTTCTTTCACTTAGAGCCAATCAAGGATATTTTAGTCTACCTTGGCTTAAAATTTTTTTAAAAAATTTCTTCCTCAAATATTATTGGAACAATATTGAAAATACAGTAAAGTGTGATTTTTAAAGTACATTAGTTTGTTAACATTCCTCTTTGGCAATCCCCATGTGGTGCCATTCCAGATTTCCTAGCTTACACTGTTTTTTAAAACTGTCTGACAGACTAGCATAGTTAAGACCAATAATTTTATTCAGGTAACACTAAATTCAAGCATCTGCTATTTCCTAGTGATACAATCATTGGTAAGTATTTTAACATCTTTAAGAATCTCTGCTCTCCAAAATAGGTGTATTAATAACATTGCAGGCCAGGTGCAAGGGCTCATGACTGTAATCCCAGCACTTTGGGAGGCTGAGGCAGGCGGATCCCTCAAGGTCAGGAGTTTGAGACCAGCCTGGCCAATATGGTGAAACTCTGTCTCTACTAAAAACTACAAAATTGGCCAAGGGGATTCACCTGTCATCCCAGCTACTCAGGAAGCTGAGGCAGGAGAGTCACTTGAACCAGGGGGGCAGAGGTTACAATGAGCCAAGATCACACCAATGTGCTCCAACCTGGGTGACAGAGCAAGAGTTCGTCTCAGTAATAGTAATAACAATAAGGCCAGGAGTTGTGGCTCACACTTGTAATCACAGCACTTTGGGAGGCTGAGGGAGGTGGATCGCTTGAGGCCCAGTAATTCAAGACCAGCCTGGCCAACATGGTGAAACCCCGTCTCTACTAAAAATACAAAAATTAGCCAGGCATGAGGGGGCACACCTGTAGTCCCAGTCACTCGGGTGGCTGACGTGGGAGCAATCCTTGAACTTGGGACGAGGAGGTTACAGTGAACCGATACCGCACCATTGCACTCCAGCCTGGGTGACAGAGTGAGATTCCATCCAAATAATAACAACAACAACAACATTGCAAAGCGGTAGGAAGGATTGAATGAAATAATACACGTTCAGCAAAGTCACAAGTACTCAATAGGAGCTTCTTATACGTAGATAGATAAGTGAATATCAATTGAGCCTGTCTTTCCATTAGAGGCCAAAATTAGAGTCACTGATGTTTCTGGGAATCCAATATTGATGTCATCAAACAGGCACTTCATAGTTAATGGGTTAATCCTGAACAGCAAACCTCAAGGTTATAGGGCATATATTTTTTATTTTGGTTTCCTTAATTTTTAACACAATACATTGTGACTATCAGTTAATGCTCAATGAACGAACAAATTACTAAGTTAATGAATGAATGATCTGAGAAAAGGAATGGCTTCACAGTAGACAAATTATAATGTGTACATGAGCATCTGTATCTCTCTTTATATCCATAAACTTGTTCTATCATGTTGAGTAAATATATTCATTATAGTGACAGTATGGCTTTGAACTTTTGCATTAGACACAAGAACATTTTTATGCTCTTCCCATAGTTCATCACTAGTCATGTATATGCTATGAATTTCAGTGCCCATAATAGGGACAGCTTTGCTTTAATCCATCCTCCTACTCTTGTAAGTTATCCCCTCTAAGACTAGACTACAGTGAATAGAAAAGCGAACATAAGTTTCAGGCCATTTAGTTTTCTATAGGGTATGTAAAATATTCTAATTTTTATATTAAAACAAGATATCAAATTCATGAAATTCTATGAGTGCCTTTTTACGGAAGATGATACAATTACTATATTTAAGTAATTTAGGACACACCAAACAGTTTTCAATTTTGTTTCAATTTATTTTTTATTGATGCATAATATTTTACATATTTCTGAGGCACATGTGATATTTTGTTGCAAACATAGATTGTGTAATGATCAAGTCAGGATATTCAGGCATTTTTCACCTTGTATATTTATTATTTATATCTGTTAGGAATGTTTCAAGTTCTCTCTTCTAGAGAGAGAATATATATGTTTATATTTTAAAATGTAAATATATATATATATATATTTTAATAACCTCAGTTTGGAGGTCAAATCTATCAACTAGTGTTTGATATAATATACTTTCCTTCTATTGGAACTTGCTACTTGGAGAATATTCATATCCTTGTTTTAATTTTAAACTTATTTTTAATTATTTTTTTTAATTTTTGGGTTCTAGTAGGTGTGTATACTTATAGGTTATATGAGACATTTTGATACAAGCATACAATGCTTAATAATCACATCAGGGTAAATGGAGTATTCATCATTTCAAGCATTTATCATTTCTTAGTGTTATTAACATTCAAGTTATGCTCTTTCATTTATTTTTAAATGTCCAATAAATTATTGTTGACCATAATCACCCTGTTGTGCTGTCAAATACTAGCTCTTATTCATTGTATCTGACTAGATTGTTATACCCATTACTCATCCCCACTCCATCTGTCCATTACCCTTCCCACCTTATGGTAACCATCATTCCGAGCGTCCATCAACAGACAAATGGATAAAGACAATGTGGTATATATAATAATGAAGGATCATTCAGCCATGGGGGCGGAGCAAGATGGCCAAATAGAAACAGCTCCAGTCTCCAGCTCCCAGCGTCAGCGACACAGAAGACAGGTGATTTCTGCATTTTCAACTGAGGTACTGGGTCTATCTCACTAGGGAGTGCTGGACAATTGGTGCTGGTCAGCTGTTGCAGCCCCACCAGCGAGAGCTGAAGCAGGGCGAGGCATCGCCTCACCTGGGAAGCACAAGGGGGAAGGGAATCCCTTTTCCTAGAAAAGGGGAACTGAGACACACAACACCTGGAAAATCGGGTAACTCCCACCCCGATACCGTGCTTTAAGCAAATGGGCACACCAGGAGATTATATCCCACACCTGGCTGGGAGGGTCCTACGCCCACGGAGCCTTCCTCATTGCTAGCACAGCAGTCTGCTATCTAACTGCAAGGCAACAACGAGGCTGGGGGAAGGGCACCCGCCATTGCTGAGGCTTAAGTAGGTAAATAAAGCCCTGGGAAGATTGAACTGGGTGGAGCTCACAGCAGCTCAAAGAGGCCTGCCAGTCTCTGTAGACTCCACCTGTGGGGACAGGGCACAGCTAAACAACAACAACAACAACAACAACAAAATAAAAGCATCAGAAACCTCTGCAGATGCAAACGACTCTGTCTGACAGCTTTGAAGAGAGCAGTGGATCTCCCAACATGGAGGTTGAGATCTGAGAACAGACAGACTGCCTGCTCAAGTGAGTTCCCTGACCCCTGAGTAGCCTAACTGGGAGACATCCTCCACTAGGGGCAGACCGATACCCCACACCTCACACAGCTGAGTACATCCCTGAGAGGAAGCTTCCAAAGCAGGAATCAGACAGGTACACTCGCTGTTCAGCAGTATTCTATATTCTGCAGCCTCTGCTGCTGACAGCCAGGCAAACAGGGTCTGGAGTGGACCTCAAGCAATCTCCAACAGACCTATAGCTGAGGGTCCTGACTGTTAGAAGGAAAATTAACAAACAAGAAGGACACCCACACCAAAACCCTATCAGTACGTCACCATCATCAACAACCAGAGGCAGATAAAACCACAAAGATGGGGAAAAAGCAGGGCAGAAAAGCTGGAAATTCAAAAAATAAGAGCGCATCTCCCCGCCAAAAGAACGCAGCTCATCGCCAGCAACGGATCAAAGCTGGACGGAGAATGACTTTGACGAGATGAGAGAAGAAGGCTTCAGACCATCAAAATTCTCAGAGCTAAAGGAGGAATTACCCAGTGCAAAGAAACTAAAAATCTTGAAAAAAGAGTGGAAAAATTGATAACCAGAATAATTAATGCACAGAAGGCCATAAACGAACTGACAGAGATGAAAACCATGACACGAGAAATGCGTGACAAATGCACAAGCTTCAGTAACTGACTCGATCAACTGGAAGAAAGAGTATCAGAGATTGAGGATCAAATGAATGAAATGAAGTGAGAAGAGAAGTCTAAAGAAAAAAGAAGAAAAAGAAATGAACAAAGTCTGCAAGAAGTATGGGATTATGTAAAAAGACCAAATCTGCGTCTGATTGTGGTGCCTGAAAGTGAGGGAGAAATGGAACCAAGTTGGAAAACACTCTTCAGGATGTCATCCAGGAGAACTTCCCCAAACTAGTAGGGCAGGCCAACATTCAAATGCAGGAAATACAGAGAACGCCACAAAGATACTCCTCGAGAAGAGCAACTCCAAGACACATAATTGCCAGATTCACCAAAGTTGAAATGAAGGAAAATATCTTAAGAGCAGCCAGAGAGAAAGGTCGGGTTACCCACAAAGGGAAGCCCATCAGACTAACAGCAGATCTCTCGGCAGAAACTCTACAAGCTAGAAGACAGTGGGGGCCAATATTCAACATTGTTAAAGAAAAGAATTTTCAACCCAGAATTTCATATCCAGCCAAAGTAAGTTTCATAAGTGAAGGAGAAATAAAATCCTTTACAGATAAGCAAATGCTTAGAGATTTTGTCACCACCAGGCCTGCCTTACAAGAGACCCTGAAGGAAGCACTAAACATGGAAAGGAACAGCCGGTACCAGTCATTGCAAAAACATGCCAAAATGTAAAGACCATCGAGGTTAGGAAGAAACTGCATCAACTAACGAGCAAAATAACCAGTAAATATCATAATGGCAGGATCAAGTTCACACATAACAATATTAACCTTAAATGTAAATGGACTAAATGCTCCAATTAAAAGACACAGACTGTCAAACTGGATAAAGAATCAAGACCCATCAGTCTGCTGTATTCAGGAAACCGATCTCATATGCAGAGACATACATAGGCTCAAAATAAAGGGATGGAGGAAGATCTCCCAAGCAAATGGAGAACAAAAAAAAGCAGGGGTTGCAATCCTAGTCTCTGATAAAACAGACTTTAAACCATCAAAGATCAAAAGAGACAAAGAAGGACATTACATAATAGTAAAGGGATCAATTCAACAGGAAGACCTAACTATCCTGAATACATATGCACCCAATACAGGAGCACCCAGATTCATAAAGCAAGTCCTTAGAGACTTACAAAGAGACTTAGACTCCCATACAATAATAATGGGAGACTTCAACACCCCACTGTCAACATTAGACATATCAACCAGACAGAAAGTTAACAAAGATATCCAGGAATCGAACTCATCTCTGCAGCAAGCAGACCTAATAGACATCTATAGAACTCTCCACCCCAAATCAATAGAATATACATTCTTCTCAGCACCACATCACACTTATTCCGAAATTGACCACATAATTGGAAGTAAAGCACTCCTCAGCAAATGTACAAGAACAGAAATTATAACAAACTGTCTCTCAGACCACAGTGCAATCAAACTAGAACTCAGGACTAAGAAACCCAATCAAAACCGCTCAACTACATGGAAACTGAATAACCTGCTCCTGAATGACTACTGCGTACATAACGAAATGAAGGCAGAAATAAAGATGTTCTTTGAAACCAATGAGAACAAAGATACAACATACCAGAATCTCTGGGACACATTTAAAGCAGTGTGTAGAGGGAAATTTATAGCACTAAATGCCCACAAGAGAAAGCTGGAAAGATCTAAAATTGACACTCTAACATCACAATTAAAAGAACTAGAGAAGCAAGAGCGAACACATTGAAAAGCTAGCAGAAGGCAAGAAATAACTAAGATCAGAGCAGAACTGAAGGAGATAGAGACACAAAAGCCCTCCAAAAAATCAATGAATCCAGGAGTTGGTTTTTGAAAAGATCAACAAAATTGATAGACTGCTAGCAAGACTAATAAAGAAGAAAAGAGAGAAGAATCAAATAGACGCAATAAAAAATGATAAAGGGGATATCACCACAGACTCCACAGAAACACAAACTACCATCAGAGAAGACTATAAACACCTCTACGCAAATCAATTAGAAAATCTAGAAGAAATGGATAATTTCCTGGACTCTTACACTTTCCCAGGACTAAACCAGGAAGAAGCTGAATCCCTGAATAGACCAATAGCAGGCTCTGAAATTGAGGCAATAATTAATAGCCTACCCACCAAAAAAACTCCAGGACCAGATGGATTCACAGCTGAATTCTACCAGAGGTACAAGGAGGAGCTGGTACCATTCCTTCTGAAACTATTCCAATCAATTGAAAAAGAGGGAATCCTCCCTACCTCATTTTATGAGGCCAACATCATCCTGATACTAAAGCCTGGCAGAGACACAACAAAAAAAAGAGACAATTTTAGACCAATATCCCTGATGAACATCAGTGCAAAAATCCTCAATAAAATACTGGCAAACTGGATCCAGCAGCACATCAAATAGCTTATCCACCATGATCAAGTGGGCTTCATCCCTGGGATGCAAGCCTGGTTCAACATATGCAAATCAATAAACGTAATCCAGCATATAAACAGAACCAAAGACAAAAACCCCATGATTATCTCAATAGATGCAGAAAAGGCCTTTGACAAAATTCAACATCCCTTCATGCTAAAAACGCTCAATAAATTCGGTATTGATGGAACGTATCTCAAAATAATAAGAGCTATTTATGACAAACTCAAAGCCAATATACTGAATGGGCAAAAACTGGAAAAATTCCCTTTGAAAACTGGCACAAGACAGGGATGCCCTCTCTCACCACTCCTATTCAACATAGTGTTGGAAGTTCTGGCTAGGGCAATCAGGCAAGAGAAAGAAATCAAGGGTATTCAGTTAGGAAAAGAAGAAGTCAAATTGTTCCTGTTTGCTGATGACATGACTGGATATTTAGAAAACCCCGTTGTCTCAGCCCAAAATCTCCTTAAGCTGGTAAGCAACTTCAGCAAAGTCTCAGGATACAAGATTAATGTGCAAAAATCACAAGCATTCTTATACACCAGTAACAGAGAAACAGAGAGCCAAATCATGAATGAACTTCCATTCACAATTGCTTCAATGAGAATAAAATACCTAGGAATCCAACTTACAAGGGATGTAAAGGACCTCTTCAAGGAGAACTACAAACCACTGCTCAGCGAAATAAAAGAGGACACAAACAAATGGAAGAACATACCATGCCCATGGATAGGAAGAATCAATATCGTGAAAATGGCCATACTGCCCAAGGTAATTTATAGATTCAATGCCATCACCATCAAGCTCTCAATGAGTTTCTTCACATATTTGGAAAAAATTACATTAAAGTTCATATGGAACCAAAAAAGAGCCCGCATTCCAAGATAATCCTAAGTCAAAAGAACAAAGCTGGAGGCATCACGCTACCTGACTTCAAACTATACTACAAGGCTACAGTAACCAAAACAGCATGGTACTGTTACCAAAACAGAGCTATAGACCAATGGAACAGAACAGAGTCCTCAGAAATAATGCCACACATCTACAGCCATCTGATCTTTGATAAACCTGAGAAAAGCAAGAAATGGGGAAAGGATTCCCTATTTAATAAATGGTGCTGGGAAAGTTGGCTAGCCATAAGTAGAAAGCTGAAACTGGATCCTTTCCTTACTCCTTATATGAAAATTAATTCAAGATGGATTGAGACTTAAATGTTAGACCTTAAACTATAAAAACCCTAGAAGAAAACCTAGGGAATACCATTCAGGACATAGGCATGGGCAAGGACTTCATGTCTAAAACACCAAAAGCAACGGCAACAAAAGCCAAAATTGACAAATAGGATCTAATCAAACTAAAGAGCTTCTGCACAGCAAAACAAACTACCATCAGAGTGAAGAGGCAACCTACAGAATGGGAGAAAATTTTTGCAATCTACTCATCTGACAAAGGGCTAATATCCAGAACCTACAAAGAACTCAAACAAATTTACAAGAAAAAAACAACCCCATCAAAAAGTGGGCAAAGGATATGAACAGACATTTCTCAAAAGAAGACATTCATACAGCCAACAGACACATGAAAAAATGCTCATCATCACTGGCCATCAGAGAAATGCAAATCAAAACCACAATGAGATACCATCTCACACCAGTTAGAATGGGAATCATTAAAAAGTCAGGAAACAACAGGTGCTGGAGAGGATGTGGAGAAATAGGAACACTTTTACACTGTTGGTGGGATTGTAAACTAGTTCAACCATTATGGAAAACAGTATGGCGATTCCTCAAGGATCTAGAACTAGAAATACCATATGACCCAGCAATCCCATTACTGAGTATATACCCAAAGGATTATAAATCATGCTGCTATAAAGATACATGCACATGTATGTTTATTGCGGCACTATTCACAATAGCAAAGACTTGGAATCAACCCAAATGTCCATCTGTGACAGACTGGATTAAGAAAATGTGGCACATATACACCATGGAATACTATACAGCCATAAAAAAGGATGAGTTTGTGTCCTTTGTAGGGACATGGATGCAGCTGGAAACCATCATTCTCAGCAAACTATGGCAAGAATAGAAAACCAAACACCACATGTTCTCACTCATAGGTGGGAACTGAACAATGAAATCACTTGGACTCGGAAAGGGGAACATCACACACCAGGGCCTATCACGGGGAGTGGGGAGGGGGGAGGGATTGCATTGGGAGTTATACCTGATGTAAATGACGAGTTGATGGGTGCTGACGGGTTGATGGGTGCACCACACCAACATGGCACAAGTATACATATGTAACAAACCTGCACGTTATGCACATGTACCCTAGAACTTAAAGTATAATAAATAAATAAATTAATTAATTCATTCATTAAAAAGAAAAAAAGAATGAGATTTTTTCATCTATAACAACATAGAACTGAAGAATATTATATTAAGTGAAATAAGCTGGGCATAGAAAGACAAACTTTGCATGTTCTCATTTATTTCTTGGAGCTAAAAATTAAAATAATTGAACTCTACGTACTATTTTTAATTAAAAAGTAGAATCATGTACCTTTTTTTAAATTTCAGTAGAGTAGAATTTTGTACCATTTTTAATTTGCATGATTTTTCTTTTTAATTTTCTCTCCATTTTATATTAAGTTACATCTGTCTCATTTGAAAATCCAATTCATCCATAAGATAGTCCTAGGCTCTAGTTTCTAGCCTCAATTCCTCTGTCATATTCCTAAAATTTTTCTTGACTAGAATTAGTCTTGTTCTTACACACAGTATTTTATATTTTTTAAATCATTTTTCTTATTTGGAAACAAACTATACTATATCAGGCAAAAACTAAGCAAAAGGCAACAAAGAACTTAAAATATCATTAAGTGAAATAAGCCAGGGAAGGAAAGACAAACATCACATGTTCTCACATGTTTGTGGGATCTAAAAATGAAACAATTGAACTAATGGACATAGAGAGTAGAAAAATGGTTACCAGAGGCTGGGAAAGGTAATGGGGACCTAGGGAGTAGGTGGAGACGGGTAATGGCTACAAAAAGAAAGTAGAAAGAATAGATAAGACCTCCTATTTGATAGCACAAGACAGTGACAATACTCAATCATAACTTAATTGTACATCTTTAAATAACTTAAAGAGTGTAAGGGAATTCTTTGTTACTCAAAGGATAAATGCTTGAGGAGATGGAAACCGCATTTGTCATGATGTGCTTAGTATGCATTGCATAACTGAATCAAAACATCTCATGTACCTCATAAATATGTACACCTACTATGTACCCACACAATTTAAAAAAATAAATTAAGAAGAAATAAAAAAAAAAACTTCAAATATGAACACTTAAAATAAAAAGAAATAAAGAATGTATAATCGGCTGGGTGCAGTGGCTCATACATGTAATCCCAGCACTTTGGGAGGAGAGGCAGGCAGATCACTTGAGATCAGTAGTTCAAGACCAGCCTGGCCAATATGGTGAAACCCCATCTCTACTAAAATTACAAAAATTAGCTTTGCATGGTGGCCAGTACCTGTAATCCCAGCTACTTGGGAGGCTGAGGCAGGAGAATCATTTGAACCCGGGAGGTGGAGGTTGCAGTGAGCCAAGATTTAGCCACTGCCTTCCAACCTAGATGACAGAGAGAGACTCTGTCTTAAAAAAGAAATATATATATATATATATATATATATATATATATATATATATATATGCACGTATAATTATTTCAAGAAGGGAAAGAGTATCTTACATTTTATTTTTTCTCTCATAAAATTTGCTTTACATATACACATTTTTACAGGATACTATTGTGTATGTTGTTTTGTGATACATTTTATTTTATAGAAGTATAAATAATTGCCATGGCAATAGATATATTTTGTAACTACCAAGTATTTAATTTTTTTTTTGTTTTTATGTAAGATGTGTACATAATATAATAATAAAACAAGCACACATAGATTTACCAACCAATACAACCCCGTTGGGGCATTACCAAGATTACCGACATTAGTTGGGAATTCATGCAAAATGCTTGTCCTAAATTTTGTGTTTATCGTTTCCAACCCTTGTGTGTTTGTGTATTTGTGTGCATTTTCTCCCATGTACATTTGTCTTTAAGAAATATATCTAGTATTGATTATCCTGAATTTTATAGAATCAGTAATGTTCTTTAATTTTTGGAACTCACATTTTTCACTGAATATTTATTTCAATGATATCTTTGTTACTTGTAGTTCAATTAATTCTCATTAACAAATTCAAGTATGAGATAATACTATAATTTATTTCTCTCTATACTCCTATTAATAGAAAGGATAATTCAGCTTTTGCTCTTATTAACAAAGGAGCTAAAAACATTATATTTCATATCTCTACAGAGATAGCCTAGAATATATAACTAGAAATGAGTTGTAAGATCAAAGACCATGCGTCTATCAATGTTAAAGAAAACTGTCATTTTTTTTCCAAAAATAGTTATTTAAAATTTATTTATATAAATATTGTGGGTGATCACTCTTATTCCATTCCACATACTCAACAATACTTGTTATTTTAAACCTTAAATTTTGCTTAATTTTGATCTGCTATAACATAGTAGCTCACTGGGTCTTAAGTTGCATGTTCTTAATTACATAAGAGATAAAGGTGGTGATTGCTCTGGGCAAATAGCATTGATAAAATTCATGATTATAGTCAGGAAAGAAAGCAAATTGGAAGAGAAATATCAAATTGAATAAAAGCACAGAAAGGATGGTGTAGGGTTTATTCAGGAAATAATACATTTCCATAGTTAGTTGCAAGAGGGCCTTATGCAATACATTCATTTTTGATGATGGTACTTACCTTACTATATTCCACTATTTATCCTGAAGTTAGACCAAAGAAAAAAATTGAGAAAAATCCAAGATTTTGTTAAGAACCAAGACAGCTATTCAACTTTTAGGGAATTATTTGTTGTCTCTAATTTAGAAATAACTCTATTAGTGAGCTCATTAGGAGGTAAGGGGACACTGGCTTTTTGAATTTCCAGAGTTCTTGCTTTGACTATTTCTCTTCTGGAAGGACTGGCATTTCTTTAACTGTGGTGTAAATTGAATATAGTCAGTTGGCTTTATTTCTAGAAGCTTTCATAAGGCTAAAGCTCTGTACAGAGTCTTTGTTGCTGAATTCTTGCCCTTGGTTTTGCAGGGAGTAGAATTAGTAAAGTGTTTTTTGGTGTTATATTTGGATTGTAATCAAATAGATGATACTTGAGAGCAATGGGTGGTTGATACGCTCTTAGCGGCACAGCGTCTTTGCATATCCTTGCATTTGCAGCTGTGTTCTGTGGTGTAAATAGAAGAGAGGTGACCCTCTCACCAGGTCCGCTCCTTGGTCTTGGGGTTTGAGAAAGACACCTCTGGTCACTGGAAATGTGCTTGCAATTTTTGTTATTGTTGTTGTTAGGTTTTTCAGACCATGGGGCTCCCTTGGGGATTGGACCTGAGCTGGTGGCCACAGCCCTGGGGTTCTAGGATCTGTTTGCAGCTCCCTTCTCTGGATACTTGAGGTTGGATTTTGGGTGCACTGGGGGATCCAAAGGGCTTTCACGTTGCCAAAATGCAGTCAGGTGGAGCAAAGGACCCAGGGTGTGCAGTTGAGGCTACACTGTGTACATGCACCTGTGGGGTAGCCAAGCAGAGGCCCTAGGTGGTCCTGGTAGGCAGGTAGGCCTATAGGACTGATGGGCCCCAGTCCTGCAGGGAATCAGGCCCTGTTTTACCCCTGGCAGTTAGCTGGGGCTAAAGCCTTTCAGAGGGAGATAGGAGCTCTGGAGGGAGGGCACTTATGGCCCAGCTCTGCCAGTGCTGACCCATACTGCAAGGTCCCCAAATCCATGTGTGCTGCAGCTCCATCTCTGTCTCATCTCTGGGGAGATCCCCCTGCCAGCTCACATGTCCATGGGGGTATAGAGACTCCTGCAACTAAGATCCTAGAGATCCACAGTGAGGTGAGTAGTCCCCCAGTTGCTTCACTCATATCTTCCCCCAGGCACCATTCAGAGTTGGAACAGTTTGCTGTTGTTTTTTTTTTTTTTTATTTTGTAATTTTTAAAAATTTTTGTTGTAGCAAATCTCTATTCCCTGAGAACAGAGAGGCAGGTAGAGCAAGGACGAGTATTGTCCTTTCCATTTTTTTTTTTTCAAACTCTGTAGGTCATCTTTTTCAAAAATATATTTTTAGGTATCACTACAGACACTTTCTCTGATCACACTTTTTCTCATTTTATGTGCATGAATTAAAGTCGAAGAAGGGATGCTTTTGGGAGGATCAGGGGTGGACCACACTCATAACCCCTCTATATGACTTTATTTTATCTAGTAACAACCTATAAATATATAAAACTAACAGAAATTTCTAGAACACCAAAATTAGTAAATCTATAGGAGAATCAAATAATATATTTGGCAAACTTAATTCGATAAATGCATATGAGCATTTGCATTCTCCACACAGGACTTGATTTTCATGCCCATTAAATGTGTGTTTTATTTTCTCAAAGCAATTACTTATTTGGCCATAAAGCAAGCTTTAATAAAATTAAAGTATATGTTAGCAAACTATACTCTATATGCATAGTTCTCTGTAGAGAGCCACTTTTATTTCTTTTCTATTTTTTTTTTTTTTTTCTGCCAATAGCACAGAATACCCCGGGGAAGTCATTACATAAATCTGATTTCAAGAGGGAACTTAGGGTGAACAGTAACAAATTCTGTCAACCACTTTCAGACAAGTAGAAAATCACAGTACCTAGTAAGGTGCAAGTCAAAGAACAAATTGATTGGAATCTGACAGCATGGGTTAAATAATTAGCTGTGTAATCCAAATGCTATTTGATTTTCCTAACTCAGTAGACCTCTCAGTCTGTTTTTACACCCTGAATATGGAGCTAATAATATCTGTCTCATAGAGTTCCGTTGCAATATCCCAAGAGTTCTGTGATGTTTTAAGCATCTTGTTTTTGTCAGCCTTAATGCTCAATGTGATGAGTTGTAGAGATGTAAGGGGCATTATCTTTACCTTTAAAAAAGTTCATGATCTCATTTCTGTCAGGACTCCAGGAAATTAAATGAAGTCCGTTAAACAAAATGACTATTCCAATCATTTCATTCATCTGCATGATCCTTACTATAGCCCATGGTTTGACTCCTGGAGAGTCCACTGCATGTGTGGACTTTGGAAGAATTGTATTGCTACCAAAGTTGGCCTTTGGTACCCATCATTTCTCACTGTTTTAGCTCTTGGCTGCCCTCGTTCTGGAATCTAGTTGCTACTGGCTGTGTGCCCTTCATTTGTGTCCTTTCTCTCTGGAACCACTGTTCCTCCTTACCTGTTGTCAGTTTTCTTAATACCATTGTTTATATTTTGTTCATTTTTTTCATGGTTTCAGGTGACACAGAACAGTAGTCTCTCCTTGTCTGCAGGGGATATTTTCCAAGATCTCAACTGGATGCCTGAAACTAGATAGTACGGGATCCTCTAGACATTGTATTTTTTCTGTACATACTTATGATAAAGTTTAATTTATAAATTAGGCACAGTAAGATATTAACAACAATAATTAATAATAAAATAGAACAATTAATATACTATAATAAAAGTTAAGTGAATGTGGTCTTTCTCTTTCTTTCTCTCTCTCTCTCAAAATATCTTAATATTTTCAAAACTTGGTTGACCTCAGGTAAATGAAATCACAAAAAGTGAAACCACATATAAGGGGTATTACTGTAAATGTGATTATTGTAACTTCATCTTGGTCAGAAATAAAATCCATCTATTTCTGTTTTAAGACAATTAAATGAAATGTTGCATTTAAAGTGCTTACCAATCAGCTGAAATATACAAATTGATTATATATGTATATAAAGTGATATATATCATATATATGTAATATGTATTGTTTTATACACACACACACAATTTATTATCACTTTGAAGACCCCTGTGGGTCCAGGATCAAAAAATGTTTCTATGTTAGCCACTTTTACTCTCCTTGAGTATTCTTCAGCACAGGGGTTCCCAGCCATGGACCGGTACTGTTTCGCGGCCTGTTAGGAAGCTGGCTGCACAGCAAGAGGTGAGCAGCAGGTGAGCAAGCATTACCACCTGAGCTCTGCCTCCTGTCAGATCAGCGGCAGCATTAGATTCTCACAGGAGCGGAACCCCTATTGTGAACTGTACATGCGAGGGGTCTGGGTTATGTGCTTTTTATGAAAATCTAATTCCTAATGATGTGAAGTGGAGCAGTTTCATCCCAAAATCATCTTCTCCCCATTCATGGAAAAATCGTCTTCCACAAAACCAGTCCCTGGTGCCAAATGGTTGGGGACCACCACTTGAGTATATTTGCACCACTAAGGAAAAAAACTTCATATATCTGTTTTTAAAAATTTCCCCATGTTATATATTAAAAATATGCACAGACTATAGAAAAAATCAAGTTAATTTAGAAAAAAAAAAAGACACTATTGTAATGTGCATGCTATTTTTTAATGGCACAAGAAAGAGACTAATATATTTCATTTATTCTGTAATTCTGTATTTTACAATTATCCTCTTAGGGAGTTTTATTTCATCCATTTACGGAACAGTTAATTTAATTGAAGTTTTCATAATGTTTAACGTGAATTCTGAGTACCATTTAAAAGATGTAGGCTTCAAACTTTTTATCAGAAAAGGTAAGAGAAAGTTTGGATATTTTAATGAGGGACTATTAAAGTATTTTGCCTTGCATAGGATTATGAAATATAATCAAGAGCTAGGAAAATGAGTCTCTAGTACATTAGAAATTACTGGAATAAGTAGTTGTTTTAGTTTTGTATTGCTATTGTAACAAATACCACAAACTTGCTGACTTAAAACAACATAAATATTTTCTCTCACATATCTAAAGGCTAGAAATGTGCAATCTGGCAGGACTATACTTCCTCTAGAGGTTCTAGGGGATAATCCCTTCTATGCCTCTCACAGCTTCTGGTGGTTGTCTGGGGATACCTGGGCTTGTGGCTGTTTATATCTGCCCCATTACCACCTTGCCTTCTATTCCATGTTTCTGTGTGAAATCTCCCTCTTTTTCTATCTTATAAGGACACTTGTGATAGCATTTAGGGCCAATGTAATAATCCAGGATCCTATGGAGTGAAATCTGTTCTGCCAAAATTAATATGGTGAAGCTATAACCAACATGGTATAGGGCCTTTGTGAAAGTAATTAATGTTAAATGAAGTCATAATGGTGGGAGCATGATCTGGTAGAATTAGTGTTCTTGTGAGAAACTAAACCAGAGAACATATTTTCTCTGTGCTGTGGGGATAGTTCTAAGATGGTCATCTGCAAGCTCGGAGGAGAGTCTTCTTAGGAAACTGATCCTGCTGGACTTCGATTCGGGGTTTCTAGCTTTCAGAACTGGGAGAAAATAGATTTCTGTTGTTTTAAGTCACCCCGTCTGATTTTTCTGTGGTAGACCAAGCTGACTAATACAAAGGGTATTCTATTCATCTTAATAGCCTTAATGTCATCTATCCTTTGCCATATAAAGTAGAACATTGACATATCTTTTGGGGGCCTCCACATTCTACCATTTAGCCCACTACAGTGGTCAATCTCTTTTTATCCACACCTCCCTAGAGTAGAGTCAAGTAAATGATACATCTTCAAGTGAAAGCTGTGTAACAGACGCCAGACACTACTTCATATTCAATTTCTCCCTTCCTAAAAACAAACAATTAAACAAATGACAACAACAAGAAAAGCAAAAAGCAGTCTGCAATTTAGCTACTTTTTACATCATGTGACAGAAATGCAGAAAACAGAGGTTCTGCAAGTATATATATATATATATATATATATATATATATATATATATCTCAGACAATGTATACATATATAAATATATATGACTGTATATAATATTTCTCATGTATATATGTATTTTTTGCATGATGTAAAAAGTACATAAATTGCAGTGTGCTTTTTGCTTTTGTTGTTGTTGTTATTTGATTGTTTGTTTTTGTAAAATGGGTCTCAGAGTATGTATATATGTATAGTCTATGTATCAGATATATAGATTAAATATATGGTCAGAAATAAAATCCATCTCATTCTGTTTTAAGACAATTACATAAAATGTTGCATTAAAAGTGCTTACCAATCAGCTGAAATATACAAATTGATTATATATGTATATAAAGTGATATATATCTTATATATTTAATATGTATTGTTTTACACACACACACACAATTTATTATCACTTTGAAGACCCCTGTGGGTCCAGGATATATATGTATCAATATGTATATTGTTGAGCCTGTTATTACTCTTTTGAGCTTTCCTAACTGGTTTAGGTTTTCCTTCTGGAAGTTTTTATGGTGAAACACTATCTCGGAACTTGTGTTGTTAGTTTCACTTTAGTGATTTGATTCCCTGTATCATCCAGGCCTCTGTGATTATGTACAAAAAATCCTGATCTTTACCAATTTTAGTAAAGAGGATTTCTTGGTTGACCATCATAACTCATAGTATTAGCAAGAAGATGGGAGAAACAAGCCTGGGCACAGGCAGAAATAAACTTTGCTTCATTAGATTGGTACACATGAATCACAAAAATGGTTTTATTGTAGTAACAACGTGTAGAAGACACCCTGCTGAAATTTACAGATTATATATTAACAGTCTATATGTATATATGCATAGTCTATATATGATATATAGATTAACAATCTATAATCTATATGATATATAGATTAACGATCTATAGATCAGATATATAGACTATACATATAGTCTACATATAGATATATATACATAACAGTCTATACATATAGACTGTTAATGTATAATCTGTTAATTTATATATAGATATATAGATTAACAATCTATATATCAGATATATAGCGACTATACATATAAACACTATATATATAGTCTAAGGCCGTTAATGTACTATATATAGTCTCTCTGTAGATAGATATCTATATGTCTATCTATATAGAGAGATGATAGATATAGATATAGATAGTCTGAGACATATTTTATTTAAATACTGATCCAGAATTGAAATCCACATTCCTTTGACTCCAAAATACATTATCTTTCCCTAAATTCAGTTCTCATTCTGGTGTTCATTAATCAGTTTCAATAAAGCTTCTTTCCACAAGGAGCCATCTCACTGATGGCAAAGGCATGTATGAAGGATGATATTTATCATTTTTGAAAACAAGCAGTTCATTAATTTAATATTAGGTTTTTGAATGAAAAAAATAACTTTTATGCTTTGGTGCTCACACTGGTGAAGAAATGTATATTTTCTTCCTATTGTAAAAAGTAATTAATGTACGTACATGATTTAAAGCAAAATTAAATGAGATAGCATTAATATTGATAAAAAAAGGTAGTAAATCAGACAATCCAGTTTTCTGATAGCTGAGCACAAGGGCAGCCTTTCATTAATTTATGGAATAGGAAAGTTACATTGTCATTATTTTCTCTTTGCTCTTTATGAACTTAATAGTGAATGAAGCCCCTTTTATCTTCCATCTAAAATATCAAAGACCCACAAGAATAAATTATAGATAGATGATAATTTATTTTCAATATATTATTTGCCTCAGTCTTACCTTCAAAATCTGGGCACATTTTAATAAATGCACGATATTTGCATGAGAAAACATAATTAAATGAGCATGAAAAGAATCCATCTGCTACATAGTTTTATTTTTAAGGATTTATTGAATACCTATGCTAAAATAAAATTTCCATCATTATTGAGCCTGTTATTACTCTTTTGAGCTTTCCTAACTGGTTTAGGTTTTCCTTCTGGTAGTCTTTATGGTGAAACACTATCTCAGAACTTGTGTTGTCAGTTTTACTTTAGTGATTTGATTCCCTGTATCATCCAGGCCTCTGTGGTTATATACAAAAGATACTGATCTTTACCAATTTTAGTAAAGGGGATTTCTTGGTTGACCATCATAACTCATAGTATTAGCAAGAAGATGGGAGAAACAAGCCTGGGCACAGGCAGAAATAAACTTTGCTTCATTAGATTGGTACACATGAATCACAAAAATGGTTTTATTGTAGAAACAACGTGTAGAAGACACCCTGCTGAAATTAACATATCTAACCATTGGTAGCCTGTCTTGAATCTGGTCAGCTAAGTTTCAAGGCTTCTAATGACCTAACTTGGATTATGTATGTGCCCATATCTTGAATTGGTCAGGAAATTAGATGCACAAAACAATGCTTGGGATGTACCATACCATGAGAGAAAAGTAATCCTCCAAAAAAAAAAAAAAAAAAAAATGAGTCAAGTATTATTAGGAAAGTAAAAGGAAAGATGAGCAGCTACTGAGGAGCAAATGGGAACTCTTTGAGATACAGAGCTGTTTCAAATATTTCATTCCGTTCTAAACATAATACTGTTGTACAGCGGATGCATAATAAATGTTTGTTTATTCATGTTGGGAAACACAATTTAAATTGCTACATTTTAGAAAGATTTCTCTAACAATAAACATGCCCACTACCCTTGCTTCAGTACTGACCCTAATTTTTACCTTCTCTTAATCCTAAAGAAATCATAAATAAATGGTGAAAAGGAAAAAGAAGGAAACAAAAAATTATGAATAAAAAGTATGTACTAGCTCCCAAGATGAAACAATGAATAACACATGATATCTTCCTTTAAGGAGCCCGAAGCCTATGATAGCCTGATGTTTGGATCAGTGATTAGAATGATAGAAGTTATGCAGGCTGGTATCAAGAAGGTTAATGTTCACCAAAATATGATCTATAAAACTCCAAACAGAAAATTTCAAAAATCATCAACTATAATACACATTTAAAAAAAAATCCTTATAATTTTTTAGACCTGTAAGGTATAGATACAAACCATATATAACATCATTTCATGTTATATGTAAAAGGAGAATAAAAATGGCATGGGCCCAATTGTGATTGTGTAAGATATTCATGCATGTGGATATTAACAACTCTGGGAGGGTAACAGGAATAAAAGTAGATTTGCTAGAATAATGGATGTGTTTTATTTTTTTTAATTTCCTTTAATGCCACTATATGTGAAAAGAAATTTACAAGGAAATTATGGGACTATTTCTTCTGTCATCTGATTGTTTAGAAACAAAATACATTGAAAATGTCCCCTGCCTGTTAGTGTGATTCAATCCATTCTTCTTGATTTTGCAGCTGTGGTTCTGGCTGTGACTGCCAGGGGAGACTTCCAGTATTATTGTTTATTTATTACTCTTGTTCTTTTTAACCTGTTTCCTCAAAGCATCTGCAAGTTGGTGGTTATGGGAAGACAGGTGGTGGATGTTCAGTATATCTTAGCTAGAATAAATATCTGTTTTGACTCTTGTTAAGAATGGTATTGTTGGCCGGGCGCAGTGGCTCAAGCCTGTAATCCCAGCACTTTGGGAGGCCGAGACGGGCGGATCACGAGGTCAGGAGATCGAGACCATCCTGGCTAATACGGTGAAACCCCGTCTCTACTAAAAAAATACAAAAAACTAGCCGGGCGCGGTGGCGGGCGCCTGTAGTCCCAGCTACTCAGGAGGCTGAGGCAGGAGAATGGCGGGAACCTGGGAGGCGGAGCTTGCAGTGAGCTGAGATCCGGCCACTGCACTCCAGCCTGGGCGACAGAGCGAGACTCTGTCTCAAAAAAAAAAAAAAAAAAAAAAAAAAGAATGGTATTGTTTTTAACACTGATATCCAATAATACTTACCTATTTAGGAGTTGCAAGTGCTTTAAACTCTTGATTAGGAATATAAAATCACCCTTCTTGCTAAAGACATACATTTTCTTCAGTTTCTATATTTCAGAATTCTTTATTACGTAGAATTCTTCAAATGGCATATATTCTAACCCTTGTTCAGAACATACGATTACTATTCAATCTCTTCTATCACCAGGATTGACATCTCAGTTCAGCTGTTGCTGTCATATACCTGGTCATTTTAATTGCTTCTGTATTAGTTTCCCCACGCTCATGTTCTTCTGTTTCATTTTTGCCTGTGTACTGTTGCCATATCATTCTGACAGGGGCTGTAGCCACATCATACCTCTGATTTGAAATATCCAAGGGACCCCCAACTTTGGGTATTTTTTTTCTTTTTTTTAAGTTGGTGTCTATGTCAGGCAAGAGTGCAGTGACACAATCACAGCTCACTGTACCCTAGAATTTCCGGACTCAAGCCATCTTCCAGCCTCAGCCTCTTCATTAGCTAGGATTATAGGTATAAACTACCACATTAAAAAAAATTGTAGAGACAGGAGACTCATGGTGTTCTCCAGGTTGGTCTTGCACTCTTGACCTCAAGAGATCCTCCTGCCTCTGTCTCCCAATATGCTGGAAATACAGGCCTGAGGCACTGCACCCAGCTCCCCTTTGGCTACTAAATTAAGTATAAATTTTGTAGCTCAATTTTGGGATCGCCTCTCTACTTTTTAGGATTTTTAATCATGCTTATTGCTCCTTCTGTCCTATAGAACAACAAGTCAACAACTGAGTCTCATTCTGTTTGTTTGCTTAAATGTTTTCCTTCACCTGGATATCCTCCCTCATTCTTGCTGTAGTTATTCAGCAACCCACTTCAAAAATAACCCTCTTCACTAGAACTTTTCTTATTACCCCAAATGGAATTGACCATCATTCTTTTTAAAATATATACAAGTCTGTTCTGCCTCCCTGTATTTAATAAGTTTTATATTAGAGTTACTTATGTGACTAACAATCAGATTAGGTGAATTCTATGAAGACCCAAATGCTACCTTTGTCCTCTTTGTATTTACTAAAGGCATCTGACACAGAACACTGGCTTGTTCATTGGCTTGATTTAAAGGGCAACTCCAAAGCTTATTGAATAAATTTAATAGGATTAGAAAGAAGAAGTTTTGTTTTCCTGTTTATTATTTCTTTTTAATCCTAGAGAAGTTAGACGGGAGGTCAGACGTAGGATTCCTAAACAAAGGAAAGACAGGAAAGAAAAAGGGAGTATGGGAGGTGGAAAACACTAAATGCCTTCTGGCTTTCACCTAATGAAGTTAAACTTCTTTAGGTATAAATAAAGAAGAATGTATTTACTTTTTATTTATTCATTTATTTATTTATTGTTATACCCAGAGCTTAGCATTTGGGTGACTTTATATAGGATCAATTTTAGTGAACTTAGTTACTTTATTTTCTACTGTTTTTCTAATATTCTGTTTGCTTTATTCATGTTCTTTTTTACATTTAATATTCTATCAGCTTTATTAACTATTATTGGATTTTAGTTTTATAAAGATATTGTTTTTGTAAAAATGTTCTCCTGCTAAAGAATGTACTTGCCTGTGAAAAACCAGGAGAGTGCTGTGTAGAAAGTAGTATAGGTAAAAAAAAACCTGGGTGAAATTTGAGTATTCTCTCCAGACTGTGTCTTAGTTTTCCTTCACTCCTAATGGTTAGAAACCCAATTTCTTCCTCTCCTGTGATGTGTTGTGATCAAAGTCTCAGACTCAGGCAAATTAGCATTTACTAGTTTATTTTTTGTGCCCTAAAACAGTACCCTCGTGGACTGAGGAGCTGAGTGTAACGCTAATATTCAAATCAGCTCTTCCCAAGAAACACATACACATTTGAATGGATAATCTTAAACCTATCTATAGTGGTACTTATATACAGCAATTAGGGTATACCCTTCTCTGACCAGAAGTAGGAAACAGCTTTTTCTTTTCTTTAATTTTCTTTTCTTTTCAATTATGTTTCTAGAGAGATGAATTCCACAATAATATTTAGAGTTTCCAGAAATATAAAGCAGAGTTTGATTAGTTAGTAAAGAATTTGAGTTAATATAATCCACTATGTAAATTATGAAGTGTTACGAGTCATTTTCTTCCTATCGAGAAAATCAGGTTATTTTCTTTGTCATGTATTATTTCTACATATCCTGGGGGTTAAAATAAAAAGAAAAGGATAGGATATATACTTTGTGAGGGACTAGAATCCTTAAAATAAAATCTTACCATGGAAGAAATAAATATTTTCAGTAAGAAAATAATCCCAATGGACATCACTAATGCAAAATTAAATATAATTTATTTAATTTCAAAGTTGAGAATTTTTCAAAGTATATTTTATGGTCTCTGATATATACAAATTTCCATTTTATTGTTTTATTTTGGTTGCAATGTTACTACAATATTATATCATGTGTTACAATAATGATTTGGATCTATTTGTTCAAACTATTTCTCTTGTATTTAATGATCTCTTTCTTTCTATCTCTTTTCGTCTCTTCTAAGCCTCAACAAAGTGCTTCTGGAAACAATGAGAGCTCTCAAGTTGCGTCAACAAAGGAAGGAAATCCGAGTACCACTGCCTGTGACTCTCAAGATGTAAGAAAAATTTAAGATGGTTTTTACAGTATTAGACATGAGAACAAAGCATAAGCATTTTAACAATTCTAATCTATGCCACCATGAAACTTACTACTTATATGTAATATCTACTATCTAAGGATTGTACTTTTAAATATAAGAAAGTAAATGTTCTTTTGGGCTGAATGAGATAGGTGTTCCAGTAAGCACTGCAACCAGATTCTTAGGACAACTATGAATATGAGTTGTTAGAGAGGTAAGAGGATGACTACAGGCTAAGCAAGGTGGTCATTCCCACAGTTACATGATAGAAAGCTGTTAATATGTAAAAAACAAAAACCAACAAAAAAAACTTATAGGTTGTATTTCTCCATGTAAAGCAAATACACTCAGCATACAGAGACATCATGGTAGAGGAAGGGAGATTCATTTCCTTCAAATGATAGGAAATATGGAATTTGTTCAATTAGTCTTTTCACTCATTAAAAGTGCAATGGAATTTTACTTGTTTTGAACTTTGGCAAAATTAAGCTAATGGATCTATTACATTTAGATTTGAGAACTAGCAAATGACAGCAATTGTGTTGAACAGATTCAAAATTAGGCTTCAATCCAACTTGAAAAGTGTCTGATGAAACTATTTATGCTTGAAAGAAATCAGGCTGCAGCTAAAAATATATAATAATGATAAGGAGGAACAGAAAAGTAAGCTAAACACGTGATCTCTTTTTTCTCTTCTGGCTGCCAAAGTGGATTAAGAAAAATGAATTACTCAACAGTTTTGCCTTCAACTCTTTGTTTATTTAAACATGTATCCAAACTGTACAATTTAGAAAATAAAGCTAATAAGAAGTATAAACAAAATACTTGAATTTTACTTCCAAAGGAGGAGAGAGTCAAAAAGGCTTTGGGCAGGAAGGAAGATTTTTACTGTAGTTTGAAGCATGGATAGGTCTTTGACAGTGAGCAAATTTGCAGAGGTAGGAAAATATCACAGCAGTGTGGCTAAAAAATCATAGTACCCAAAATGGTGCGATATGTGCCTACAACAATCACTGAAGACTAGAGAGTGAGGGGCCTTGGATTCCCAAGCTGAGTTTGATTTGGACTAGGGAGCTAGTTCAGGTTTTCAAATGCTTGTATTCAATCGAGTGATAAGACCATGATGTTAATTTTAAGGATGGTATTTTTACTTCTTGATATATATTTTTGAAACTCCATAAAAACATGTTCTCACTGGAGGCAAAATGGAAAATTTATGTGTGGTTTGCTAGGATTCCCCAAAGCAACATTCTGGTCTACTTTTCTTATTGAAGCCTGCTTCAAATCATAAATGGTTTTATTCATACATTATTTGTTTCTCTCTTCTACTTTTGTTGTTCTCCTTTGTCAGTGATAATTCTTCTGTCCTCAGTAAGTTCCAGAAGCAGATACTATCTTGTTCTGGTCTCAGTCTGGATCGGGGGCTCTTCGAAAACCTGCCTCCACCAACACAAACATAAATGTTCTTTCACTAACCTGACTTCTGTCCTCTAGACTTGTATTACTGGAGTCTCTACTCCTAAGAAGCTATACCTTTTAGTACATAGAGTGCTCAGTATTCAGAGCCTGCAGATTCAATTATAGATAATAACAAAGGAAGTAATATAATGAGTGACATAAACCAGGTGTGAGTAATAGGAATTAGTGGGACATGCATGAGCATCAGTTTTCAAGTTCTAGACCAGTACTTCTTAGCTCTGTCTCCAGAATAGTACCAACCGAAGAGTACTTACAAAATACTAATGCCCACGACCCATTGCAGAAAAACTACCTCAGCACCTCAGTGGGTAAGGTCTAGACATTAGTTGTGTCTTTCCTCCAGATGATTCAAATATGTAGGTCATTTTTCACTAATAATAGATTTCACCATTCGTAAGAACCATCTGGGGAGTTTTTAGAAAGTCAGATTCTGAGCAATTAATCTGGACATTTTTAATAAATAAAACTAGAGAGACTTTATTTTTTGCCTTGTCTAAATTTAGCCATAATATTCTGATTTGCATTAAATATCGTGAAATGTATTGCTTCCATTTAATGTAGCAATATAAAAATACTGACTCTACCAACCTAGATACTTAAGCTCCAATTTGGGTTGCTTTATTGAATGTCCAAACTGAATAAGAAAGCAGAACTTAATTTCATTTTTCAAAATCACAAAATAAAATTATTTATCACATTTCTACCTTTATATTTTATTTTGAGGTGTGTTTTAGAATCTTAGCCTATGCCTTTATATGACTTTCCTTTAATCAGATATTGAATGAATGCTATTTAGTTTTATACAAAGACAAAAAGTAGGATATAATGTAGTTTCACTTTGTTTTTAATGTCCTTACTTAATAAAATTGATAGTAGCTTTATTCCTATTTCTTGTTTTAATTTGATTTTCAGTTGTAATGAATTCAGAAATCCAAAAACCACTGAATTAGCAAATTTTAAAAATAATTAAAGTGAGATTAAATAGGAACCTGAATTTAGACAATCACGGGAACAACTGGGAACAAGCAATGAAAAGTCTATTGCAAAAAGAGAGCCACAGGATTCTGTGATCAAATGAAGATGTAAGTAACATGAGCCCCAAATATATGTTTTACTGACTGAAATAATTGCATCATCATTATCAAGAAAGAAAACTAGAGTAGGTGATATTTTTGGTTAACAATTTTTCTATTTACTTCTGAACAGAAGAGATGGGTACTCTGTTAATAATTAGAATGAGTAAAAGGCACAGTGAAGCTAATTGTTTTTGAAAAATATAATTTTAAAAATAGATTTATTGAGACACAACTTACATACCATAAAAATTCACCCGTATAAGTGTATATTTCAATTATTCATCATATTTGCTGAGCCTAGGACTATAATCCAGTTTCAAAACATGTTCATCTCCCTAATATCATCCCACATGCCTTTTTTTTTTTTTTTTTTTTTTTTACAATGAGTCCCTGTCCCCACTAAGCCTCAGGCAACCACAAACACAGGTTCTTTTTGTATTTGTTTGTACTTTTTTATTGCTGGAAAACATTTTATTGTATAGTGTACCGCAGTTCTTTATCCATTCACCAGTTGATGTATTTTGGCTTATTTTAAATTTGCAGCTATTATGAAAAAATGATGCTGTGAACATTTGCATAAACCACTTTGTATATGTTTTAATCTCTGTTGAGTAGACACCTAGATGTAGAATTGCTGGATTTGATTATAAGTTTATGCTTATACTGAAAAATTGGTACAATCTTTCCCCCTTTGAACAAACACAAGTGGTTGCTTCTCTATTCTCCCATCTTCACCATTAAAACCTCATGGTTCTCCGAAAGGTAAAATTCTCAGTAGTGAGTGCTCACCCTACCTTAAACTAAGCATGTAGCAGTTTTTATATTTCATAGTAGTCCATACTTGTCCTCCAGAAATTTATTAAAGGTATTACAACAATGTTCCCATCAACTACTGGCTCCAGCAGCTTTCACTCAGGTAGCTTGTCTATGTTCTCTGTATTCACTGTGTCCCCAGTTTTTGGGGTGGTAGTTTTTCTGCAACATTAACTCTTTGATACATCTAAGAAAAGTTATTAATTATCAGACTGTTCAGCCTTTTGCTTGTTGTGAAGGTGCAAGTGGAGACTTCCAAGACCTTTATGTGTCAGAGCAGTACCTGAAGTCCTAATTCGTGTCTTCTGAAACATCGAAGCTTTTAATTTCAATAAAGATCAATTCGTCATTTTAGTCTTCATGCTTTTTATATATCTAAAGAATTATTTACCTGTTTAAGCACACAGTTTTTTTTTTTATTTGTTTGTTTTCTCATGGTTTCTTATATAATATGTTTGCTTTTATTTCTTACATTTAGATAAATATTCTACTTCAATTTTTTTTTGTGCGTGTGTGTGTATGGTGTTAGGTAAGGTTTTGCACTTATTATTTGCATGTTGTTATTCAGTTGTCCCCGTCTTTATAACACGTTTTTAAGGAATACCTTTTTTTTTAATTGAATTTCTTTAGCATGTTTAACAAAAAATAACTGACCACAACATTTCACCATGTTGGCCAGGATGGTCTCCATCTCTTGACCTCGTGATCCACCCGCCTTGGCCTCCCAAAGTGCTGGAATTACAGGCATAAGCCACTGCGCCTGGCCTACTTTAATCTTTTAAAATTTCTTTCAGCAATGTTTGATAGTTTTTGAGGGTGCAAATCTTGCATTTCTTTTGTCTTTATTTCTCTGAAGTACTTTTCTCTTTTTCATACTACTGCAAATGTAGTATTTTAATTGCATTTCCAGATTGTTAACTGCTAGTATATATAAATGCAAGTAATTTTTGTATGTTGATCCATCAGAATGAGGAGTTTTAAGTGACTGTGAGCTCTGAGTAAAACTGTGATGAGATTTGCACATCACCTATAGGTAGTTGCAATGTTGATTTTAAGCAATTATGATGCTACATCCAGAATAAAGGAGACAAATCTCATATCAAATTTTGCTTATCAGTCTACGCTGATAAATCCTATCTCATTTTAGAAGTAACACTTTGAGGTTCAACAATGACGAATGAAAAGTGTTTTCTAACGCTTGAGGTAGAAGGCTGAAAAAAAAATTAGAATTGAAGGTTTGTGTTAATTTATGTTTCAACCAGTTTCCAGCAGTGTGATCAAGAATATTTAACCCTTTTAAGACTGCTTTTTCTCCTCTGAAAAAGAGAGATGAATATCCGTTGCTTAATATAGCTCACCCAAAGGATCCAGTGAGATAGCACAGCTTAACAATTGGCATATGACTAGCATAGCAAGCTCTCAATAATTACTACTTTCCATTCCTTTATGCAAAGCTATACATCTCACACAAAACCTCAATATTTTGAATTATGTATTTTAATTAATTTATCAAATGAAAAACCTTAAAATATGACCAAAGCAAGCTTAAATACTGTAATTGTATTTGCAATGTATTTGTAATGAGTAGCCTTATTCAGTGCCACTTTACACAGCAGAACCAGAGGCAGTTAGTAGAAACAGCTATAGGAAGAATAATATTTTAGTCAAATATAAAAATGAACTCTTTATGAAAAGTATCTGAAACTAGAATTAGCAGTTGGCAGAAGTACTATAATACGTGATAGAATAATGAAAAACAGCCATTCTGGAATACAGTCAGGAATTGAGGCATTAGTGTGGAAGAATAGACTGATCATGTTAGCATCTCTTTCAATTTCAGGATTCTTTTTTTTTTTTTTTTTTTTTTTTTTTTTGAGACGGAGTCTCGCTCTGCCGCCCAGGCTGGAGTGCAGTGGCCAGATCTCAGCTCACTGCAAGCTCCGCCTCCCGGGTTTACGCCATTCTCCTGCCTCAGCCTCCCGAGTAGCTGGGACTACAGGCGCCCGCCACCTCGCCCGGCTAGTTTTTTGTATTTTTTAGTAGAGACGGGGTTTCACCGTGTTAGCCAGGATGGTCTCGATCTCCTGACCTCGTGATCCGCCCGTCTCGGCCTCCCAAAGTGCTGGGATTACAGGCTTGAGCCACCACGCCCGGCCCAGGATTCTATAATTATCAGCAACCTCACCTCCCTGACAGCTGATAGGACCCCATGCAGTCTCTCAGTAAATACATAAGAAAGATTATGCATTTTGATTCCTGTTGGTCATACCTGAGACTGAATAACATAGAAGATAAGGCATGGGAACTACATAAAACCTAGATGTGGATACTGACTTTGCTGTTTCCTAACATTGTTGCTCTGGGAAGGGACTTTGTATTCAGATCCCTTTATCAATATAAGGTAGATGAAGATTTTTCACATTTTATCATACTAAGAATCACCAAATCAACCAGTAAAACTGCTTATGTTCAAGATCCATTCCCATGTATTATTAATCCATTGGTCAGGGAAAGAGCCCAGGAATGTGTATTATTGTAATATTCTCACGTAGATTTTCTTCTGTCAATATTTTTTAATGTTAAACACTTTGAGAAATTGCCAGGTGCTGTGGCTCACGCCTGTAATCCCGGTGCTTTGGGAGGCCAAGGCGAGCGGATCACGAGGTCAGGAGATAGAGACCATCTTGGCTCTAATATGGTGAAACCCCGTCTCTTTTTGTATTTTTGTAAAAATACAAAAAATTAGCTGGCTGTGGTGGCAGGCGCCTGTAATCCCAGCTACTCGGGAGGCTGAGGCAGGGCAATCGCTTGAACCTGGGAAGCAGAGGTTGCAGTCAGCTGAGATTGTGATACTGTAATTTGAGAAATTTTGTTATTCATTTATTGCAGGTTTATTATGATTATTATATAAATATATAGATATTAAATATGTCATGTTCAACCACATCATAGATATCCTTATTAGTTCCTTTTAAGAAGCAGCTCTGAAGTTTTAATACTCAAAGTCTCAAAATATTCTGTGGCCAAAGAATCAAACTTGAAATTATAAAACATGCTTATTTTTAGATATCTTTGTTGCTTTGTTCCACTTCCTGCCTATGCCCTATGTAAACCAGGCAAGGTCACTTAGGAAATGGCCCTCAGATTCTTTGTTCCTTTTTAAAGAAGACTTAAGAAACTTGAAATGGATCGCTAAATTCTTAGCAGCATATTTGACTATCACTTTGAGGTATGTACAAGTTACTCTAAAAGCTGCTTTGTTTAAATTATAATATTAGAGTCACATTGAGAAAGCAAAGGATGTATCTACTCCATCCCATTTTCCTGCAGCTTGCAAATGTGCCTCATATTGTTTAATAGCATATCAAGAATTAAAGACATTGAACATTGTATTTTAATTTTCATTTAGGAATTAAGAGTTAATGCTCAATGTAAATGTGTTTTGTAATATTTCTGACTCCTATAAGTAGCAAACATTTAATTTTTCTTACTGTGCTGAGGAAATGAAAAAGAAGGATGGCTTATGTTTAGCACTGGGAGCACTAGCTCAATTTCCTGCCGTTACATCTGCTTGCAAGTCCCTTACCAAAGGGAGTCTATTCAACAGAAAAATATTGCCCAGGGAAATGAGAGGAGAAAATGTGCAGAAAATAAATTCTAGAGCTGCAAGTAGAAAATTATGCCAGCTTTTTCGTGTTAAAACAATTTTGGCTGAGATATAAGAAATCTAGTTTGCTATTATATCCAACATGCATTTTGCAGCATTTGATGGTTTGGATTTGATGGTTTGGATCCATTTGATGGTGGATCCAATGCTTGGTTAACATAATTTTCTAGGCAAGTTATGCCCTGCCGTAATTGGACTTAGAAACCACACACCATTGTCATTCTGGGCTACATTCCATCAGACCATCTGAAGAGGTTGGCTTCTTTAAAAGCATTTTTTATTGTCCTACTGTGCTATTTTTTTTTTTTTTTCAAGAAGAAGCAGGAATCCCTCCAAATAGTATAGGAATGATAGATAGCTTCCAATAGTCTTTGGAAAAATGTTATATTTTATTCATATAAATCTCCATGTTTACTTTTGTCTAACACCTTAATTTAAGCATCTAAACATGTTAACCTAATTTGGTATATTTCCATAAATAGTATGGAAAGCTTAAGAAAAATGGTTAACCTATTAATATGGTAAAAGAAAGTAACCCAGTAACCATGTTGATATTTATTATAAAAATCACTGGCCAAAGTAATGTGAAAACACAAAGCATAATCTGATAAATAATTATTTTACCCCTCCCATTTACCTATGAGACACATAAGGACTTCCTTCTCTGGGTTTCCATCATCCTTGCTGGATGAATGTATTTTGTCCATTATCACAGTACACCTTGTATTTTGATTATTTGTATAAGGTTCTCATTTTGAATTAGATAATAAGTAATTTGAGGGCAAAGGCTATAATAATATTTGTATTGTAAATTAAGGTTCAGAGAGGGAATGTGACTTGCCCAGAGGCACCTGCTTGGGGGACATTGATGTCAGAACTTGCCTCGCTTCCGGTCGACCACTCCTACCATTGGCTCCATCAACTGAATTTGGAGTCATTGTCTTGATTTAATGTTACATTCTCAATCTTTTGACTTCTTGCTTTTCCATTTAATACTAACTTGTAACTATTAAACCAGCACTAAAACATTTTTCTGTAATAAATGTAAAGAATCAATTTGCTACATAAATTGGTGTCACAGAAAAAGTCAGCCAAAACGTATTGGTGTCTCTAAGTAGCATGGTACTCAATTTTACTTTTTTTTCTCTTTTGTAATATTATAAAAATTTTGCTTGCTTTTAGCCTATAGCTTGTCCCATCTCTTATTTAAATATGGAGAATGAACTGGATTTTTGTATTTGTCAAAAATAGTTTTTGTTGGTATAATTTCAAGTTTACCAGTTGTATATTTGCATTAATTATTCTGAGTTATTTTAATCTTTTAGAGTAAGAGCATAAGAGATATGACTAATCTCTTTAGCAAAGTAAAAAGAAGTGTTTAATAACAATAACAAAGTCATAGCAATTGGCAAGATCAGTGATACAAAGTAAATGAAAATTTGACAATGAATTTCTGAAAACGTATTCCATCTGCTTTAATTCTTAAAGTTTTATTCTTTATTTCTGAGCACAGGAATAGAGTATAATTAAAAATAAAAATAAAAAATAAAATAAAGCAAAAGAGAACATTATCTTTTTGTAATCATTTCAGTGATTATAAATTCAGTCATCATGACCTTTTGAAAGTCATTCTAAATATACTACTTTATTTCCATAAATAATTCCCAAATGGGATATCTGCACTGAAGGCAAACACATACATGTATCATAATGAAAACCTTCTGAAGCATTTGAATGCCTTAGTTAAATTAGATGGGCTGACTGAGCTGATGTTTCTGCTTTGAGTGGGGAAAAAAAGAATAAAAGTCATCCTTCAAGGTAAAAGTTACTCAAGGCGGGTTGAATGCTTGGTTACTGACACAATTTTCTTACTCTGTTAAATCATAAACACAAATGGAGGAGAGGAAGAGAAACAGAGAACTGGGGGGAAAAACTCCAGCAATAAATTCTTTGGCAATGTCAAGATTTTGTAATGATCAGAATTAATATGTTGACCACAGAAGTGTAAACTTAAGTGAATATCAGAACTTCTATTATGATAGGAATCAAACTTATTGCCAATATAGAGAAATTTTGATTGAAGGAAGGGAAAACTGAAAAAGGGAGATGAAAGATAGAACCTAAATTGAGCACCTAATATATGCAAGATATTCCATTAGGAACCTTTGCATGATTTTTAAAAATGTAATCAACTCTTCTAGCATCTGATTGAGGTAGGTATTATTTTGTCTAGTTTACAGATAAAGAATCAGAGCCTCAGTAAGTTGAAGTAACTTTCCCAAGTTCATACAACGAATGAAGGTAAAAAGAATTTGTCTTCATTCATTAGAGTTGCTATAACAAAATACCATAGACTGGGTGGTTTATAAACAATAGAAAATGTGTTTCTCACAGCTCTAAAGGCTAGGGAATTCTCATTGAAGGCACTGACAGATTTGGTGTTCGGTAAGGCCCACCTGCTTAGGGAAAGCCATCTTCTCACTGTAATTTCACATGGCAGAAGAGGTAAGATGATGTCTCTGAAGCCTCTTTTGTAAGGGCGCTAGTACCATTCATGAGGCTCTACCCTCATGACCTAATCACCTCCCCAGGGCTCCAGTGCCTTATACCATCACCTTGTGAGTTAGGATCTCAACATATAAATTTTGGGGGTACATAAATATTCAGATAGTAGCAAATTTTAACCTAATATGGACTATCTCTTTATTCACATTGCTGTGATTACCTTTATTATCTCATTTCACTGTGATATAAACATTTTGAAGGTAACTATCATTATCATCATCTAACAGATGAGATAAAATGAGATTAAATTGGTATTTCCCATTTTGCCATAGGCAGATGCTGTTCTGTGATGAAGTTTTCAACAGTATAAATAAAAAGAAAAGTGATATAGAATAAAAAGCTAAATAACTAACATATTAGTGGATTTACCATTAATCTTTTATCTTCTGTCTTATCCTCATCCTCCTCTTTTTCCCATTCCTCTTCCTGTTTCTTCCTCTTCTTTTTTCTATTTCTCTCTCTCTCTGTGTCAGGATAATTTATTTTGTCATTGGATCCTTTGTCTATTTTTCAAATTAAACTTTTTATCTGAAATATTCCTGAAATATAGTAATCTATTTTTGTTGGTTCATTTTCTGTAATGTCAAAATTTGACTTTTTCTATTTCATTGTTATTGGTGTCTAATTTTATTTTCCAATAAGATACCAATGATCATGAACTTACCCACATTATCACAAATAGTAGGAAATAGAGTTTGGACTCAAGTTCATTTGTGCATGACTCCAAAGCTTATTCTTCCTGCCTTACTGTAACTAGAGACATCATAGGATTAGAGTCTCCTGCACTACATTGTGATTGTGTGTTCATTTTCACACACAAAGATTATGTAATTAGCAAGGTTTGTCTCAACTACATACTTTTGTTGTTACAATGATTGCTTTTGTGGTCATATGATAATATTGTGTCAGTTGGCAGTTTATTGCCAGAAATCACAGAAACAAACAGGTTATTCTAGAGGTGTTGGTGAAGATGTGTATCTGAGAGGCAGTGTTTAATCATTGTAATAGATGTATTTGTGGCTTATCCCACTTTATAATTTACAGACCCAGATGTGTTTCTCCCTAGGTCTCCTGTATAATTGAATGGGTGAACTGCATATTGAAGCAGTTGAATTTATGTGTTCTTTCCTGAATAATTTTCATATTTTATCACTTGAATTTCCAGATCTTGGGTACTTTACTAATTAGGTTGAATTTTACTTAATTGCGATGATGAAGGTATGTTGAAGACTTGTACTACTCTTTGTATTGTTTTAAATAATTCTCCAGACTAATATTTGATATTTTTTTCTTTTTTTAGACAGAAAATGATTATTTTGAATAATTAATCCATCATTCACTACAACTTACTACATGTCTGTCCATTCTTTCCCAAGTAAAATTGTATTCTTTAATTGTACATGCATAAAGAGAAATGATATCTGAACTTTTGCTCTAGTTCAAGAAAAGCAATTTGAGTTTGAAATGGATATGGAATGAAGACCTTAAGTTTTTAGGCACTTTTCAAATTTAAATGTTATATTTTTATGAACCTGTATATTGCCCCATATGCCAGCTGTACACAGATAAGCAGTTATTATTATAGATGGTAATATATCATTGGAAAGTGACATATCAGTTATACCCCTCAAGAAAAGGGAAAAAGAAGAAAGGAAAAACAAACAAAAAAAAGAAAAACAGAGGGATGGGAGAAGAAAAAGGAGGGGGACAGGAGAAAGGAAGGGAAAAAGGGAGGGGGAAGAAGGGAGAGGAGGAGGAAGGGAGAGAGGGAGAGGTAGAAATAGTGGATATAGAAATGATAAAGACAGACATAGATAGTTACAAGAATGGCCAAACAGATAGGTAGGCTTTATGTGTTATTTTGAAACCAACCTCCAGGGCCAAGCACGGTGGCTCATAACTGTAATCCCAGCACTCTGGGAGGCCTAGGTAGGCAGATCACTTGAGTACAGGAGTTTGAGACCAGCCTGGGAAACATGTTGAAACATTGCCTCTATAATACAAAAAAAAAAAAAAAAAAAAAAAAAAAAATCTGCATGTGGTGGCATTTGCCAGTACTCCCAGATACTTGAAGGGCTGAGGTGGGAGGATCACTGCAGCCAGGGAGGTTGAGGTTACAGTGAGCTATCATCACACCAGTGCACTCCAGCCTGTGTGACAGAGCAAGACCTTGAAAAAAAAAAAAAAAAAAAAGAAAAGAAAAGAAAAGAAAGAAAGAGAAAGAAAACCAAAAAAAAGTCAAAGCACACCAATAAAATTGTGTGCCTTTCTCTCTCCAACTTTATCATTGTGCTATGAAATTTGACAATACCGAGTTTAATGTACTTTATTTTTGTCAGTCTTATATACATTTCTTGCTTTGTATTAGTGTAATATTTTCTATATAATTTCATATTAGATGATACCAGATTAAGCATTTTTATATTAATAAACATTCTAAAAACATTGTCTTCATGACCACAAAATATATTATTTTATCATTATTTAATCACCTTTATTTGACCATATCTTGTTTTATTTCTGTTTTACAAATCCCCATAATGAATACTTCTTAGTGCTCAGTTTATTTTCTTTTTTTGTTTGTTCATTTAGTTTTGTTTTAAATTTTGTAATTTTTTTTCAGAGAGAAAATACCCCAAATTAAAATAAAATTGGCCTTCTGTTTGCCTGGGTTTTACATCTGTGGATTTAACCAACCATGGATCAAAAAATTTGGAAAAACTTGCAACAGAAAATAAATAAAATATAGTATAACAACTATTTACATCACATTCCTATTATATTAGATGTTATAATTAATCTAGAGATGATTTAAGGTATATGGGAGGGCATGTGTAGATTATATATAAATATAATATCATTTTATTTAAGGGACTTGAGCATCTATGGATGTTGGTATCTGTCTGGGATGATGGAAGAAATCCCCAGCTATATTGAGGGATGACTGTACACTGAATTGTGAAAATATTTAAAGCCATTTATCAGTATTTTCCAAGATATCTATGTGAATATATTTGCACACCAGCATAGTAAAAGAGAGAAAGGGAAAGAGAAGAGAGAGGAGTCTACTTCAGCATATTATAGCCAACAGTAATGTATAGTTTTTGTTTATTTATATGTTTTATAAGAAAAATAGTTTATTATTTTAATTATTATTTATGTTTTTGTATAATTTAATCATACCATTTTATTCAGTGTCATGTGGATGGCATTGCATTAATGCAAATGCATCTGAGTAAGTTAATGTAGAACAGCATTTCTTCCAAAACTGAATGGGCCACATTAATCGTTATATGAACAATCACCACTTGTTAAATATATAATTTCAGAGAGTGTTCCATGATAATAAAAATACATATGATTTATTGAACAGGTAATATGTATCAGGAGCTTTATTCCAGGTTCTTTGTCTTTATTTAACCCTCACAAAAATTCCATGAATACAATTCCCTTTCCCTATTAAATAAGTGGTAAACATGAAGAACAGGACAGTCAGACAAAGAACAGGTGAAGAAATCAGACTCAATACTAAACTTTCTGAATGCAGATCCTGTACCTCTCACTGCCTAGGGACTCAATTTATCTTCAAATATCTTGTAAGATAAACATTATTACTTCAACTTTATATATTTTAAACATGAAGGAAATGTAGCCTGAATATACTCCCATGTCTCCCTGTATACAAAGCACATATTCTTTCCACTAGGTTATACATGTTCAATTCATATACCATATAGTTTATTTTATTGTTTCTTATCATTCCTCCTGTATTGATTTCCTTGATGAAAAAGAAACATATTATACAATTATTTTTTCCTGATAATATCTATATTGGCATTCATATTTAAAACACCATTAATATTATGCACCCTACAGAACTGTGTTGACATTTAAATAGATAGTGTATGTTAAATTATGTATCTACTGCTTTATAATTACTTGTTAAATACAAATTTCCTGTGTGATTAATTTTATTATCTCTTTCTGTGTTAATGATGACTCTTAAAAAACATGTAGTAGCATGTAAACTTCTTTATTCAAATTTTCAGTAACTTCTCATGTAGACTTAAAAAAATAAAGCATTATTGTCAAGCATTAGAAAATATACTTAACTTGTGAAACTTGAAAACTAAATTGACATACCTACTGTATTTCATAAAATCTCATGGAATTTCAAATTTGGTGTAGGTCTCAGAGGTGACTGAACACATCCATTTCATGAAAATAGCCTAAGATTGTGGCTGTTTTGGTTTCATATCAACATTTCCAGTTCATTTTATTTTGGACTGTCTTTCAATTTAAGACATGTTGTTCTTTCCATTGTCCCAGTCTGACCTCTCTCTTATCCTAGGCACATTGTTCAAGGAACAGAATATGCCTAGCCCTTCTCCCTGCATGATAGCCCTTGAAACATTTGATAGTACATCTTAATTCTCCATTTGTTGACATTTATGACCTCACAAATTTCTAATGTTCATCTGAAAGATAAAAATCTCAAAATCTCTAGATATTGAGACTTAATATGTTAGCATTTAAAACCGTAATCATAACCAACTACTCAGACCAATCTCTAAATCAGTGCTTTGTTTGGAGATAACATTGACAGGCATAGTAAAAAAAAAAGGAAACATGTTCTGACTTCCTACAAAACATAGTTCACTTAGTGATTTTTTTCTTAAATATTTGAGATCAAATTATGCATCTTAAACTACGGGAAAGCTGCTTGAAAGAGCCAAATGTTGTTGTAGTCAGTGATGATTTTGGTCATGCGTTGTCTCTGGGTTGTTCTCTACCATGTGGAGAACACACCACTGTGTGCCAGGTGTTCTGGGTCCCACAAAGCACCTGGCACACAGTCATCACCTGGTACATCTTTATTAAGGGCAAAGTGAATGAACCTTATTAACATTACCTGCTGCTGTCATAATTGCCTATATATTGATCCTTATGTTCATCATTATTATTGCTGCTACAATATCTAATACAGATCAAAGTGAGTTGAGTGGCACTGAGATAGGTGCTTTAAATATGTTTCCTCATTTATTCCTTACAAATATTGATGAGCAAACTTGTTCCTCGTTTTAAAAATATGAAAATTGAGATTGAGGAAAATTGAGTAATCCAAGGCCACAAAGCTAGTAGATTTAAGAATTTCAATATTGACTAAACATAGATTCCTTCACCCTTGGGTTTTAACCTTATTCTTCCTTGTCATGAAATCTCTTATGTGAAACAGCACTATTTGTCTCTTTCCAAGAGTCACAATTCCGTTTCAGGTTTTGCCAGGAAGAATTAAAAGAATGAAATTTCGATAATTAATCCAGGTAGAGGAATGAGGCAAAGAATATATCAATGTGACAAAACTTTTTGTGTTTGTGTATGTATTTGACAGCCATAGTCAGAAGATTATCTATGAGTCAGAGAAGGTGACAAGCAAAGACTCATTATTTTCATGCTCACTCATACACCTTCACTGTGATTCATCAAAGTTAATCTGTTGACCACTTTCTACGACACATCTTATTTGTTTAAGAAAATAGTCTCCAGCCTTCTAATTTCATCCATCTTCTCTGTCTGCCTCTTCATTTGTCATGCTTAGCACACAAATAGTAAGAGGAACAACAATGAAAATTTGGCAGACTCTGCTTTTTTATATTCACCATAAAAACCTTCCAGATTTCCAAATGAGCATTTGTGGGAAGGAGGATTTCTAGGGAAGCTAGTTCAGAATGTTATACAACATTTTGTCTTCTTGGGGGATTTTATTTCTTTTTTGTGACTGGAAAATCTCCCAGCTCTTCCTATTACTTATGCATAACCAAAAGGCTATTTGAAGATGAGTCAAATTTTCATTCACTCTGGCATTGTCCAGTGATGTTCTCAGTGGAAAGGGGAGGCATGAGAGTTGGGAGTATAAAGTGATTGCATAGAGCTTTTCAACACAAGATTTATCATCTTTGGATATTTATAACTTGAACTGCTTATTAAATGATACTTGGGAGTTTAGAAAATAATGTTTTATGGTCATTTGGGGGCAAAAAGAAGCCTGAGCAAAGATTTAAAGTTATCCACTTGCTCATCAAGTTTGAAGAATAAGTAAAAACCTGTGACAATGACATTTGCTAAGGGGCTCTAAGTGTAGCCATATTATGAATGATCTTGAGTACTATTTAACTAAATTCATGCTTTATTCTATAGGCAATGGGAAATCACATATTAGTGTGGGGGAGACATTTTTTCTTGTTTGTTTTAATTGATTTTTATGCAGTGAGTTAACATGATAAAATCCATTTTACGAAGACATTTCTGGAGGCTGATCTGTTTGGGTTGGAAAAAGGTGAGGTTAGAGAGAGTTTAAAGTCTAATTCAAAAATCCAGCAATGAAATAAAGGGGTAACTGCCATTATCTTTGAAAGAGAAAGGGAGACTATAACGTGCTGAATTGTTTTCATGAAAAATTGTTTACAGCTTACCCAAAAAAGGTTGTCTGTTTTTATCATCTGCAAGTTTCATTTTCAAAGCTGAGATACCATAATCCTCAAAATCCTCTGAGTTGAGATATTGAAACTACATATGGCAATTAAAAGTACAAAAGGTATTGTCCTTCTTGTTGTTTCTGGTGAGTACATGTAAAGGGAAAACTCTGAAGGTCTATTATCCTTTGGGTTGAGATTCATTATCATTAACTAATAAAATTATATTTTTGGTATGGGAAGTTAATTATATTCTGATTACATGTAGTTTTAGGTACAGAGAGACTGAGTCATTTTAAAAAGGAACTTGAGAGAAATGTCTGTTCATATCCTTTGCCCACTTTTTGATGAGGTTGTTTTTTTCTTGTAAATTTGTTAAGTTCTTTTTAGATTCTGGATATTAGCCCTTTGTCAGATGAATAGATTGCAAAACTTTTTCCCATTCTGTGGGTTACCTGTTCATTCTGATGGTAGTTTATTTTGCTGTGCAGAAGCTTTTTAGTTTAATTGGTCCCATTTGTCAACTTTGGCTTTTGTTGTCATTGTTTTTGGTGTTTTAGTCATAAAGTCTTTGGCCATGCCTAAGTCCTTAATGGTATGGCCTTGGTTTTCTTCTAGGGTTTTTATGGTTTTAGGTCTTATGTTTAAGTTTTTAATCCAATAAGACATTTATGTGGCCAACAAACATATGAAAAAAAGCTCATCATCATTGGTCATTAGAGAAATGCAAATGAAAACCACAACGAGATACCCTCTCACACCAGTTAGAACGGTGATCATGAGAAAGTCAGGAAACAACAAATGCTGCAGAGGATGTGGAGAAATAGGAACAATTTTACACTGTTGGTGGGAGTGTAAATTAGTTCAACTATTGTGAAAGACAGTGTAGAGATTCCTTAAGGATCTAGAACCAGAAATAAAATTTGACCAAGCAATCTCATTACTGGGTATATCCCCAAAGGATTATAGATCATTCTACTGTAAAGATACATGCACAAGTATGTTTATTTCAGCACTGTTCACAATAGCAAAGTCTTGGAACCAACCTGAGTGCCCATCAATGATAGACTGGATAAAGAAAATGTGACACATATACACCATGGAATACTATGCAACCACAAAAAGGATGAGTTCATGTCCTTTGCAGGAACATGGATGAAGCTGGAAACTATCATTCTCAGAAAATTATCACAAGAACAGAAAATCAAAAACCACGTGTTCTCACTCATAAGCGGAAGTTGAACAATGAGAACACATGGACACAGGGAGGGGAACATCACACACTGGGACCTGTTGTGGGGTGGCATCTATGGGAGGGATAGCATTAAGATAAATACCTAATGTAGATGACGAATTTATGGGTGCAGCAAACC
This sequence comes from Rhinopithecus roxellana, assembly GCF_007565055.1. Lineage (NCBI taxonomy): Eukaryota > Metazoa > Chordata > Mammalia > Primates > Cercopithecidae > Rhinopithecus > Rhinopithecus roxellana. The sequence goes on from NC_044563.1 coordinate 25,288,661, forward strand.
ACTGTGGCATGTGTATACCTATCTAACAAACCTGGGCAGTCTGTACATGTATCCCAGAAGTTACAGTATGATAAAAAATAAAATAAAAAAAGGAAGTTTTATGCATTTTTCTTTCAGTTTTATAATTTAATTTAGTAATAGAGTCATGAAATAATCTTTGGAACTCTAACTCCAAATATTTGAGTATTAAAACTTCTAACAAAAGTAGGCAAGTTTCAACTTCTTGTCAGCGATGTGGGAGAAGAAAAATTACTGCCGCCTTGACAAGATCTGGAAGTCAGAGAGGGATACTTATAAAAATCATATAGATTACAAATCTTTCACTGGAGGAAGAGAGTCGTACTGATGACATGTTTGGACAAGTATTGTATGTAATGATCACTGTAGAGTGCTGTTCATAAATCTCTTTAGATTCCAACATAGAGGAAGCATTGACTTCTTAGAAACATAGGCATATTACTGCAGGATATTTACAATGTAATTGTCACTTAATGTCTGCCATATTCAGTATAAACATTGCTGCTTGAGCTACCTCAGAGTTCCTGAACTGTACCTACTCTAATCATCTCAGTATTTCCCATTTCACCTTACCTCAAAACTGCTACCTTTGATGCATCCCCCCTCACTTACAGAATGTTTACTTCTGCTTTTTTGTCCTCAGGACTTTACCTCAAAAAACTTTATTCATCACTCAAGCCTGAGTTCCTCTTTCATGAAGAAATCGATGATTGCCCTAATTAGTCATGAGTGATATCGTCTTCTTTCCTGGATAATACATCTCACTGATTCATCAGGCCCAAATGTGTACCAACCATTTACTTAGGGATCTTGGTAGAATATTGCAAAAGTATATTATGAGAAACATTTTTTGGTTTTGTCACAAACTGTCTTGTTACCTGAGACTGCAACCTGTGAGGTGCTGTCAAAATCTAAAATATTATATAGTTAAATAATAAAATGGGAGAAAGAAAATATGAATCTTTGCAAGATCCCAAATTTGCAGCAAGGGAGACTTTGCCTCAATTGTAACAGCAATAACTTTATGACTTTGAGGATGTTATGTAGCTCTGTTGATCTTGTTGTCCTCATATGTAAAAAAGACAAAAATATCTGAGTATTGTTATGAGGATTAAATCTCATGAAATATATATCAAATCAATTACAGCATCTGATACATAACAGATACCTGATAAGTTATAGTGTACTAATTCATAAATTAACATTTATTTATTTTCAATTTTCATACTCCAGCTACACATGCAATACCTGGAAATAATAACTTTGATCACTTGAGCATGTTATCCCAGTGGGTAATACACAATATATGTATTTTATGTATATATTAGTTTATACACCCACACACACAGTATGTCAGGCAATTATAAATTATAAATTGCCTGACAGTATGTGTGGGTGTATAAACTAATATATACATAAAATAGAAGAAAATAAATATTCTGAAAAAAATTAACAAAGGAAAATAAAAAGTGACAGGGTATACATGTCTATATGTCAATCTCTAAAATCAAATAATATCTAATATCTAAAATCTAAAATTGCATACCTATGCAAACATCCAAATGTGAATCTACTCATTTAGGGATTGAGTTGAATGAGGACTAAAGTGATTAGATAATAAAACATTAAGGGAAGAGCATTAAGAAACACAGAATTTTAAGAAATGAAAAGCCAGCAGTATATGTAGCAAAAATAAGTTAAGGAGAAAGACAAATGAGGAAAAGATTAACTTATCCTTTCACCTAAATTTATCTATATGTTATGTTCACAAAATTATTTAAATATTACCCATCCCACAGAAGTGTATTTGTTTATAAATTATCCAGTGTCCACCTTCAAAAAATGTGGAGCCAGTAAATAGACTACAGTTTAATAATCAAAGCAAAGGCAAAGCAAAAATAAGATACTTATTATCTTTCTAGGTTCAACTGACAAACCAAGTCCATCTAGATAATCTCCATTTCTATTAAAATGCCAACCAACTACCTGATCATAGAAGTTATATACCGTCATATTCATAGGATCTGCCTGTGAGAACCTTTGAAGAGGAGGGTGTTGTATAAGGTTTGCACACCAGTGGATGAGAAACATGGGGACTATCTTAGAATCCTGCCTGTCAAAATATCCCAGTTAAGTCCATCACTAACATTTGAAATTTTTAGAATATGTGTTGTAAAATAATTGTTTTTCCATAGATTAAATAATTTAAAGATCATATGTTTCAGATACGTAAGTTCATGTATAAGTTTGATAATAATGGCATTGTGAGTGACTATGAATGGTGTTTGTGTATATATATGTGTGTGTGTGTGTGTTACTGAAGACTAAAGTTATAAATTGCCTGGCAAAATAAAAAAGAATAAACTTCCCTACTGCCCTTCAAACTTTTCTATTTCCCTTCAAACTTTCCTATTGCCCTTCAGTTCACATCATGGAAAGTTTCCCTTCTTTTGAATCACCTTTAGCTGTGACTTTGAAGTTTTTTCTTGTGGCAGGGTCCAAAAATTCCACTGATGAAAAACAGAGCCCTATTCATGTAAACTGACACCAAACCATTCAGGTAAAGCAGACGTGTATATCTTACACTTTCAGCACAACTAACAATGGCCATGTCATGCAATTTTATAAGTTATGAACCTACTGAGGTATGATCAACTGTGTTTTATGAAACATACCTCTTTTGTATCCTTAACACAGTTATATCCTTAAGTGTGATATCACTTAACACAGGTATAATCTATAGTAAATATGTAAACAGCAATTAAGTTGAAACAGAATTATCATCCTTAATTTATTTCATATATACTTATATGTCTATTTTACATGTTAAATCACACATGATGGAAAAGCATATAAAGTTAAAAGCAATGGAAAGAAAAAAATGTAACTGGTTTTAGGCACCTGAAATAATTAAACAAATGATTCTTATGCATCTAAAATATGTCACGCAAATACACTTACATATCGAATTTATGTTTAAAATGTATAGAAATTGTCTGTGATGAATATTAATATCCCTATTTTCAGCTGATGAAATTAAAGTCCAAGGAGGTTGCAGAACTTCCCCTGATAGATAATTAGTAGGTGAAAGAACTGGGGCTTGAATATAGATATGCCCGACCTCAAAGCCTGTGCTCTCCTCTTACAGAGGTTGCCACTGGACGTGACCTGCAGGCACCTTCCAACATTATACTTAAATCTCTCTGATACTCTCTTTTATATGTTCTTGTTTATGTATGTATTTATGCTTTCTCCACTAGACTATAACCTCCACTGACATCAAAGTCCTTGACTCTTTTTATTGTTCTATTTTCTGTCAGTGCCTGGCTCATAATAGAAACTCAGTAAATGTTTGTGGAATGAATGATTAAAGTACAGAACCATTTTTGAAGCTCAATTTGACTGTCAGTGTTGAGGCAATTTAAGGATAACAAAGGTAATTTATTAGATTGTCTAGGTTTCATTTGTGTGGCCATAAAGGGAAAAACAAAATTACATTTGCAGAAGCAAAAGTTATTGCAATTGTTGTCTATAAAATTATATTTACTCTTTAGATAACATTGGCTACTCTCTTTAGATCTTAGCTGTAGTTGCAGTAAATGCCTGTTTTCTCTCAGTGACCCCACCTCTTACCATGTAATGTAGTGTAGATTTTTTAAATGAAGAGGTTTTCTTTTAAGAATTAAATTCTGTTGTTTCCAAGGGAGCTTCCCTAGAAGTAAGTCCATTGATTTAATTCTATATTCAGTGATTCCCATTATAACTCCAAACTCATGTTTTATTGGATAAATCGTTCAATATATAAACACAATTTGGTGTCATCTTGAAACCTGTATTTTCTCAAACATTTTTTCTTTCCAAAGCAAAACAGTATCGAGAATTTGTTGCAGAATCAGGAGGATCAGAGAGACCTTGGGATACGGCAGGATCTTGATTGAGTGCACTCAGACCCAGCAGATTTAACATACAAACACTAGGCCCAGAACAAAGACAGCACTTGACTTTTATACACACTTTAAAAAGGGGATGGGCTAATTTGAAGCAAGCTTACAGTTACAGTTGAGCAAAAACAAGGATACAGATGCAGAACAATTAATTCAATTGTGACAAGTTCATAACTTAGGATTACACATGACCATTGCCAAGCAAACCAGATGTCTGTTACCTAGGTTTTGCTTTAAAAAGCCTTACACTGGTTTATCTTATAACCTTCACATGGTGCTTAGACAGCTGTATTTCAGGCCTGCTCAGGCTTCTTGTGACATTCTCTGTACTTTTTACATAAAACAAAATACTTGAAGTTACTAGTTACAGAGAACAAGAATCTATAAACTCATATTATAAAACAAAGGAAAATGTGTTTTTCTTCTCGCTATGTTGAGAGAGTGCTGGGAGAGTCTCCAGAGCACATTCCTTTGTGTCCTGGCTTCTTAGATAGTATTATCAAGATGTTCCCCGGGTCTAGACTATGCCCATTGCTGTGTCTCAAACAAATTAGCCTAATACAGGAAAGCTTATTTCTCTTCTTAATATTGTTTTTTTTTTCTTTCTTTAATTTCCCGCCTAATTGTTTTGTTATATTTTACCTTTATTGTTAAAGAGAAGCATTAGTAAGAAATGTTTTGCAGTACTTCTACTCAGCACTTTCTTCATTTTCTTTCCTTCTCTTCTCTCTACCCTTCCTCTTATTTTTCTATGTTTGGTAATTGCATCACTGTTGATTCTGTGATATAAAATAATGTCAGTGTCAACTGATCTTAAATATTGTCTTGTAATCATTAATGATAGTGATAACAATAATCAAATGAGGAGAAAAAAAGGAGTGATTACTATATGTTAATCTATGCTGAATACTTGTTTATGTTTTCTAATTTTACACTTAAATCAACTCCATAAAGGAACAGATCCATTTTACAGCCAAAGAACCTGAAGCCCAGAGAAAAATAACTTGGTCATCAATGGATAAGTATCAGAGCTAAAACATAAACCAAAGTCTATTTCACTCTAAAGCACTTTTAACCAATAGTCAAAACTATTTTTATACTACAGTGTTGGTAATGGGCCAAATTTGTCCTGCCTTCCTTCACAACAGTTCTCTGGAATTTTTGATATTCCAGGTCCTGTTTTCAACAGAGTGAGGGAACTCTATGAGAAACCCACCCTTTGTGTCTCACCAAATTGAGCTCTATTTCAGCAAGGGCTTTAAATCTAGTAAAAGGCTTTATTAAAGCACAAAACCCATGCAGTATGGTAATGTGGCCTTATCTCTGGTGTCTCTCTGAGACTCACTAACAATTTTATGAACCATCTTATGAAATTTCCACAATGCCTGTGAAGCACAGAAAGAGTAAATTTAAAGATACTATTCAGTATAGGATGAAAGTATCAGAAAAAGCTACAGCTATCTTCTAGCCACAAAATATTTTCTTTAATGTTGAAATGTAGTAAGTTTTCATTGTTCAGATGATCAAAGGCTTATCTCAAATAGTTGGTTGTGCTAACATTAATGAAATATATTCCATAGCAAATCCTATAGTGTCTTCCTCATGACAATGACATCAAGTGAAGCTTTACACATAAAGAGTTTTAGGTCAAAGATATTTAAGAAATATGTACATTATATCTCCTTCTTAGAGATTTATAACATATTGTGCATTATGAAGTGAATATCCAATTTCATAGGTACATTTGAATTGCTAGCATGCCGATTAAAAATGCAAACCCCATATTTGTAGGACAGAATTATCACCCTGGAAGTGGTTTTTTAGCAGTCGCCTCCTGTGATTATGTGATCAGATCATTCAAGATCAAAACTTTAAGATATTGTATGTTGAGGTTTCTGAGAAGAACTACAATAAATACAACGGTTTAATGTTGAAATCAATTTTCCCTAAACTTAAATGACATGAACTCCACTCTTACCAAGTGCATTTTGGGAAATCCTACACTATTCAAATGACTTTCTCTAGGAACCACATTTTTTGAGCTTGATTTTTTACAATTAGTTAATTTTTCAAAGGGTAGATGCAATAATAATAAAAACAACAGCCACTTAGTTTATTACAGCAAAACAGAGTAATTATAATATTCCCAGAGAAATGTGAGGTTCCAATTATAAATTATACCATACCACAAGAAAAAATAAAAATATTTTTCCTTAGGCGGTGTAGAAGACTCCTCTATGTATATAAAGGAATACATAGTATTTAGAATACTTAAAAAGTATTTAGAATTAGGTAGTTAAAAAGTATTTAGAATAAGCTAGTTAAGAATTCAGCTATTCTTAGTCTTATAGTCACAATCTCACTTTTTCTGTATACCGTAGGCTTATTTAGAAGAACCAATTGTAGAGACGGGGTTTCACCGTGTTAGCCAGGAGGGTCTCGATCTCCTGATCTCGTGATCCACCCGCCTCGGCCTCCCAAAGTGCTGGGATTACAGGCTTGAGCCACCGCGCCCGGCGAGACTCCGTCTCAAAACAAACGAAAACAAAAACAAAAAACAAAACAAACAAAAAAAAAAAAACAAAAAAAAAGAAGAACCAATTGTATATAAAATGTGCCTAAATGTGGCCAAAGAAAGCAGGCATTTATGAAAATAGCTGCAGCACACCAACATGGCACATGTATACATATGTAACAAACCTGCATATTGTGCACATGTACCCTAGAACATAAAGTATAATAAAAAAAAGAAAATTCTAAAGTATTGAACTATTTCATGGCCAATATTTTAAAATTATTTATTATTTATTTAGACTTTACATATCGACCACTTTTTGGTAGGCATCTAGCTGTGATCTAGTGGAGATAAATGTTGTCTCTGTCTTAAAGCTATTCACAATATTTTGGGAAGGCAGGCATGATTACATATATAAAAACAACGGTAAGTGCTAAAGTTGTTACAAGCATTACCTTTAGAGCCCAGAAGGGTGACTGAGTCTGTCTAGTGGTAGAAAAGATGAAATATAGCAGAAATGAGTAGTTGGTTTTCAGGGGCCTGCAGTGAAGGAAGTGGGGTAGCACACACATGGGCAGAGAAATGTACAGATACATGGTTTGTATTCAGTTAACAGCAATATAATATGAGAAGAGAGGGAGCATGTAAAATAACCTTTAAAATCTGAATTAGAGTAGGTTTAATCTCCTGTAGGCCTTTTTATCTTCTACTCAGAATTTTTAGAGTTTAAAGTCAATTTAGCTCTCTATCCCCTGGTTCATTGCTTGGAAAGAAACTTATTTTTTTGATATCAGTGGGCCAGTGGTCTTGAATTTTATATATAATTTTATATATATATATATATATATATACACACTTTTTTGATACAGGATCTCACTCTGTAGCCCAGGTTGGAGTGCAGTGGCATGATCACAGCTCATTGCAGCCCCAACCTCCCAGGCACAGGTGATCTTACCCCTTCAGCCTCCCAGGTAGCTGGGACCACAGGCATGTGCCACCACACCCAGCTGCTTTTGTTTTTGTTTTTGGAAAGAAGATGTTTCACCATGTTGCCCAGGCTGGTCTCAAACTCCTGGGCTTAAGCAATCCACCCACCCCTGCCTTGCAAAGTGCTGTGATTATAAGTGTGAGCCATTTCACCTGGCCTAGTGTTCACAAATTATTAAACTGTTAGGCTCTGTCTTGCACATGGAAAAGATTATGAGAAATCTAACACACACACACACATATGCAGATTCTTACACTACGTATGTTGCTGTTAATTTAAAAGTATGTATATAATAAAGAAGAAGAAAGACAGGAAGAGAGGAAGGAGGAAAATTAGTAAGTTAAAAAAAAAAAAAAGAAAGGGAGGAAGGAAGAGAGGAGGGAGGGAGGGAGGGAGGGAGGGAGGGAGGACTGAATATTTTAACCCTGGTTAAAATGGAAGTGAAGCTCAAGTGGATCTTTTTTTTTTTTTTTTTTTTTTTCATTGCTAACACTTCATCTTCCTTTAAACTGGCGAAGCTAGTAAGTAAGATCAGATATTCTGGCCAGTAAAATTCCTGGGATCTTAGTTCCAGAAATACTATCTTTCAAGAAAGATGATGAGGATTTTATGCAAGATAGATTGGTGGTCATATTAGTTACATTGCTTCCTAGCTTGCAATATTGATGTTCCTGCAGGCACTCAAATAATTGACATGTATGAATCACAGAGTCTGGATGCATTGCAGATATAGTAGTTTTATAATCTTTTACTTCTTTTTAAATGTTTTCCAGGGAAATAATTTTGCATTGGAATTGTACTTCTTTGTAGTAGCTGACTGCCATAAGCACCACTGTGATCCCCACACCAGCCAGGAATGTTTGATCTCTCCTTGAAATCCCACTGCTGTGGTGATGATTTTTGTCCGTAGCTTTTGCCTTTTCAGTATGGATCAAAGTGATAGAATCTTCTCAATAGGAAGAATTCAAGAGAGTGTTTTTACCACCCCCCCGCCGTTTCTTTATTTAACTTCACTGATGTATTTTCAATTGCTGTTTTTGTAGGAAGGCAGAACCTGTTCAACGACGCACAAAGAAAGTCCTCCAAGTAATGCCACTGCAGAAACTAAGCCTATCCCACAGGTATATGTTTGTTTTATTTTGATTATGTCAAAAAGCACTTCTTGAATCCATTGTATTTAACAGTCTTCTCTCTTGCTCTTGCTATAGCTAATACTATATAGCTAATACTATATACTATATAGTGTCTTCGCCTGGTGCCCCTGGGCTTTTCCAAGGCTGCTCTGCTTTCTTCTAAGCTTTTGGCTTGACTATTTGAGGCCCTCAGAAGGTCAAGGGAGAAGGGAGTTCTCCCTCATTTGCACCCTCCCTCTCACAGGCCAGGAAATAAAACAAAAATAAACAGGGATGATCGAACAGGCATATATTTCTTTTTGGACAAAGTAGATTAAAGAGGATTTGAGGAAGCAGATGAGGTGAAAAGAAGTACATATTGCTTACAAAAGCAAACAAAATAAACACAAGTCAAGAGTTTAATTCTGAATTTTTATTTGTAATTTATTATACTTAACCAAAAATATTGTATCATTGACATTCTTAATATTTATTTAACTTAATACTAAAACGTTGAGTTAGATTTAACTTATTCTCAAACCTTGAATTAGATTAAAACAGCATTGAATGGTTTGGGCAAAGTTTTCTCAAAATAGTTTTTGAAACATTTTGTTCTTTTTAGACAAAATATTGTTTTGTAGTTTTATGAAATATAATTAACATCTTTACATTTGTTTCATTTCTGTCCAGTGTTCATTTTCTCTAAGATATTTGTTGAGATCTATGAATTTTCATTCTTATTCTCTTACACTTTTCAATTTTTACCTTAACATGTATTTATTTTGATTCTTTTAATTGTCTTTTCTGTATTGTTTAACAGAAATTGCAAATGCCTCCTTGTTCTGAATGTGAGGTGAAAAAAGCCCCAGAAAAACCATTGACCAGCTTTGAAGGGATGGCAGCTAGAGAAGAAAAAATACTGTAAATACTAAGAAACTGTGTTAAAAACGTCCATTTGCTATTGTCTTCATACTCTTTTTAGAACACAAGCTTGATGGAAATACTAAGTTTCTAAAGCATGCAACTTTTTCACAATTTTATGTAACTTTATAAAGTAGTCTACAAATTTTCAAAGATTCCAGACAAATTATGATCCTTAAGCAATAACCTAATTGAAATGAATATCCACAGTCATAAAAATGTTGTCATCAGTAAATTGCCCCATATAAATTGGTCTGGTTTAACTCAAATGCTATCTAACATGTAATTCTCCTGTTTCATTTGGATATCTAGTACTTCTATGATGTAGTTGTCAAAATCAAGTGGAGGATAATAAAATATTGTGGGTTCTCAGCATTCTTCGAATCCAAATTACAATCATATCTGTAAGGGTTTAGTCCACATGAACCAACTGAAGTCACTTTCCTCAAGGTTGGAATTTGTGCCTACCTAAATAGGTTGTTTCTTTGATGGTGTTTATTGCTATTAGTATTATTTTGAACTACTAACAATCATTTTGTCTAAACAATGCTAAGACAATTCTGTCAAGAATTTTGTCAGCTAACATAATTCATTAAGTATGTTTGGCATCATATAGACAAAATATTTGGATGAATGACTAAATTTCTGACACGATTAAATATTCTGGCATTCTATAGACAAATCTCTTATGTATGTCTACTGCAATTACTCCAAGTTAATAACCAAGTTGTCTGAAATACTTGGCAGGATTTTTGGTATGAAGTTGAGTAGTGGAATAGGGAATGAAGAGTGAGTTTTAAAATACAAATATGAAAGCAGGTAATATCTATTACAAAGCAGGGGTTTGATGAAAGTACAATAGCCATGTTGATTCAATAAACCCAGATGCATATTTTTTGAAAACAAATGTGTTATTGAAATAAATCAATGGCAGTGTTAATCCTTAAGAGTTCTGATTTTCTATAGGAATATCACTAATCAAATAAATGCACTCATGAATAATTGGAACATAGCTCACAAGCAAGTGGAATTGACCCTTGAATAATTATCTAGTTAATAGATTTCATAGGACATTCAAAGTTGCAGACTCAGTTAATAACTACAGTTTAAGTTGTCTGAACTGAAAAGTCATTTCTTTTATTTAGAACCTTTTTGCAACTGTAGAAAGCATATTAAACCATTGGTTTTACAGGATGGATCTGTCAAACTACAATATATACATTTGGATCAGTGTATCCTAGAAGATAATTAATAAAATATATTAAAGTAAATGTGTAATCAATAGATGAACTCAGATTCTGAGATTTAATGGCATACCTCTGATCAAAATGGCATATTTAAATACATTTAAAGATTTGGAGAACTGGAAAATATCATTAGCTGTAAAAGTAATATTATAATATATTTATGTAGCAATTCTATTTTCAGAATAGTTCAGTTTCATTTATTAGCGCAGAGAGATGCCAACCACAATGGTTCAACTTAATGATTTTTTGATGATTCCATGAAAACTTCATGATGTCTACATATTTTGAATTTTGAATTTTGTTTTTTTTTTTTTGGAGGGCTAGTGATACATGGTCCACGAGATATTCAACATTTTATTATAAAATAAGGTTTGTGTTAGACAATTTGCCCAACTGTAGGATGAAGTATATGTTCTGAGCACATTTAAGCAGGTTTAAGTTAGAGTGGGCTATGATTTCCCATAGGTTAGGTATCTTAAATGCATTTTAGACTTACAATGTTTTCAACTTGGGATTTGTTTATCTGTATGTAACCCTATTGTAAATCAAGGGACATTTACATTTTTCATAAAACCAGCTACCCAAGAAAAAAAGATAATTAGCTTTATGGATGATCTATAGAGCTTTCAGATGAATTGACCAGGATAAAATAAAAGATCAAGGTCTGAAGTTTCTGCTGACTCCTTCATATTTCTAAAAATAATTTAATTATAGAAACTAGAATACTGCTAGTCTCCCAAGTCCTGTTCCTTGTAATTTTCCCACTGTGCTCAGTGGCCCTAACCATCTCCATAGTTTCATGACAGGGAAGCAGATCATTTATTTTTAATTTATGTTCAGTCTCCCACCTCCACCCTGGGGCCCACCTTCCCTTGTAGGCCCTGTGGGTCCTATGGAAAGTTATTCACCATGTCATCTAGCACAGCATGTTTTGAAGCATCTTTGGAATGAAAAAAAGGAGAATCAGGCTGTTATTTTCTGAAATTGTTATGAGAGATAACATGTTGAATGGTAAGAACTCAGGTTGATATTAATCACGTTTTTATCAATCTTCATTTTAAAGTTGTTTATTTTCTCTATGTTCTAAATTTCTTTTATTCCTGGCTTGATCAAGTGGGCTTTGGATCCATATGATTTTTTTTTTTTTTTTTGAAATGAAGTCTCACTCTTGTTACCCAGGCTGGACTGCAGTGGTGTGATCTCGGCTCACTGCAACCTCTGCCTCCCGGGTTCAAGTGATTCTCCTGCCTCAGCTTCCTGAGTAACTAGGATTACAGGTACCTGCCACCATGCCCGGCTAATTCTTATGTTTTTAGTAGAGATCAGGTTTCACCATGTTCGCCAGGCTGGTCTTGAACTCCTGACCTCAGGAGATCAACCTGCCTCAACCTCCTCCCAAAGTGCTGGGATTATAGGTGTGAGCCACCGCACCCGGCCAATGTATTTTTTCCCTTTAAATATATATAGCATTATACATCCAGCAAAGTTTACTATGTTATATTAATTGCATCATTTCTTTTAAAAAATCAGAAAGAAACTTGTAGCAGGAGACCTTTAAAAATATTTTTAGGAGTTCCTTTTAATAGCTAAGTTTGAGATTCTTTTTTAGTATATTCTATGACTGTACCTTAATGAATACATTTTATTTATCTCAGTTTCTAATTGCTTTAAAATATAATCAGATAAGTTAAAAATGTTTCTCTTACATTTGTGAATTTGTGTATGAGAAAGGGGCCATTTCTTACATCTTTTAATTAACAACTAAATAAACAGATGTTGTTTTAAAGGAATTAACACTTAAATCCCAACCATCCTCATATGGAATAAAATATCAACCTAAATGTTGATTATAGAGAGTGTAATTCTATTATGTACCTGTAATGATAAGCAGTGAAAGATTACTTACATTTTGAAAAATATGGAATTGGTTCTTATTAAGAAAAAAGATATTTTCCAATGGAATAACTTGTTTTAATAGAGATACAATCAGAACCAACAATAGTATTTCTCTATAGTTATTTTAAAATAGTAATCAATGTTATGTATTTGATGTATTTGTTTCCAAATTAGAAATTTCTTTTGGCTTTGTGTTTTCTTTCATGTGCATTAAATATGTAAACTGAACCTGTTCCTAAAATGCATTAAACTTAAATGAGTGCTGTGTCTATCCAATGCCAAAATTCTCAGAAGAAAAGTGAATAATATAGTCATTCATCTGGATGTGGTTTTCTGTGTAATCTCAAGTATCTGAATATTGAAAAAACTAGGTTGCTAACTTTTTTCATTCCTTATGCAGATGTTTAGCATCGTAGTGCTGTTTCAGACACAGATCTGTTTCATAAAATATCCTCAATTACAAGTCTAAGACAGTTATATGTAAAGAAAATGTACTATTTTAGATGAGCAATGTGGATAACTGAACTAAAACAATATTTGTGAACTTTGCTATAATGAAATCTTTTATTTTTATAGCTCAGGTATTGTAATTAGCACTAATTGCAGCAGAGGCTGAAATAATTATTGACACCATAGCATACCATAGAGTAGGTTGAACTGGCCAGACCTAGAGAGTGAAGAAAACACATACTGTTTACTTAGGAGACATTTTCTTAGTCATGTGTATAGTCCTAAATTTCCCCAAACTATGTGTTCATTTGGATTGTGTTATATAATATTAACAGTTGAATGATGAAGAATAAAAGATGCTGAAAGATGGCCTATTTTTGTTCAATAAAGATTGTTACAAGAATACAATGTATATTATCTTACATAAACTAATTGAAAAAGCAGATATGAACATTAAAAATGGTACTTGCTTCTGTGTATCAGGATCTAAGAACTTTTCTTAAATAGCATCTTGAAATTTTCTTTAATCTTTCTTTGCCAATGCCCCCCAAATCTTTTATTTTGCATGTGCTTTCTATAAAAAATATAGAGTTCCGTGGTGACAGAGATTTTGTCTTTTTTTAATTTAAATTTTTATTTTTAATTTATGAATTATTATTGTGATATGTAATAGGTACAATGTGATGTATCTCTATCTATGAACACACAAGTAGTGGAATGATTATATCAAGTTAATTAACATATCCATCACCTCACAAATTAATCTCAAGTGCTTAGAGCTAGCTGCCTCATAGAAGATGCTCAAACATTTGTTGAATAAATTAATTTAGATGCTGAAACAGCAAGGGAACAAGCAGGGGAGCAGCAAGGGAGCAGGTATTGGCATGAGAACAGAGAACCATAAGAACCAAAAATAAGCATTTTGTTTTGTTTGTTGTATTGTTTTGTTCTTAGACTATCTTTTTTTTAACTTTTTTTTTTTTTTTTCCCCCCTGAAAGATTTAGCAATAGGCCTGTGGCTGGGACTTTCTAAGCAGAGTAGATAAGTCACTCCTAGGTAAATTTTGAAATGTAGGTCAATGCAATAGAAATATTTCACGTGGACTTTTTTTTTTTTTTTTTTTTTTGAGGCGGAGTCTTGCTTTGTCGCCCAGGCTGGAGTGCAGTGGCCGGATCTCAGCTCACTGCAAGCTCCGCCTCCCGGGTTCCCGCCATTCTCCTGCCTCAGCCTCCCAAGTAGCTGGGACTACAGGCGCCCGCCTCGTCACCCGGCTAGTTTTTTGTATTTTTAGTAGAGACGGGGGTTTCACTGTGTTCGCCAGGATGGTCTCGATCTCCTGACCTTGTGATCCGCCCGTCTCGGCCTCCCAAAGTCCTGGGATTACAGGCTTGAGCCACCGTGCCCGGCTCACGTGGACTTTATGAGTCTTTAATTGACACCCACTTCTGACACACACTTGGAAATGCACAGGTTACTTATTTTAGCATTCGTTTCCTAACCTATTGGGTCTTAAGCAGTTGGCTTAAAACAGAGATTTTCTTCTACTTTCTGAAGAGACCTAGCCCTAGCTCTTTAGTAGAAATAACTCTAGGGCTGCCGAGAGGTAAATGAATATCAAGAGGATAGGACTCTGGATTTTTTTTTTTTTTTTTTTTTTTTTTTGAGACGGAGTCTCGCTCTGTCGCCCAGGCTGGAGTGCAGTGGCGCGATCTCGGCTCACCACAAGCTCCGCCTCCCGGGTTCACTCCATTCTCCTGCCTCAGCCTCCCTAGTAGCTGGGACTATAGGCGCCCGCCACCATGCCCATTTTTTGTATTTTTAGTAGAGACGGGGTTTCACCTTGTTAGCCAGGATGGTCTCGATCTCCTGATCTGGTGATCTGCCCATCTCGGCCTTTCGAAGTGCTAGGATTACAGGCGTGAGCCACTGCGCCCAGCCCAGGACTCTGGATTCTATAATCCCTTCATCTTCAGCTAAAATATTATTTTACATAATTTATTTGTTGGGCTTATATAATGTGCATATACTTTTATTGGAGAAAGGGTGTCCAAATCTAAAGTAATTTGAAAGTCACAGATCAAGAGGATCTGTATGATCCCTCCTTCCTATTTGTTAATTCAGTCTTCCATTCAATCATTCAATAAATATTCTTTGAGATTCTGATATGTGCCTGGCATTCTACTTGTTACTGAGGATCCAAATGTAAGCAAAAGTAATAGTTATGAATACCAGTATGTTTCAGTTACACCATTCATTCTTTTAGGTGATTTAAAAAAATGTATTAAATATTCTCAGGATTCTTTGAAATAGACATTAACGTTATCATTATTTCACAGTTGAGGAAATTGAGATAGAGAAGTAGCAATTAAATTACCCCAAATCACACAGCTAGTAAGAGGAAGAGGGGAGATATGGACCTGGAAATGAGTTACTGGAATCCATGCATTTAACAACTTCAACATGCAGGCTGTCCTGCAAAGACTGGGGCCCTGCCTTGATGGAACTTTAAGTTTAAAAAAAGAGAGACAATGAATAATGAAGGAAGCGTACAGATAAATGCATTACTGCAACAAATACAAATGTGAGTTCTCTTTATAGGCTACCATAGCATAGAATCAGGAATATCTGAATGTCTTAGCTGTGCACAGGCTTGATGGAGAAAATGATATTAAGCTAATATTAATAAAAATATGATATTTGTATGGATGTTCAAACCTTCAAAAAGGAAATTTTCTGGTATTAGATACTAGCTAACAATATTTGAAAGTGCAAACTTGAATTCGCATAATTAGGTATTTGCTAATTAGTGCTGTGCAAAAACATGAAAGCATCATATGGTAGAATCATTGCTTCCTATTTCCTGCAAGCTATAATATCTAGCTCTATTAGGTATAAATGATCCTGAAATGTAGGATTCTTCCATAAACCTTAATTTCTAGGGCTTAAACTTGTAGTATTCTCTCTCTCTCTCCCTCTCTTTGAAAAACCCTGAGTTTAATATTAAAATTATTGATTGAAGTTGTCTGTGGAGTGGTTATAGCATTTGCATCATAAATCAGTGTGGTGTGAATGCATTTCCCTTTTCTCCCTTTCTTAGCACTCTCCCACTCGTAAATTCCTTAATTGTTTTGAGAACACCATTTCCTTTCTTGGCTTGTAGACACAGTAGCATCTTGGGAAAAACATAGAATATACTTGTTCACAGAAAATCCAGGATGATTTGAATGAAGCTCCTGGAAGAAGCGGTTGACCTCTATCCCTGGTTAACTGCGGAATGAGCGTGCCTTCCTGGGCCACATCTCTATCAAGGATGAGAACAAGAGAAGACACCCTGTAGTAGGTCATTAGTAAAATGTGATGCTGACACTCTGCACATAAGAGCCACTAAGAATGACCAGTCTGGGTGATTTTGATAGATCTTGCTGAAGTAGATGGGTCATAAATAAAAATGAATTATTTACTAGATGTGTTTCCAGTCATTACTCACTGACCATGGAGGTACTTTAGTGAATATTAGCTGAATTAATAACTACAAGTTTGAAAAAGTATGAGATAGATGATAAATGTTCTTCAAATCATCAGAACTTGAGATCAGCTAGGTGTGTCCAAAAAGTAAATTAGATTATTAAGTTGACATAATTAATTCTAATACCCTTGAAAGAGAATACGCCTTCTCACGTTTTATTCTCTTTGAAGGAAAAACAGCCTGTTTGTAAGTATTCGACTTAATATGAGTAAAGGAATAAGAAGGTGGTTGAGGTTTGGGGCAGTATAAACACTGAGATACCCTCACTTTTTCCACAATGAATACATAGACTGGTTTTTGAATGAGGAATTAGGGCAGATCTTTCTCTACAACATTAAAAAACACTCTGTCATTTCCTCTTTCATTATCACTTCATTTAGGAAGTTTGCACCTAAAGGCTTTTTGGTATTTGAGTCTCCAAATAAGTTTTAGATATTCCTATGATGCCTTTGTTTTACCCATTGACATGGCATCTATTAACTGAAACCTAATAATTTTTCATGTATGTTCCTATGGACAAATATGTGCATTGTTTGTGCTTGTGCATAGTCTTGTTTGCATATGCCTGTTGTAGGCATTATTATAGGGATTCTAAACACATTTGTGCTCTCTGGCATTTGTGCACATTCTAATTTGTGGATGGTAAATTTAGCATATGAATAACTTCATATGTTCACATCTCTCCACATGGATGTACATGCCTTCATGATGTTCATCAATATTAATTCATCAAAATAGACATACGCTATATGTGTATTTATGATATATGTGTTGCATATATTTCATATATATATATATATCAGTTGAGTACCTTTTTATACTCTGATTCCATTTACATGTTTCATAGTATTTGAACATAGGAATTCTAAGAGCATAGTAGATAACTGTGTATTTATAGTTAAGTGAGAGTCCAATGCTGTTGCAGTGAGCACACTGTGCTAATTCATGCTGTACAAGTGAACACACTAAATTAGCATACCACTTCAGTTATTTGATAGGGTAGCCATCCTCAGTTCTCAAGTACAAAGGCTTCGTTCATATACCTCTTTATGTTTTCTCATTCATCTACACTTAGACCTAGACCAGAGAGTTATATTTGGAACTATTTGCTGGATGCACTAAAGCAGGGGATTCCTTTTGGCATGGTTCTGCACGCATGTAATCTCAAATGGATTTTGTAGATTATCTTCATTGTTACCAAAACATTTTTTATTTGAGGAAAATTTTGCAAAGTATTTACACTAGATAATATCCACTGTGACTGTACTGGAACAAAGGTATTCTGATAGAGAAAAAAGAATGTAATCATAAGGTCCAGGAAAGAGAGGTATTTATCTTAACTGATAAGAGAATGTTCTAATGACAGGTATTTGCTGCAGAAGTTTCTAGGCATAGCTTACCCTGAAATCAATACACTTTTGAAAGTCAATGTCTGTTTATGAGGAAATACATTGCCAAGGTTTTGTCTTACTGTCTTTATAAAAAATAAAATTATGTTACTTTGCTTTCTGTGTTTTATTTGAAATTTGGGTTAATTACAATAAAATCCATGTTTATAATGTACAGAATAAAACACTAATTAATCCATGGTGGAATTGCTAAGGTTAATGGGCTTTTACTTAAGATGTGATGTGCTTTATATAATTTTATTTTCACAGATAAACAGAAGATAGATGTGTCTGTTTGATTCAAATTATCTGGTTTCTATCCACTTCAACTTTACCAGGTGACCTGGTACATAATTATTTTTTTCCAACACATCATAGGATTTAACATCTCCTACTAGTCCATGAAATGTGAATAAACAATGCAAACTCACAAATTATTTTTTCTAAAGGTTGATGCATGAACTTATGCCAAAGGCTAGAGTGGACATTGTGGTGGTAGACTTTTTTTTTTTTTTTTTGAGGCAGAGTCTCACTCTGTCGCCGGGGCTGGAGTGCAGTGGCCGGATCTCAGCTCACTGCAAGCTCCGCCTCCCGGGTTTACGCCATTCTCCTGCCTCAGCCTCCCGAGTAGCTGGGACTACAGGCGCCCGCCACTTCGCCCGGCTAGTTTTTTTTTGTATTTTTAGTAGAGACGGGGTTTCACCGTGTTAGCCAGGATGGTCTCGATCTCCTGACCTCGTGATCCACCCGTCTCGGCCTCCCAAAGTGCTGGGATTACAGGCTTGAGCCACCGCGCCCGGCCGGTGGTAGACTTTTAAATGAAATACGCAGAAGACTTCCTGAACTTGGCTCTCAATTCTGTGTCTTGAAATAGGTTACTTTGCTGCATACATATGTCTCAGCCTTGAGGAGTGTACACACAACTATCCATAGAAGTGGTAAAATATGTTTATAAGCAAATGCTTTGGAGGTAGACTGTTAGTATTACATTTTTAAATCATCTTTTTATGTTTGTGTTCTCAATTAGCTAATCTCTGTGTGTTTCAGTGCTTCCATCAGTAGATTGGGAATAATAAGATAGCATACCTCAAGATAATAACTATTTCATTTAAATATTAAATGAGATTATATGAAGAAGACACACAGTAAACATTTAATAAATGATAATTATTTATGTTTTAAGGGTATTTACACAGATAGAAATGCATTTGCAAATGCCTAATAAGAAAATTATCATGCATTTGGAATTGGATATGTGTTCAGTCTGTCTGTGTTTGTGTGTGTGTGTGTGTGTGTGTGTTGGAGGGTGTCTATATGTAGTGAGCAGGAGATATGATGTGTCTTATTTCTAAATAAACTATATTAATGTTTACTATCTAAAGTAAATGACTGGATATTATCTAGTTATCCTTATGTTGAACTCATATTTCTTAAGATTAAAGAGCTAAGATATGATGATCATCTTCTTTGAGTAGTAGCATGAAGTGACTCTCCATCTTATGTACTCAATATTGTCACACTTTTTTTTCCTTCTAAAAACATCTAATTTTGTCTCCTGTTGTGAGTTACAAATACTAATTAGGAGAATAGAATTCTGTTTAATTCTTTCCCAAGATTTTATAAGAATGTTTCATTTCCTTTACGTTCTGGCATAAATTATTTTCTAAATTTTGTTTTCTTATCTAATCTTAAGTGATAATAAATAACATCTGTGGAAAAATGACAAATTGATTTATCCTTATTTGCAATGATATAATTTTAGTAAGATGTAGTATAGGCTATAAAGTGATTTGCAATAGTTCGTTCTAGAAATTGAGTAGATATAGAAATAAAAAAGTTATAAGATTTAATGATATTTTTATTGAATAGAAAATTCCAAATTTTTTTTTGCTTTCCAAGTTTTAAAAATGCATTGGTCTAGTACTAGTTCTACAGGGACCTTTAAAACACTAATAAAACATTAATCAAAACCAAGCCTCATTTCAGATTTTATGGTGGAAATAATTTTACACACATTCATTACTTTTTGAAATGAGATTTTGATTCTCAACAGGGAAATAGAAGTATCAATTTTCCTTTTCAATCTTTCTTCATCCCTACTTCAAAGCCTCATGGACTTCTTTATGCCTTCCCTCTTTCCTATTTTTTCTTTATTAAAGAAAAATGTGTGAAAAGACTTCTTCCAGATATGCCCGGAAATTCTTTTTGAGAGTAAATGAGATGAGGTCTTTGTGGAACTGAAAGCCCTCAGAAAGTTTGAGATTTATATATCCAATATACTTTTTAAATACAAAGTTTTTACAGTTTTGAAGTAGCCTAATATTCTGCTCAATTGTCATTCTGTGACACCTTTGCCCCCGCAGTCTATTCACCACATGGTGTCCATACTGATTCAAAAAAAAAAAAGTTACATCATGACAATCCACTGTTTAAAATTATCAAATGGTTTCTAATCTCATGAGAACTATGCTTAAAAAAATGAAAACCTCATCATGGCCCTACTGTGCTTGGCCTCTCTCTCGGCCTCATTTTCCACCACTCTCCCAATGGTTTATTTTCCTTTAAGTACACTGGCCTCCTTGCTGTACCTTACATTTGCTGAAAAGCTCTTATTTCAGGGTCTTAGTACTTGCACACTGACTGGGATGCTGTTTCTTTAAATATTTATGCAGCTTACCCTTCTCTGTTCTCTACTGAAATGTCACTGCATAAGAAGGATTATTCTTGATTACTCTATTTAAAATGGTACCATTATCCTCATCACTCTGCCCTTACTTTGTTTAAAATTACTTTGTGGCATTATGTCATATATAATGACATGGTAACTTTTAGCAAAATAAATTCATTTTTACAGTAGATTGGTTTGCCAGATTAAGAATGCAATCACCCCAATACTTTAGGTGACTTATCCAAAGTACATGATACCAGAACTACGATACAAATTTGGAAGACAGTGCAGCCTTACTCATCTAGTGTTTAAATGTATACCCTGAACCTTATCTTAGCAGGGTTAGGATAACAAAAATAGAGTTCCTGTACCATGCCCTAGAATCACTAAAACAGATTTTCTCATATTGGATCAAAGGAGTCTACTTTTTATAAGAATTAAGATGAACCTACACAAACTTAGGTTTAAAAGCACTGAAGAATGCCTGACTTACTGCTTATATAACTACTATTAACATCTATAGCTGTCCAATTCTTCTCTTATATAAAATCTACCTCATGAGGCAAATTTTCCCTGTTCCAATGTTCTTCATTGTAGTACACAGATATTATGACAGATTTTTCTACCACCTCCCAAATACTGCAGCTTTTCAGCCTATAGTGAAGCAAAGCTGCTTTTTTCCCCATTTCTGACTATTTCTTATATAGCAATCAGCATGTCAGACCAGAATCTCTCACTAAATTGGCAAGGTAATGGCTTTGTTTTCCCTCTCCACTGGATGTATTAATATAATGAACATGGTAATTGGTGGCTAATAGTACTAATAATTATTCTAACAAGCATTATGTAATTGACTGTCATGCAGACTGATGGTAATAGGAACTCTATAATTTTAATTTCTTTTAAAAGTAATGTCAAAAAACACAATTACTTTTGTACCAAACCTAATAGCCCCTTTTGGAAGCTATTGGTTTCATTATTTTTATGCCATTGTTCCATTTCTTTTGAACTGTAAGTTTATCTCCCTGCCTATCAGTATAAGGTGCTTTCGAGTTTGGTGATAGATTTTCGATGTGACTGGAACCTTCATAGATCTTTTAGTAGAGAAACAAATCTATGGCTATAGTCAGGAAAAGAGGGATAAAGGAGCTAGAAACTATTGGAGCTAGAACTTTGCCTCCACCATCATCCGATAAATGATGTGAAGTAAAAAGTTGGTTATCATCAATGATTTTAAAAGAGGTTATAAAGTAATAAATTTCAACAAGTCTGCTCCTGGGTAGGTCACTAAGGAACCTGAACTTACCCATATCTCGAATATATTATAGTGTTAGCCTCAGGCCCTTACATGCTTTCAAAGATCACAGAGTAAAGTTGGCCTGATTCAGGGAAGCTGCTATTTTGCATCCCTCAACAAGCAGCAAGAATTCAAGCATTTACTTTTATTTATTTTTTCTGAGTAGTCTCTAAGTCAAGATAATAACTTAAATTTTTAACAAGGAGATGGGAACTAAGGGAATGAAATGCAAATCAGAATATTTCACTCTTTGTTCTCAACTTTTCCATTACCTAGTTCTAAATTTCTCACAAAGGTTCTCAATGCCATACATGATCTGGATTCTGGCTCAACACCTGCATATCAGGTACAAAGATTTACAAGTAAAATAACATCAATTCTGCACAATTTCAGAAAAGGGGCAGAACCATCTGCCAAGTCATTTTATGAGGCCATTACAACACTAATTCAAAAACAAGATGAAAACAATACAAAAAAGACAACTACAAACAAATGTCCCAAATTATTATAACCAAAAACCCCTAAAATATGGAAACAAATAAAATGTAACAATATACACAGACAAGAATATACCATGTTCAAATGGAGTTTACCTCAGATATACAGTGACAATTGAATATAAGAAAAGCAGCCAATTTAATATTGTATACTAAAGTCTAAAAAGAAAAAAAGATTATATCAATTGATACATAAAAGACATTTCACAAAATACAATATTTATGATAAAACTCTCAGCAACTGGGAAGAAAAGGAAACAATTATTTTATAGATAAATGTCATCTACAAAATGCTACAACTAACATCACACTTAATAATTAAGAAGTGAATTGTTTATTCTAAATTTGGGAGCAAGAGAAGAATGTCCACATTTACCACTCTAACATTATACTGGAAATCTTCACGAGTCAAACAAAACAAAACAACAACAAAGTTAAGCAGATTAGAAAGAAAGAAATGATAGTAACTCTATATACAGATATTATGAGTGTCTGTGTAGGCAATTCAAACCAAATGATGGAACAACAAAAAATCTCCTAGTAATAAGTGAAAATTACAGAAAACAATGTCAACACAGAAAAGTTAATTCTATTTTTGTATATATAAATGGAAATAGAATGTTTAAAACAACATTTCCAATGAAACCAAAATAAATTGGGCAAAAATCTAAGTATGTACAGGATTTCTATGCTGAAAAATGTAATGTTAATGAAAGAAATTAAGTAGCATTGAAGTACACAGAGAAACATACTCTGTTCAATTGCAAATCTCAACATAATAAAAATATCAATTTTCTCCAAATTCATTTATAGATCCATAGTTGTGGCTACCACAGTATCCATGACCAAGTGAAGTAGCTTCTTTCCCTGTTCAAAAGCAGCAGCTAGAAATCCCATTTCCTTTCAAAACACAGAGGGATACAAACCTAACCTGAATGCATGGCAATGTCATGCCAGAGTTCACTAGTGCTTACAAAAATGCTATAACCTGATAAAATTAGCCTTCTCTTAGTCAAATGTAGATTTATTATACCCTCTTATATTCTGATAGTCAACTCAAACTTCCTTTGAATTCCAAAATGTTTTTGTTTCAACTTCCTTTCAGCTCTGCACATATCCAATATATGTGTCCTATCTTCCATACTGTCTTTATAATACACAATTCCCTTCTTGTATTTATTCCCAAGAGTAGCTTAAGAATTTTAAGAGTATGTCAGAAGATGTGACATTAGCTGCTTATCAAAATAATTCTTTTTTAAGTATATTTATATAAATTCACCCAGTGAAGACAAGGGCACTGTTTGGCATGTAATATTCATTAACCATATGTTGGATGAAAGAGTGAATTAATATATATTTTGTGACTACTGACACCATGGAAAGGTAAATTTATTATGCAGCAACTCTTATGGGTCAAGCATCATTGATACTATTCACATTATAATTATGTTTTATTATTTATATTTGTACATATTATATTTCAACATTAATATCCTTAAAAATATGTCCAAGTCACAATACCTGTAAATGACAGGACAGTAACTTGAATGCAGAACATCTTGTTCCAATTTTCAGTTTAATTTTAATGCAACTCGCAGTTAACATGTATTATTGACTGCTGTTCTTCCAATTCATGTGTATAATAAAATTTTGTATCTTAAGAAAAACTTTAAATACTTAAATTCTACTTGGAAAGTGATGTGATGATTTAGTATGTAATCGTGGGGCTGATACACATTACTATGTTGTGATTAAGGGTTATGTTAGAATGAGGGTCTTGAATCATGATAATTCCCCAAAGAGGAGCCTGAATTTCCTGAAACTGAAGGTCTAATAAGTGGGAGATACTATAAATGTCATTTCACAGGTGAACCAATAAAAAGGCAGGTAATGATTAAACTCTGTATTTTTAAAATTATGCTTAAGCTAATTTGTTGCAAATTATAGTCACTTTTTCTGAGAATTATTTTTAAGAAACTCATTCTTTTGAAAATTGCAGCGGAGAAAATGGCATATGTGTGACGTTACATTATTCATTTTTAAATTGAAGTTTTAAAGATGAATATTATTTGGGAAGAAAGTCATTAAAAGAAAATTGTTCTTCAGAGTAATTACAGCCTGAATTTCATAGGCGTTTAAAAAGCAAATGTTACTTCTGGATTGGACAACCTAAAGGCAAATAGGGTGCAGGCAAACAGAATCATAATGATTTATATTTATAAAGTGAGTTTCATTTACTTATTAATGTATTTCCTTGACTCTACCTAGTCAGGATTTCTCGTAACATACATACTTCAAATTCACAGACCAGATCACCTAGGGAAATAAATGTGGGTAAATTACTAGACCACAGATCAATAAAATGAAGTTCTGGGGAGATACTGCCTTATACTCAGTAGCTTTGGGTGCTCAGAGAACTAAAGATTTTTGGCAACTGTCTAGTACCCCATATTTGGTAGGTCAGCATCAACCAGGCAACTGCATGTCATAGAAGCTCTGTGAGTGAATCTATCAGAAAGACACTACTCTGCCCACACAAGAAAAATAAGCGAGTTTATTTCTTGCCCTATCAGCAAACAGAAGGAAAAAGAGGTGCTAACTCAGCAGCTAATTTCCTAAAGTAATCATACAAAAATAGCCCCAATGATAATAATGAATAAATAATATAAAATGCTATCTATGTCCTTGGCACAGTGCAATCATAACATCTCCATGACAGGGGTGCATTGTTTTCCAAATTTTATGTATAATAGAAATAAGGGCATGGTGTACCTGACAATATTGAACACTACCTGATCCCTATTCTTCTGAAAAATGATAGTTATGAAATCCCCCACCATTGTGTGTTTCAGGAAATAGCTCTCCAGATGATTTATACAACAGGTGGACACACTTTCTCATGACTCTCATAAGATTCACAAATGACTCCACTGTTTACCTGTGACAAGGCAGAACAGACTTTTCCCATTTTGCCTGATCTGACAAATACAGCCAGCTGAATCAGCTGAACACAGCAATAAATGTTTTCTCTTTAGTGACTGACTGAAATTTCTCCTGCACATCACTCTTCCTTTAACTTGTACACTCATTTCTATAAAAGCATAAGGCAAAACTACCCCCAGAAACACTCTGTTTTGGACATTGGATCCTCACCCTATTGCAATAGCCATAATAAAGTCAATTCTCTTAGGTTTTTTGTTTGTTTTTGTCTTTGACATGCTATATTAATCTGTTCTCACGTTGCTATAAAGAACTACCTGACACTGGGTAATTTATAAAAATAAGAGGTTTAATTGACTCACAGTTCAACTGACTTAACAGAAATCATGACTGGAAGGCCTACAGGAGACTTACAATCATGATGGAATGTGAAGGGGAAGCAGGAAACTTCTTTATAGTCAAGAGGAGAGAGAGTGAGTGAACAGGGACATGCCATACACTTTTAAACCATCAGATGTCCTGAGAACTCACTATCATGAGAACAGCAAGGGGGTATCCCACGCTCACGATCCAATTACCTCCCACCAGGTCCCTCCTCCAACTCAACATGATACTTGGGCAGGGACACAAATCCAAATCATATCACATATCTAATGTTATTTTTTCACTTTGATATGATTATAATTCTACCCGCAGTTCCGTAGTTTATCTCATTTAAGCCTTAAGTTATTCATTCTAAAGTCACAGAAACTGGGTGATTCTGGTTTGGCTGCGTCCCCACCAAAATCTCAATCTTGTAGTGCCCATAATCCCCAGGTGTTGTGGGAGGGAACTGGTGGGAGATAATTGAACCAGCAGGGAGATTACCCTAATGGTTTTCTGCTGATGGCGAGTGAGTTCTCATGAGATCTGATGGTTTTATAAGGGATTTCTGCTTCAATCAGCTCTCATTCTTCTCTCTTCTGCCACCTTGTGAAGGTGGATGTGTTTGCTTCCTTTTCCACCAGGATTGCAAGTTTCCTGATGCTTCCCTAGCCCTGCAAAACTGTGAGTCATTTAATCCTCTTTCCTTTATAAATTACCCAGTTTCAGGCATTTCTTCATAGCAGCATGAAAACAGAATAATACACTGGGTTCAAAGAAGTTCTGTACTTGTGGAAAAGTATTTCTCATTTCCAATAACTGCAGAATTTTTTTCTGAAATATGTTTGAGGAGGTTCCCAAGCCTTATCCCATCTGTAGATTGGTTCATTTCTCTAAAAACAGAGGCTATTAACTTCAAATCTAACTTATGCATGAAAAAGAACAAAACTTCTTAATCTTCAGATTTTGAATGCTTGGTTAGTTGTCACAGAAACGGCAGATTTGAGTGGTGTGAAGGATTTTTATTAGTGGTTCAATTGTTCATCAAAATCTATCATTATTACTTATAGGATGTGGTTTAAGAATAATTACAGTCTTTAAGTTTGGCCAACTGGCCAACTGGCTTGAGTAAACTTATATGTTGTGCTTAGCAATACAAATAATGGTATCTGTTTTATTCTGCATTAATAATTCAGTGTAAAATAAGAAGTTCATCTTGGCTTGTGACCTAGGATAGACTACACCCTGCATGTCATGGAGGAGGGATAGAACCATGCTCTGTGTGATTTACACTTTAATTATTGTGAACTAGGTAAAAGAAATATCAAAAATTACAATTTAGTCTCTTTAAGAGAGCAGACACTTTTCATAAAGATTTCTCTTTAACTGGTACAGAACCAGAACTTAGAACATCTTATAAGTAGTAGTTTTGGCACGTAATGAAATCTTAAGGCAACATCTTATTTCTTAGGACCCGTAGAAATCAAGCTACTGAATCAGGTGAGTACCTTAATTATAAAACACCAGGAATATGTAGAAGAAATCACAATTTTAATGGCAATGTCTTTAAAAAGTGTATTATTACACAACACAGAATACCAGCACATTCTTACTATATTTTAATACCATGATATAAATTTAAGATACTAATTATTAGTTCTATTAAAAAATATTTTTTCTAATGTTAAATGTAGGCTTCACCAAGGATCACTGGTGCAAGACCATTTTTAAATTAAACAGGCAGCTGATTCCTATCTCATAAAGATGCATATGTATCAGAGGTATAAAGTGGTTATAATATTACAAAATGATAGGTTCTTATTATTACTTGCCCTTATAAATTATTTATTTAAAATTTTTAAATTCCAGGTTAACCTAATTCATTTTCTTCCATTAACTTATTTCAAATAGCAGTATGTAATATAGCCAAAATGAGCTTATTATTCAGCATACTGAAGCATAACAGAAATACTTAAAAATGTTAATTAATTTATTCACATACCTTCCATTGGTTCATTCAACATCTACCTAACACTTGATAAATGTAAGTCATGCAAGACACTTCTAACTAGGTATACACTAATGGAAATAATAATCATAATCTTTTGATGTCAATGGTTTCATGGAGTTTACAATCTTTGATGAATGTTAAGAAATAGGGAAGAACACACAGCAAGTACGTAAGTTAAAAATAGCTCAAAGAGTGGTAAGCAATATGCGGAAACTGAAGTTGGAAATGCAGCTAGGAAGTATGGGGGTGGAATTTGATACAGTAGAATGAGTGAGTTGGAGAGCCATAAAGATGAGAGTCCAAGACTATGATGAGTGCAATAATGCATGGCCACATAGGCTATTTATTATGACTTTGGTCTTTTATTCCGGGTGAAATAGAAAACTGTAGATGTTTTTGAGCAAAGGGTTGCATGATATAACTACGTTTAAAAGCATTACTTTGATTGTCTTCTCATTCTGTTATTTTCTTTACTGTGCAGAAGTTTTAAAGTTGGATCTGGTCCTACTTGTCTATTTGGTTTTTTGAGAAGGCTATTGTAATAATCTAAGTGGTAGACTATAGTGAAACTTAATCCAGGCAGTAGTAAAAACTGTCAACACCATTCATTCTTTATTTTAAAAATGTGTGTGTGTGTGTATATATATATATATAGTAAATAGATATATGTTATGAATGTATAAACATATTAACTTCTTTATATAAAATCAATAATAAAACTTTTTGAGAAGTGTATTCTTTCATGTTGAATATTTTTAAACAATAGAAGTCATCCAGATATATCTAACTATATTAAGATATGTGATCAAGCTGAATAAAATATAAAAGAGGGAAATATGAATTACTATGACTTAATGAATACAGTGCCCATATACATACATATGTATACACACACACACATATATATATTTTTTTCTTTTTTTGGAAACAGGGTCTCACTCTTGTCATCCATGCTGGAGTGCAATAGTGTGATCATAGCTCACTATAACCTCAAATTCCAGAGCTCCTCCTACCTCAGCCTCCAAAGTAGCTAGAACTACAGGTGTATGCCACCATGCTTAGCTAATATTCTAATATGTTATATTTGTTGCTGAGATGGGGTTTCCCTGTGTTTATCACTCTGGTCTTGAACTCCTGGCCTCAAGAGATCCTCCTTCCTCAGTCTCCCAAAGTACTGAGATTACAAGTATGAGCCACCATGCCTGGCCAGTGCCCATATCGCTTAGACACCAATTTGCAAAATAATTTTAAAAGATTGAAAAAATAGATTTGTGAGTAGAATTTTGCTACATTTGCTTAAAATATGAAATACATCTTTATAATCATAGTTGTTGATCTTAAAATTAACTCTGATCACAATAATGTACTTTGCAATGAAAGTGCATAGAAAGTTATGGCTATGAACTGAATGTTTATGTCTCTCCAAAATTCATATGTTGAAATCTAATCCCCAACTTCATTGTGTTAAGAGGTAGGGCCTTTGAAAGGCAGTTTATCTCCCTGTCTTTATATAGAAAATATGTGTGTGTGTGTGTGTGTGTGTGTGTGTGTGTGTGTAATATAACACATAGCAAATGTATAATACTTATTTCTTTATGATACACATACAAATATATATTCTGTACTAGAAAGTGGAAACATTTGAAAAGAGCAGAGGACAACATACGCTTCCTATCACAACAAATACAACCAAAAACATTTACCAACCAATTTGTTTTGTTAATAGATTTAAATGAATGCAGAGGCATATTTCTCAGCAATACTATTGAAAACACATCCTACTTTCCTTACCTTTTGTACACATCCACTCTAATTCTGTTCCACTACTCTAGTGCATTTTAAAAATGTCACCTCCACAAGACGTTCAAAAGAAGGGAGCAGAGTAATTTTGGTGGGATCTTTCTTTAAAGAACTAAAATTAGTTTGTGTGCATGTGTGTGATATGTTTGTTTATTTTCCCTTTGAAGTATGTTAGTAGAGAACAAATATGAGCACATACATTTAATCCTGGCTCTCAGAGTAGACACTTAGAACTTGTTACAGTTTTTCTTGGCACTATCCATTTTTATGTGAATAAGAAAACACTTTTTCCTACTGTTTTTCATAGTATGAACTTGTTATAATTAAATGGACGAGTTAGGGAATTCAATTTGTAATATCTCTGCCAATATTAATTAAAGTACAATCTGAGTGATAAATTAAAGCTTTCAGAGATACATAATATATATCAGAAACAAAACAATTCTACTCTTTGTGTAGCTTTATGCTTTCTTTGCTTTGACAGTGAGTGATAAAATACTAAGAATGTTTAAACATATGCCAACAAAACCGTAATTGTGATAGGAAAGTAACATTAATTATTCTTATACAAAAGCTGGATGCAACCAAAATCTGTATAATGCAAGGTGTGGTTAGGTTTTATAATGTCCATTAAAAACATTTTTATTATGAAGTACTTGAATCACTGTGAGATCCATAATGTCTCTATAGCAGGGATGTTCTCAGGGACACGGATCTATTTAGGATAATTATTTTGTCTATCTTTTACAGAATAAAGTTACTACATTTGATTAAGTCATAGTTTTAATTAGGATAAACTGTCAAGAAACCTGATGGAGATGGAAAAGTAAAAGCCTCCTGAGGTCGTGCTTTGCTGCGGCCTGTGACATGTGGAAAAAATAATGTAATTATTGTAATACTCCAAAGCTTTACAGGTTTCAAAAACTCACATGACTTCAGCTGCTAAAGTGATAGAATACATGTGTAAATTTGTGAGGGTTAAATTCAACAGGAAATAGTGAGTACTTCAGGTAATGGAATATTATGCACTCTAAGGAGTAAAAGTTAGTGGTTAAGAGAAACTTTTGTTAACAAATGAGCACTCAATAAAAACTATGTTAAATATTATATATATTTTTACAAAATATTGTGAGAGGGCCGGGCACGGTGGCTGAAGCCTGTAATCCCAGCACTTTGGGAGGCCGAGACGGGCGGATCACGAGGTCAGGAGATCGAGACCATCCTGGCTAATACGGTGAAACCCTGTCTCTACTTAAAAATACAAAAAAAACTAGCTGGGCGACGAGGCAGGCTCCTGTAGTCCCAGCTACTCGGGAGGCTGAGGCAGGAGAATGGCGTAAACCCAGGAGGCGGAGCTTGCAGTGAGCTGAGATCCGGCCACTGCACTCCAGCCTGGGTGGCAGAGCGAGACTCCGTCTCAAAAAAAAAAAAAAAAAAAAAAAAAAAAAATTGTGAGAAAAAATAAATAAAATATGTTTATTAGATTTGCCAGGTAGAATTTAGTCAATCATGCATTCTTTCTAATCTGCAATCTCTAAATAAACTGTTTCAACAACATAGTGTTTGTGTATGTCAGCAAGAGTAAGCCTGTGTGCGTGTGTATTTGTATGTATATAGTTTGAAACCCGATGATTGTGTGATAAATTTTATACCTTCATACAGAGGTATATTTTAAAAATGTATTTGTGCTTTAGTTCTTGTTTTAAAAATATTTGAAATTTTCCAGGTTAGTACTTATTTTTCTTTAGTGATTGATGAATATGCCATTGACAAGTTTACCTGTTATGAACTTTATATCAAGCTTGTCCAACACATGGCCCAGGACTGCTTTGAATGCAGTCCAACATAAATTTGTAAATTTTCTTAAAACGTTATGAGATTTTTGAGATTTTTTTTTTCTTTTTAGCTCATCAGCTATCTTTAGTGTTAGTGTATTTTATGTGTGGCCAAAGACAATTCTTCAGTGTCTCACAGGGAAGACAAGAGATTGAACACTCCTGCTTTAGATTGCTTCTAATTTCCTTTTTCTTTTTCTAAAATTGAAATGCTAATACACTTTATGATACACATGTCTTGCCTACTCATTTGTTTTGTACAGATTTCTAGAAATGAGATTTCAAATCATAGCATACACATTTTCAAAATTTTGAAAGATTTTACTGAATTATCTACTAATATGTTTGCACTAATTTATATTTCCAATATATTTTTATGTATTTTCTGTCCTGTTATCCCAAAATAATGTGAATCAGTAAAACTACTGATAATTTCATGGAAAATATTAGATTGTTTGAATTTATATATATAAATTATTCATGATAGTTAATTTTTTTATAATTTTATTGGACTTCTTGCTTGTATACTTCCTCTTACATGAATAATATAATTTAGTTATTTTTTTCATTTTTTGCCATGAAGAGTTTGAAAATGTATTCCTTCTTTGATTTAAAGACTTTCTTGGTGAACATTGAGCATATAATTTGCCATTTAGTTTGATTCTTGTAATCTTTAAACATGCTCATCCATGTAAAGTGTAGAAACAACTTATGTAAAGTAATAATAAAACTTAAGAAAACTAATCATAAGAATTAGTATACTCAACTACACTTCACATATAGTTTAAATTGGAATGTTCTGATATATGTAAAACATAGGTGGGGTGTGGTGACTCATGTCTGTAATCTCAGCTCTTTGGGAGGCTCAAGAAGGAGGATTGCTTAAGGCCAGGAGTTCTAGACCAGTCTGGGCAACATGGTGAGACATCATCTCTGAAAAAAAAAAATAAAAAGTTGTCACGCATAGTGGAGCTTGCCTGTAGTCCTAGCTACTGGGGAAGCTGAAGCAGAAGGATCACTTGAACCCAGGTGCTACAGTGAGCTATGTACTCCAGCCTAAGCAACAGAATGAGAACCTATCTCTAAAATAATAAATTAATTTAAAAATAAAAATGAAACAGACCAGGCACAGTGGCTCACACCTGTAATACCAGAACTTTTGGAGATCAAGGCAGGACGATCTCTTGAGTCCTGGAGTTCCAGACTAGTCTTGGCAACATGGCAAAACTCCATCTCAAAAAATAAATGAAATAAAATAAATAGTAAAATGTAAGCTATTCTCATTCTGTAATACGGATATAACTGACATATTTCTATATAGATCTTTCAAATTTTATCAACTCTATTCATAGATGTTTTATAATTTTCTTTTGAATTCAGGCATTCTCCTTTTATGTTTTGGAAATACTTATTTGAGATACTTACTCTGCATTAATGACTTCATAGTTTTGCAATTGTCTTTCGTGACTAGTTAGGGCAAGCATACATTCTATAACTCATTATCTTATTTCCAATGTTACATAATTTATTTTATTTTATTTTTTGTCACATTATTTAAAATCTTTAGAAACTGGTGAGAAGGGTTGCTATAAAAGTCATTTTTCTGTTATTTTTCTTTGTTGGTACTTTCTTTACTAGATAGACTTTTAATGTGCTTACTCTCTTTTCTAGTTAACATTTTGTTTTAGAAGTTATAATCTATCATATATTATTAAATGTATAAATGATACCTTACTTTCAATATTATAATTCATATAACATTGATATCAAATATCTATAAAAATTAATAATCTGCTATTAATAGATAGCAGATAATATTTATGGTTGAACTATAAGTCATTTTACTCTCACAATTTAATAGGAAAAGTATTATTGTGTTTCTTATTGTTCAGTTATGTGTGTTTGCATTTCTGAAGTAATTTCTAATGTCAAATTTTGTGTTTTTAATAGATTTAACTGAGATATAATTCATCTACCATACAATTCACTCATTTAAACTGTGTAATTCAATGATTTTTGGTATATTCACAGATAAATGTAGCGGTAACATCATCAATTCTAGAACACTTAATCACCTTAAAAAACAAATAACTTTATTTCCTTTAACTATTATAATTTTCCCTTCGCCCCCATCTTGTACTTCAGCTTCAGGCAAACACCTGTCTCCTTAGATTTTCCTATAGAGGATATTTTGTATAAAGGTAATCATGCAGTATGTAGTCTTTTGTGATTGGTTTTCTTTGACTTAACCATGTTTTCAAGGATCGTCCATGTTGTAGAATGTATCCATACTTCATTTCCTTTTCATGGCCAAATAATATTCTATTTTATGTTTATACTACATTATATTTATCCATTAATCAGCTGATGAACATGTCATTTATTTCTATCTTTGGCTCTTATGTATCATGCAGCTTTAACATTTATATACACGTGATAGTACAAGAATGTTTTCTTTTCCCTTGGGTATGTATATATGAGTAGAATTGCTGGGTCATATAATAGCTCTATCATATTTGAGTACCTCAGAGACTCTTCTCCAAACTGTCTAGCATTTTGAATTCCCATCAGCAGTGATCAAGGGCTCTAATGTCCCCATATCATTATCAATCTGTTTAGTTTTGTTTTACTATCACTCATTTTAGTGAGTGTGAAGTGGTATCTCATTGAGGTGTGAGTTGTATTTCCATCCATATTAATGATGTTAAGTTCCTTTTCTCATGTGTGTCTGAGTGTTGTTGCTGTTTTTCATTTCATATCTTCTTTGAGAAATGCGTGTTTAGATTCTTGGTCCATTGTTTAAAAATTGGGTTGTCTTTTTAGCATTCAGTTTTAAGTATTCTTTATATATTCTGAACAAAAGTCCTCTATCATACATTTTATAGTATTTTCACCCATTCTGTAGGTTATCTTTTCATTTTCTTGATATTGCCTCTGAGCATAAATTTTAATTTTAATTTTGATATTTATATAGACACTAAAGTTTTCTCATGAGAATTATTTGTATAATACATATAATAATACATACATTTTTTCTTCTTATTCTTAACTTACCCTCGAATTTATATTCAAGTGCCTCTCTCTTAGACAACATATAGTTGTGTTACATTTTTATTCAGTTTGTTGTTACAGGTTGCTAATGCATCCTTTCTAAAATTCAGGTATTGCCAATATGGTAGTGTTAAGAAGTGAGGTCTTTAAGAAGTGATTAAGCCATAAGGACTCCTCGGTTGTAAATGGGATTAGGTACGCTTTGAAAAGAACCTAATTGAAGAAGATAATCTATTTTGCTCTACCACCTTCTTCCATGTGAGGAAATAGGGCTCCTCCTCTCAGAGGATGCAGCATCAAGGTACCATCTAGGAAGCAGATCGCTGCCCTCACTACACAACTGGATCTGCTGGCACCCTGACCTTACACTTCGCAGGCGTCAGAACTGGGAGAAATACATTTCTGTCCTTTTTAAATTTCCCAGTCATAGGTATTCTGTTATAGCAGCACAGAAACATATGTTGTGTTTAGACAATTTAGTAATTACTATAAATATTGATTTCGTTTAAATCTTAGTCCCGTTATTTGTTTTTGAAATTCATCTCATTTGTTCTTTTTTCCCCATTCTTCTAATTTTGAATTAATTGCATCAATCAATAATTTTTATCTTTCTTCTACCCTCTCTATTAGTTTATTAGCTATACATTTTATGCTATTGTCCAGCTCTTTCTCTAGGATTTAAATAAAACATCTACCTTTATCTTACCACAGTCTACTTTTAAACTACATTACACCATTTAATGTATGATGTAAGAACCTAATAATATAGTTAATTTATTTTATCTTTTCATCCTTTGAGTAAGATTTATCAAACTTCTAAATTCCATATGACATAAATTCTCAAAAATATTTATATTAATTTGAAATGGTTGCATTATATTTTGAATACATTTAATGAAATAAAAATATATATATATTTAAATTGT
Organism: Rhinopithecus roxellana; assembly: GCF_007565055.1. Taxonomy (NCBI): domain Eukaryota; kingdom Metazoa; phylum Chordata; class Mammalia; order Primates; family Cercopithecidae; genus Rhinopithecus; species Rhinopithecus roxellana. The sequence continues at coordinate 25,324,055 of NC_044563.1, forward strand.
TATATGTTTTTCTACTTCCAGTGTTAAATTTCTTAATTCCTTTACATACATTAATGGTTCCAACTGATTTATATTTTTCAGTCTGAGATTCTTTCTTTAAAATGTATGAATGTGCAAATCTTATAGTAACATATTCCCTCAGCAGTGTTTAAATTAGTATTTTTTCAACTTTATTTGTGAATGCTATTTTTAATCGGAAAAAAATTCCACACTGACATTTTTTTTTCTTTCAGCAAGTTAAAGAAATTTTGTTTCATTTCCCCTTGCATTGCTTTATATATGTGAGCAATAATTCTTACATTTGTCCCCTTGAACATATTTTTTTTTTATCTTATGGTATTCTTTTTATGATTGGATTCTAACAATCTGCATACAGACTGCCTTCGTATGGTTCTTTGTGCTTACTAAAAGTAATACTTTTTGCTTGTGTATTAGTCTGTTCTTGCATTGCTGTAAAGAACTACCTAAGAGTGAGTAATTTATAAAGAAAAATGGTTTAATTGACTCACAGTTCCACAGGCTGCATAGGAATCATGGCTGGGGAAGACTCAGGGAACTTAAAATCATGGTAGAAGGCAAAGGGGAAGCAGGAACATCTTTACCTGGCATAGCAGGAGACAGACTGTGAAGGGGGAAGTGCTACACACTTTTAAACAACCAGATATTGTGAGAACCCACTCACTCAGTATCATGATAACAGCAAGGGAGAAGGTTCCTCCCATGATCCAATCACCTCCCAGCAGGTCCCTTCTCCAACATTTGAGATTACAATTTGACATGTAATTTGTGGGAGGACACAGAGACAAACCATGTTATTCCATCCCTGGACCCTCCCAAATCTCATGTCCTTTTCACATTTTGAAACACAATTATGCCTTCCCAACAGTCCCCCAACATCTTAACTAATTCCAGCATTAACTCAAAAGTGCAAAGATCAGTCTTATCTGAGACAAGGTAAGTTCCTTCTACCTGTGAGCCTATAAAGTCAAAAACAACTTAGTTACTTCCACTGATACCATGGGGGTACAGGAATTGGCTAAATACATCCATTTTACAAGAGAAAAATCAGCAAAAACAGAAGGACTACAGGCACCACACAACTCTAAAACCCAGTAGGGCAGTCATTAAATCTTAAAGCTCTGAAATAATCTCCTTTGACTCCATGTTTCACATTCAGGTCACACTGATGAAAAGAGTGGGCCCTCAAGGCCTTGAGTACCTCTGCCCCCATGGCTCTATAGGGTATAGCTCCCTTGACTGCTTACACAGACTGGCATTAAGTGCTTATGGCTTTTTCAGGTGCATAGTGCAAACCGTTGATGGATATGATTCTGGGGTCTGGAGAATGGTGGCACTCTTCTCAAAGCTCCACTAAGAAGTGCCTCAGTGGGAACTCTGTGTGGAGGCTCCAACCCCACATTTTCTGTCCACACTGCACTAGCAGAAATTTTCCATGAGGTCTCCATCCTTGCAGAACACTGCTGCCTGGACATCTAGGCATTTCCATACATCCTCTGAAATCTAGAAGGAGTCTTCCAAGTCTCAATTCTTGCCCTGGTATAATTGACTCACAGTTCCACAGGTTGCATAGGAATCATGACTGGGGAAGTCTCAGGAAACTTATAATCATGGTAGAAGGCAAAGGGGAAGCAGACACATCTTTAGCACAGCAGGAGACAGACTGCTGACACACCCACAGGCTTACCACCACATGAAACCTGCCAAGACTTCTGGCTTGCACCTTCTGAGACAGCAGTCTGATATGAATTTAGGGACCTTTTAGCCATGGCTGGAGCTGGAACAGCAGGAACACAGGGAGCTGTGTCCTAAGGCTTCACAGGACAGCAGGGCCCTGAGTCTGGCCAAAAAAAAAAAAAAGAAAAGAAAACATTTTTTTTTTCCCCACCTAGATCTTTGGGCCTGTGATGAGCGGGGCTGCCTTGAAGGTCTCAGAAATGGCTTTGAGGCATTTTCCCTACTGTCTTGGGTATTAATAATTGGCTTCTCTGTACTTTTACACATTTTTACAGCTGGCTTGAATTACTCCTCTGAAAATGAGTTTTTCTTTTCTTCCATGAGCAGTCTGCAAATTTTCCACCCTTTTATGCCCTGCTTCTCTTTTAATTTAAGTTCCAGTTTCAGAGCATATCTTTGCTCGTGCATATGACCACATGCTGTTAGAAGCATCCAAGTAACTTCTTGAATGCTTTGCGGCATAGAAATTTCTTCCATCAGATAATCTAAATTATCACTCTCAAGTTCAAAGTTCCACAGATCCTACAGAAGGAGCACCATGCCACCAGTCTCTTTGCTAAAGCATAGCAAGAGTGACCTTTACTCCACTTCCCAATAAGCTCCTCTTCTCCATCTGAGACCACCTTAGCCTGGGCTTCATTGTCCTTATCACTATCAACATTTTGATTACAACAATTTAACAACTCTCTAGGAAGTTTCAAACTTTCCTTCATCTTGCTGTCTTCTTCTGAACCCTCCAAACTGTTCCTACCTCTGCCCATTACCCAGTTCCAAAGGTGCTTCCATATTTTTAGGTATCTTTATACCAATACTCCTCTCCCGGTACCATTTTCTGTGTTAGCTCATTCTCACATTACTATAAATAACTACCTGAGACTGGGTAATTTATGAAGAAAAAACAGTTTAATTGACTCATAGTTATGCAGGCTGTACAGGAATCATGTCTGGTAAAGCATCAGGAAACTTAAAATCATAGTGGAAGGTGAAGGGGAAACTGGCACATCTTCACGTGGTGGAACAGGTAAGAGAAGGTTAAGGGGAAAGTGCTACACACTTTAAAAAAAAAAAAAAAAAAACAGATCTCATGATAACTCACTCAGTATCACGAGACCAGCAAGGGGGAGGTCCACTGCTCTGATGCAATCACCTCCCACCAGACCCCTCCTCCAGCAATGGGGTTTATAATGTAATAATGCAATTTGGACGGGGACACGGAGTCAAACCATATCACCCTGCTTCAATTTGTTGAATATTTTTAGATTTGCGATTTTATAGTTTTTATCAAATGTGAAAAAAAAGTAAATGAATGTTATTTTTTCATTTTTTTGTTATTCTTATTCTGTCATATCCTTCTGTGACTCCAGTTACATATGTTTTATATGGCTTAATATTACCTGACAATTCCTTATTTATTTTTTAATCTTTGAATTCACTAATCTTTCGTTCTGTAGGTTTCTATTCATTGGTAAGAACATCCAGTGAATAAAAATATGCATTTTTAAAGGAATTTATTTTAGTATTTGTTCCCTTTCTGGATATTACATTTCTCTTCTTTGTATCTTCGTCTATTTATTTGCATTCTTGAGCATATTTATGGTATTTGTTTTAAAAGATGTGAACTAGTTGAGCCCTATAATCAAGATGTGACCATTCTGGGGTTCGGACCACCACTTCACCTACATGAGATGTGAACATCTTCTAGCCTTGTATATTCTAAGAATTGGTCATTTTAGAGGAATCCAGTAGTTGGTATTTGATTGGCCTTGTGTAATCTTAATCTGTAAGTGTGCAATGTATAATTCAGCTAAAACTCAAGAGATATCATGAAAATATTTGGAGTTATTTCTCCCTGAAGCTTCCTCCACTTAGTATTTACTCCACTTCGTAAATTCTAGTGCCCTTGTATGTTAATGTTTGTCACCTTACTTCAGCAAGACTGCCAAACTAATGTACCTCCCGTTGAATAACAAAATGCCTACATTCAGAAAAACAGTGATAATAAACATCAGATAATTTAACTTCACTCAATACTTTCTCTTGTCTAATGCCTAAACAATGAACATTTTCTATATTTTGCCTGTTTATTTCAATTGTTTAAGATGGGTGTATATGTCCTACATTTGATATTTCTTCATAACTGATGTTTTGAAATTGTGCACAGGACCTTGTTTGTTTATATTGGAGTAACTCTAGATTTTGTTTGTTTCTTCTGAAGATGGTTGGTTTTGTGATGATATGCAGTTCTTTTACTGGCTGGTCACCTTGAGATTGTGTATACTTGGTTTTCAGTTTTGTTACGATACATTTCTAGAAACCTAGATTGTTATCCAAGGCCCTCTATCTTGGGAAGATTCAACATGCAAATTCTAGTTCTCCTTGGACCTTTTAACAGTTTGGTACTATTGTCCAATTTATTAAAATCTTTGTCTCATTTCTCATTTTTTATACAATTTTGTGGGCACTTATAATGGGAGGGCTACTTCAGTACCAACGGTTGCAGGCTGAGCACAGTAACTCATATCTGTAATCCTAGCATTTTGGGAAGCCAAGGCAGGAGAATCTCTTAAACCCAGGAGTTCAAGACCATCCTAGGCAACATGGTGAGACCCTGTATCTATGAAAAGTGAAAATAATACTAAAATACAATTTTTAAAAGTCTAATATGAACAGTTCCATCATAGACAGAAATAAAAATTAAGGCACAGGGTTTTGTCGTGGTTTGTTATTCAGTATTATTTTAGCAAGAGTGAACTAATTTCAGTTCCCATCCTATGTACTATCACAATACAATATATTTTGTGTACCGGAGTATAAATTATATTACATTGTAACCAATTATTGTGTTAGTATATGATCCCTACTAGACTTTACACTCTAAGCGGGCAGATATTCTGTTTAAATTGCCTCTATTACACCTCTACCAATTAGCACATTTATTGGCACAAAAATAAATCCTTAGATACATGTGTTTTAATATTGAGAAATTAAAATATTTTTGTCAGTTTAGGCAAAGAGTAGCAACCAGAATTTTACAATTGTATCTCCCATAAGAGCACAGAATGCTTTAAATATTAGATTATTGAAAAAGAAGTCAGTGCTGACAGTTAACCTCACTGTTCTCCTTTATGAACAAAAGGAATTTATCTTTCTCAGCCTTAGACCCTTTCTAATTTGCATAAATCAAAACCAGCATATTTAATACTTACTATTTCTAAAATAAAATCTCAACTTTTATATCCGTTATTCAGAAAATGTAAAATAAGTCCTAAACCAAACTGGACAGATAGAATATCTACTGACTTACAAAATTTGGGCAAGGAAAGGACATGATGAAAATCTTTGGAAAGCATTATTATAATAGAAATATTATTTTGCGTGATATGACAGGCCAACATTTCTAATGTCCATCTAGGTACATTAGTAAACCTTTTCTGAGTGTGTTTCTTTTCTGTAAATTCAAAGTGGTTGAGATGACATACAAGGTTCCTTTCACCTCTAAAATGCTGTGACTATTAAGACAGTTTAATTTATTACTAGTAACACATAGCTAACCCTTTGGCTAAATAATTCATTCTTATTAGAACATATCTTGAGGTTAGACTTTTTGCACTTGGCCTAAGCATGCTTTCTTATAAAGATCATATTCAGCCTCCCTTTAGAGTAGAAATTATTTTCTAATTCAATGTTTATACTATATTTTTTAAATTTAAACTTTTATTTTAGATACAGGAAGTAACGTGCAGATTTGTTACATAGGAATATTGCGTGATACTAAGGTTTGGAATATAGATCCCATCATTAATTTAGTAAGCATATTACCCAATAGATAGATTTTTAGCCCACCTTCATCTCCCTTCACCCTCTAATAGTCCACAGTGTCTACTGTTCCCACAGAACATGATTTCATTATTTTTATGCCTGTATAATATTTCACGGTGTATATGTGCTACATTTTCTTTATCCAATCTACCACTCATGGACACCTGGGGTTGATTCCATGTCTTTGCTATTGTGAATCATGCTGTGATGAACGTGCAAGCATGTGTGTCTTTTTGGTAGAAGGATTTTTTTCCTTTGGGGTATATATTCAGTAATGGGATGGTTGTATCAAATGGTAGCTCTGTTTTTAAGTCCTTTGCAGAATCTCCAGACTGCTTTATATAGTGGCTGGACTAATTTACATTTCTACCAACAGTGCGTAAGCATTCCCTTTTCTCCACAGCCTCACCAGCATCTGCTGTTTTTTGATATTTTAGTAATCATCGTTCTGAGAGGTGTGAGATGATATCTCATTGCAGTTTTGATTTGCATTTCTCTATGATGAGTAACACTGAATATTTTTTCATGTTTGCTGAACACTTGTATATCTTCTCTTGAAAAGTGTCTGTTCATGTCCTTTTCCCGTTTTTTTAATGGGATTATCTGTTTTTCACATTTCGATGTGTTTAACCTGTCTACAGATTCTGGAAATTAGGCCTTTGTCAGATGCATAGTTAGGATATCTCCTCCCATTTTATATTTCTCCCAAATACCAGTATAAACATTAAAGAAGAAAATACTTTTTACTCAGTTGATAGTTTCGTTGGTTGTGAAGAAGTTTTTTAGTTTAAATAGGTCCCACTTATCTATTTTGTGTTGCTTTTGGAGACTTAGCCAAACATTCTTTTCCAAGACTGATGTCAAGAAGAGTATTTCCTAGGTTGTCTTCCAGGTCTTTTGAAGTTCGATGTCTTACATTTAAATCTCTAATCCATTTTGAGTTTATTTTGGTATATGGTGAAAAATAGTGGTCCAGCTTCAATCTTATGAATATGGCTAGTCAGTAATCCCAGCATAATTTATTGAATTGGGAGTCCCTTCCCCATTGCTTCTTTGAGTTGACCTTGTCAAAGATCAGAGGTTTGTAGGTGTGACTTTATTTCCAAATTTTCTATTCTGTTCCATTAGTCTATTTGTCTACTTTTATACCAGTACCAAGCTGTATTGATTGCTGTGGCTTTATAGTACAGTTTGAGGTCAGGTAATGTGCTGCCTCCAGCTTTGCTCTTTTTGTTTAGGATTGTTTTGGCTCTTTTTTGGTTCCATATGAATTTTATAACCTTTTTTTTTTCTAATTCTATGATAAATGCTATTAGTTTCATAAAAATAATATTGAATCTATAAATTGCTTGGGCAATATGGCCGTTTTTATAATACTGATTCTTTTGATACATGAACATTGAATGTTTTTCAATTTTTTTGTGTCATATCTGATTTCTATCAGAAGTGTTTTGTGTTTTTTGTTGTACAAGTCTTTCTCCCGCTTGGTTAGCTGTATTCCTAGGTACTTCATTTTTCTTTGGGGCTATTGTAAGTGCGATTATGTTCTTGATTACTCTCTGCCTGGACATTGTTGGTATATAGAAGTTCTATTTTTTGTACATTGATTGTGTATCCTGAAACTTTACTAAAGTTGTTTTTCAATTCTAGGAGCCTTTTGGCAGAGTCCCCAGGATGTTCTAGGTAAAGAATCATATCGTCAGCAAAGATAGTTTGACTTTTTTTTTTTTTTCTTTTTTTCCTATTTGGAGACATTTTATCTTTTTCTCTTCCCTGATTGCTCTAGCTATGAATTCCGGTACTATGTTGAATAGGAGTGGTGAGAATGGACATCCTTGTATTGTTCTAGATCTCAAGGAGGATGGTTTGAGCTTTTGCCCATTCAATATAATATTGGTTTTGAGTTTTTCATATATGGCTCTTATTTATTTTGAGGTATGTTCCTTTGATGGACAGTCTGTTGAGAGTTTTTGTCATGAGGGTATGTTGGGTATACTAGTATTTTAAAATTAATTTTATTATTCCTTAGGAAACCATTGTAGGTGCCAAGTAATTCATCCTAAATAAAATTTACAACACATCAATTGTTCTAGAAGAATATCAAAATCTTATCAAGAAAAATCTCTTTTCCCAGTGCTTTTATAGTTCTCAAATATCACACACCATTAAAAATTATATCACTAGCAGAATATTTGTATTTTGCAAATCTAAAATTGAGCAAAGATTTTGATTGCTTGCAAAATAGCATTTTTTTCTAATTAAAAGTTTGAGAAAATGACTCATGTTATCTAAATTAATATATGTCTGATAAATATATTAGTGGTAGAATTCTTGAAGTAAGCAACATATTTCCAGTTTATTTGAGTTTCTTGGTCCTTAGTATATTTTATTCTAACTTTGTAATGAATGTAAAAAATGACATTATCTCTGAAAACTCCCTTAAATAGGAAAAAAATAATCTGATGTAAATCTATATAACTACTTTTAAGGTTACATTTTGAGGTGATCTTAGCTAAAAGGAGATAGAGATAATAACAAAAATTTGCACTACTGTGATATATATGCTAATGTTTCTTTAGACAGAGGCAAATAATAATTTAATATACAAAATACATTATAAATTCAAACCTTTTCTGAAAATATACTTTTTTTATTGTATCTAAACATTGTGCACCAGTACTACTTTGCCTTTATCCCAGCACTTTGGGAGGCCAAGACGGGCGGATCACGAGGTCAGGAGATCGAGACCATCCTGGCTAACTCGGTGAAACCTTGTCTCTACTAAAAATACAAAGACTAGCCGGGCGAGGTGGCCGGCTCCTGTAGTCCCAGCTACTCGGGAGGCTGAGGCAGGAGAATGGCGTAAATCTGGGAGGCGGAGCTTGCAGTGAGCTGAGATCCGGCCACTGCACTCCAGCCCCTGAGACAGAGTGAGACTCCACTTCAAAAAAAAAAAAAAAAAAAAACTCACATGCATATATCTAATCAAATTAACATTTTCATTTATAATTTAATACTGTGTATTATGACTGTTTCTATTAGATTAACTATTGTTTGCATCTAAAAACTACAAAGACCACAAAATGACAATTTTTTTTACTTTAAAATAATTCAAACTTACAAAAAAGGTACAAAAAATAGCTTAAATATTACATCTTACATAAGCGTAGAATAATTATCAAAAGGAGATAACTAATGCTGACACAATACCATTAACACATCCACAGGCCTCATTCAAATTTTACTGATTGTCCGGCTCATGTCATTTTTCTGGTCCAGGATTTTATTCAGGGTCCCTCCCACGCCTTAAGTATAGTTGTTTGTGTCTTTAGCTTCCTCCTATGTAGAAAAGTTGATACTTTTTTAATCTATCTTTACCTTGAAACTTTTGTAAAATGCTGGTCTAACATGTCTTAGAATGCCTCTCAGTTTGAGTTTTCATGGTAGTTATTCATGTTGAAACATGTATTTGGCAAAAAATGTCACAAAATATATTGTGAGGCCTTAGTGCATCTTATCTGGAGGTACACAGTGCTGATATATCTCATTACAGAGGAAACCACCTTCAATTACTTGGTTGAGTTGATGGCTTCTAGGATTTTGAATTGTAAACTTAAAAATTTTCTATTTATGGTGAAAAAGTATTTTATGAGAATATACTTGAAGAATAAGTGGTTATCCTGTATATTAAGGTAATTTTTTTCTATCTTTCAAAGAGGTGTTTTTTAAACTGCGAATTTCTATATTGATAATTTCACCTAATTTTATTAGTTAGAATTTTATGAAAAACCATCTTTTCTCCCCCATTTATTTATTATTCATGTATTTGTTTATATCATTCTGTACTAGATATTTATTTGTTTATGTTTCTTAATTTGTTATTATAGTTAACGTTAATTTTATTTCTCTGTTTATTCTAGATAGGCATTTGGATCTCTTCCCAATTGGTTAACATGCTCCTTTGACACCTTTTTTTTTTTTTTTTTTTTTTTTTTTTTTAAGCATGTTTCTACATTTCTAGCTCTAGGAGAGCTTCTAGGATAATCTTTTCATTTTCCTTCTCAGGTCTTGCAGTCAACAATTCCTTTAAGGAAATCCATCTGTTTAAAAAGTACTTTTTTTAAATGACTGATATTTAGAAAACAGTGTCTATGTACTAACTGTGCTTGCTCATTGATATTGGTGTCTGTCTTTACTTTGAATCTCTCTCAGAAGAGAGTAGGAGAGAACGTATGTGTGAATAGACAGACACAAATATATATATGCTTCTATATCAGCATGTGTATGTGTATTTTAAACCATGTTTTCATACGGATACTTCCAATTTAAATTCAACACTATACAGTTTACTAACCTGCTTTTCCTATGTGCAACTCTTCTCCAATAGTGAGAAATATGACTTTCATTATTGACAATATTTAATTTGCTCAGTCCTAGAATAAACATATATTAGTTTTAGAACTGAAGATCAATATTTCTGTGATAAACAAATTTCCAAGTAGAGTACAATATTTGTATAGTTTTTTTCTTATACGTTAGAATTTATAGCCCAAATACTTTTCTGCATGATGAAAGAAAGCTTATCTTGTAAAAAAAAAAAAAAAAAAAATTTAAGCTGAAACCTGTAAGATAAATAGTTAATGTGTGAAAAGAGAAGACAATGTTCCAGGCAAGGGGAAAATATGAGGTGGAGATAAACTTTGTGAGTTTCAGAAACAGACAAACGATCAGTATAGACTTTGTGAATCTTTTTGCAGTTCAATAAATTATATGCCCTGTAGAGACAGGATCTCCTCATAATACAGGTAGAAGTGTGACAGCGACATTAAAGTCACAGACATTGTTTTATTTGAGGAGTTACAAATCATTTCAGCTTCTTTCTCTTATAGACATTTCTAAAGTAGAAATACTATGAACATTGAAAGAACATTGCCAGTTTGTAACTGGGAAAAGCCAGTGGAACACCTTCAAAATAGAAAAAACAAATCTACCTACAAAATAGATGTCATATTTGTCCACACTTCCTCCATACTTATTACCATCACCTTAATATCAATTTTTCAAGTGATCTTCCTGTTACCTATGATGCTATTCTGCTACCCTCAGACCTAGATAATTAGAAGAGTAGAAGTTAACTCCCTGATGCTTTTCCTTGTCATAAGTCCTGTCTTTTTAGCAAACGATGTTTTAAATTATGGTATTTATTTACTTATGAGACATGTGAGACTAAACATTATTTGAGGCATCTATAATAATAGGTTGAAATGCTTGAGAAAAATTGAATTATAATTCTACTTAAGGGTGGGAAGAAAAAATAATCAACTTTTAGATAGTAACTAACAAGTAATTAAAATAAACAAACATATTAATAAACTTGAATTCCTCTTGTTAAAAAAATTGTGATCAAGTAAATTTCTACTTTTTACTAAGTTTTTAACATAAAAGTAATGATGTGTGGCTTTCGTATTCCTTTGTGCCTATTCCTCTACCAACTCTATCCCTGAGTTAAATTCACGATCACAACTTTGTTGTAAACTATCACGTGTTGAGTCCAGATCTCCTTTAATTGCTTCATCTTTTGTGCTAAATTCTGGCTCTCTTCTCATTGACAGGCAGGCATGTTGGTTCCAATTTTAAGAAGTAAGATTGAAGAAAAGGTTTAGAATTCAAGGATTCAGAGTAAATTATGCAAAATATTTTTTATAAATTCTGAGTCACATAGGAGTGGCAGCAAACTTTAAAATGAGTGACGGCCAGTAATATTATTTTATGAAACACCGTGTTCTTATGTTGGGAATGCCTATGTAGGGAATGCCTCTCAGCAGGGAATAAGACAGATTCCTTACAACCAACCATCATTGACAGTTTCTGGATAGAGTGGTGTTTGAATCACCTGTGCTTGTTTTTCTTTCCTTGCCTTTCTAATTTCTTACTTAAACAGAGTAATTACTGGTACTAGCTATGGCCATTTTAGTTTGCTATCTTAGTTATGCTTTGGAGAAGTAAAAATATAATTAACTGGAAAAAATGTTAATGTATTCATATTTTCCATGCCAGAATTTTGAGGTGCAAGGAGAAAGCCAATGGAAATGTCCAACTACTGCATAAACTGAGTATAGTCCAAGGACCTCAAAACAAAGTGTGTTCTTTAGTAACCCTGCAGATAGATCTTTGTATAGTATAGTGATATATATGAGTCAACACTCTTCTTAAAAGCTCTCTACTGGAAAGGAAGCTGTGTGTGTGTATGTGTGTGTGTGTCTGTGTGTGTGAGAGAGAGAGACAGAGAGAGTTGTGAATGTGAGTTTTCTTGGGAGGGTGTAAAGGAAGATAATATGCGGGCATGTATTTGGTAAAAGGAGGTCTTCCCTTTTATCTGTAAAGAAGGGGCTCTCTCCTTAAGAGTCTCTCTTTTGTCAAAACCTGTGGGCGCTACCTTGACTAAGAAAAATGGGGCTGAACGACATCTTAAATTGTTCCCAGAAGGCCTTGAGATGGTTTGTTCAAGCATCTTTGGGACCCTCCAGACTCTTGTCACAAATTGAAATAACAAAAAACCCTTCAGAGAATTTGCTGGTTGCTCCACAATTTATTTTTCTTCCCATAAAATTGCTGATTGTACTGGTTTAAAGAACTTGCTTAGAGAAAAATATTAATAACTGAATAAAAATGAAATTCTGTGGATTTTGATTTTACTGAATGGCACATAGAGATTATTTATTCTTTAAAAATGTGTTAAGAGGCACTTCAGTTAATATATGGAAAGTGTATATTTTGTAAGTGAATTTGCAATTGCACAATTAGCAAAACACATTGTAATGTAGTCCTTAATACACCAGATACCGTTTTTGTATCTCTTCATATTTTTCAATAGTTCATCTAATGTGTTCTAAATTTATTATTGCTTTCATCAAGTTGAAAATAATTTTGAGTAAGCCCTTCTTTGCCCAAATAAATGGTAGGTCCTTGAACATTAAAATGGCAATTGAAATAAAATAAAACTAGGCATTTAGTATCTTTTGTTTCAATTTTCTGACTCAATCATGAAAGAAATATAATAACATTTACATTTTTTAGATAGCGTTTAAATTTACAGTTTGCAAACCAATATAGAGGCAGTATCATATAGAGAAGAGAATACTGAATTTGGAGTCAGAGTTGATTTACAAATCATCTCTACCATTTACTGCCTTTGGATAAGTTACTTATTTAAATTCTTTGGGTGACAGATTCTCCTTTTTTAAAATGGCAATACTCACTATTGCACAAGGTTATTGTGGCAAGCAATGACAGTGCACCTGAAAACATATTAGAAAACTTTTTAATGCTGTCAGAAAGTGGTAAAAGGACTTTATTGTTTTTCAGTGTATGCAATCTTTAGGAAGGCTGTAACATAGATACATTCTAAGATTTTTAAGCATGGTAGGTAAAGATGAATGAGCAGGCCTGGAATTTCTGCTTTATTTATTGGAGGATTCTAAAGTAAGAAACAATATGGTCAACTCTACTTGTAAGTGCTAATGGCAAATGTCATGGCAGTCACAAATGGTCTATGCTACCGAAAGAGTTCACATCTATGAAATATTTTAATCAGGTGATATCACGTTCATCTAAGATAACTGAATGCTACAAAAACAATCAAGTGAATAAAAATATATTTAAAATCTGAAGCATTCAAACTATTTAAGTTTCAAAGTAAAAATGGTTCTATTTCATTATTTCATCCCCCAAATATTTTCTGAGGATTTGGCTTATTTTCTAAGGATAACTCCATTATTATCATTGTTGTTGCTGTTAATCAGGATAGAGTGTCACATAAGAAAGATATTTAAAGATAAAAATTACCTTAATTAAGCTGTGGCACCATGGAAGAAATGAATCCCTGCAGGGATTATGTAGGTAATTCCACACTTGAAATACTCCTCTGTTATGAAGAAACTTGGTTTCTGTTTTGTTCCTGTTTTATGTATTTAGTGTATTTTTTGTTAGTTCTCCACTTTTTAAATTATAGCTTTTATTTCATCTTTATATGCTCTGAGTATTTAGGGGGAAAATCATATCACATACATTCTGGAATTGCTGTTCAAATCCTGCCTCTGTCACTGACTAGCTGTGAGACACTGGTCAATTCTTTCAAACTTGCTGGGATTCAATGTTCTCATCTGTGTGAATAGAAGGTTTGAGTCAACAATCTTCCCAGGACTGCCAGAGCCAAAGTGATTATTACCTCTGTTTCACTGCAGTTGAAACTGATGCTCAAGAATAAAGTTCTTCATCCACTAGCCCATTTACTTTCCAACAGTAGAACTTAGAGAGGCCTGTAACAGCTTTTTGTATTTCCCCTTTGATGTCTGTATCAGCATCTTTTTTGAATGTTAACAAAAATATGAGCTCATATGCAGACTCTTATTAGCTTTGTTTATGTAATTGTTTCAATGAAAGCATTCTTGCAAAATAGAAAATGAATTATCATTATTTCAAATAATTAAATTTATGAAACATTTTATATATATTGTAATTAAGCAAGATAGGTGGTTTTATTCTCATCTTGAAAATGAAAGAAAATAATTTTCAAGAGTTGTTAGGTTGTATTTATTTTACTAGAATGAAAAAATTGTTAGTTTTCACCAATATCAAAGTAATGGAAGATATACATAAGACTTCAGTGTGTGATGTTCCCCTTCCCGAGTCCAAGTGATCTCATTGTTCAGTTCCCACCTATGAGTGAGAACATGCGGTGTTTGGTTTTCTCTTCTTGTGATAGTTTGCTAAGAATGATGGTTTCCAGCTGCATCCATGTCCCTACAAAGGATGCAAACTCATCCTTTTTTATGGCTGCATAGTATTCCATGGTGTATATGTGCCACATTTTCTTAATCCAGTCTGTCACAGATGGACATTTGGGTTGATTCCAAGTCTTTGCTATTGTGAATAGTGCCGCAATAAACATACGTGTACATGTGTCTTTGTAGTAGACTAATTTATAATCCTTTGGGTATATACCCAGTAGTGGGATGGCTGGGTCATATGGTACATCTAGTTCTAGATCCTTGAGGAATTGCCATACTGTTTTCCATAATGGTTGAACTAGTTTACAATCCCACCAACAGTGTAAAAGTGTTCCTATTTCTCCACATCCTCTCCAACACCTGTTGTTTCCTGACTTCTTAATGATTGCCATTCTAACTGAGTTTTCTACTTTATATCATGTATTACTTTTTTTATCTTCTGGGGACCTTGTGTCAGCCATATAATGCCTAGTAGAAACAAAAAAGAACTACTTGACATACCTAGTAATCACTAAAATGTAGTGAAACATGGAATTTCAGAGTGGTTAAGTGCAATGAAGCTGGTATTTTTGCATTTGAATCTAGGTTCCAAGGCTTATATAGGTTTGTGGCCTTTACAAGTTAGGTGAACTCTCTATGCCTTAATTACCTTGCTTGTACAGTGTTGATAATAAGAATAGCATCAGACTTCATGTTTTGATGATTTGGTGAAATCAGTTAACTTTTCATGGGAAAGCATTAGATACAAACAGCTAGGTAAAAATCTCAGGCATTCTTATATCACTGGAAGCATAAGTCTTTAAAATCTTTCACCTAATTTGAACTTTCCATATTTATCTTAATAACAATTTATACATTTGATGATTCATATGATTTCTAAATTCTTCCCCTTCTTTTAGTTTACTGACTTTGACTTTCTCTGATATCATAGCCGTACTTTAAACCCTGATCTCAAAATCTCTAGTCCCAAATTATAATCAGACCTATACCTGCATTGATTCACTTTATAGCATGAGTTTGGAGTTCTTAATGTCTGGACTACATCCAGTATCTTACTGACCTAGCCATGATTGCCATGAAAGAAATGCTTGAGCCATTTCCTTTATACCATTTAGTTTTATCATATTGATTCCATATATAACTGCACAGAACTCTAGAAAACTGGGCCTGTGTGTTTACAGTTGGATGAGAGAGATTGGAAGTAACATCCAGGACAAAGGTTACTTCTCAGGCAATAATCTGAACCATTGTTCAAAATGTTGGGAATGAAAGTATAATCTGCTGAGTTAACGGGAATTTCATCCACAAGATGGTTCACAGTGCTTATCTTTGTCAGTTTGCCATCTAGAAGAAAAATATTAGATGTTATATTTTCACTGAATGAATATAATAATAGCTTTGTTAAGTGACTTATTTAATGTCATGTGTTGTAATCTGTCATATTTTGTGTTTCAAACTTGATTATGTTTTGAACATTTAGTGTCATGTGCATGTGTGTGTGTATTCAGTTCTACAGTATAAGCATCTAACCCATATTACAAAGAAAATATAGACTTGCAAAACTGGAGGAGAGGATGAGTGACATATATACTATAAGAAAAAAAGACTACTGTCTTTCTGTGAGCATTTGGCCACAAGTGGAACAACAAAGATGTATGTTGACTATTGTGAAACACTCATTCAGTATAAAGGAATATGAGTTACTCTGTATATTCTTCATATGCTTAATTTATACTTAGGTCTGTTGAATAAACAGGGTGTGTACCTTGTGCTTCGTCTGTAGTGCTCTCACAAGCTTTCTATAAGTTCTCTTCACAGTTATCATTTAGATGTGATTGACAACCTAGATTAGACCAGCAGTAGCTACAGTTGAAGACAGGTTAGAGACATAGGTGTCATAGGCATCAAGTGCAAAGAGGGTACATGATACAGCAGGAATAGCAACCATAAAAATGCAGCCAGTGGCTAATGTATGTGGGGCCTGCTCAAGCATGATCTCATTTACACCACTTTCATTAGATAAAATATTGCTGGGCACTGTGCAACGTAACATCTTCATAGATCAGATGTCACCTGCTTAGACATCTCAAGCCACATGATAACTTAATGGACCATGGAAAGCTTTCCATCTTTGCCTAAGTCCAGATAAGCCAGAAACTGCTGCTCCATAGAAGAGATATCTGTAAAGAATGACATAGAATTTCTCCAAAATCCTGTGCTGTTATTACTTGATACAGTCCTGGGAAAAGTTCCACATAACACCCCTATTAATCATAGACCCTTCAAAAGCCATTATTGCCTCCTGGGTCAATATGGTTCATGTACTGGAATAGCTTACCCAGAAGCCAGGACCTATTACTAAGAATTTTCTTGCTTTGAGCCCTGCTTATATGTGACAGTCTTTTGGGTTTCTTGGCAAATGGGCTTGAATAGCATGCTCAAACAGGGTATACAGTTCTTCAAATTCAAAAAGGTTCACTAAGCATGGTGCTGTTTTTCACCTTAGATGATATATCTATAAAATACATGTATAATGTTTATATATGTTATATATATACAGACATATGTTTTTAAAGAAATTTTATCAATGTGGAAAAATCATTAATTTTCTCTATTTATTTTCCACCCTTCAGTACACACATGTCTCATCAATATATCTAGACTGGTTATTACTTCTGTTTATCAGCTCCTATATATATGAAATAATCAATCTAATGAGTACATATAATATGAGGAATGGAAAAGGGATCAATTTCCCTGTGGGACAGATTAGGACGTAGTTAGCTGATACAGCTCTTTAGTAAGAAAATGAAACTGTATTACTGGATCTGCCAGAAACATGCAAACTGTTTCTGGTGTCCTTACTAAAATGCAGAAAATAAAAAAGAACACATTGCCAGATAAATACCTGAATATCAGGTGCCAGAGTATGTGCTCATTTGTTCCATCAAAGAAATTACATCTGGAGCAGCAGTTGAAATTGAAGTTACCACAGGATTAAGTTTACAATAACCCACTTTCTTTAAGATCCATTTATCTTTGGCACAAGAAAATAAGCAAGAGGAATTGGAGTGTGATTGAAATCACTAACCCTGCATAATTCAAGTTTGTGATTGTGGAACTAATCTCCTAGTCTTCCTAAGAAAGCAACATGTCCTTTTTTGACATACAGTTTTTTTATTTCGCTGTCAGATAGCCAGTGTGGGGTATCTGCCAGTTGTTGGGTTTGTCTCTTTTAACTATGCATGTAAGAATTGAGAAAATAATTATACCAAGGGTTTGGAGTTTCACTATTCCCACTGTGAGATGGACCTGAGGCAATTCCATTAATTACATGACTCTCATTACACCCTGCACTGAGGCTGGACCACAGTGGCAATTTTATTTTCAGGAATTAGTGTTAGTTCAGGTCAATATGTAAAATAATCTCTGAAGCTCTGGTTATGTGCCCTTTACCAATTCAAAATAACTCTACTATATAATGAAGATTTACTGGGGGAAAAACTAGAAGGAAGATTTATAAAATATATTTTTGACAGGATTTCCCCACACTTTTATCCAAAGGGACTCATCCTCCCTTTTTTAGTAAGGGTTATGACTATGAAAAATGATTCAAGCCTGGAAAATAATCAACGGTCCAGAAGTCTCTACCCTGGCCCTTAAAATAAGACTTGTGTTCATTAGACCATGCATTTCCAAGTTAAAAAAAAATAATAGACTGACCACTGATTTCAGTCCCAAGGACACCATAATAAATTAGCCAGAATCAAAAATCTCTGTAGTTCTATGCTGCCAGTTACAGTAACCGTTACAAAATTTGTATTTGGCAGTTAAATGCAAGCTACCTTTCTCCTTCAACTCCAGGAATTCATTTGATGACAACCATTTCTACTGTCACTCCTGGCCTGTAAAGAACAACCATTGCAGAGTTCTTTAAGAATGCTAGTGATCCACTTATCACTGTATGCTTTAAAGCTTCAGTGAAAAGATTGTCCTCCTCCAAGAGACAAAGTTAGGGGTTGAGTAAGCAGATGTTTCCTAATATATTAATGTATTAATCCATTCTCATGCTGCTATAAAAGAATACCCAAGCCTGGGTAATTATAAAAGAAAGAGATTTAATTGACTCAGGGTTCTGCATTGCTGAGGAGGCTTCAGGAAACTTGCAATCATGGTGGAAGGCAAAGGAGAAGCAAGGCAGCAAAATAGAGAGTGCAAGCAGGGGAAATACCAGACACTTATAAAGCCATTAGATCTCCTGATACTCACTCATTATCACAAGAACAGCATGGGGGTAAACCACCCCATGATTCAATTACCTCCACCTTGTCCCTCCTTTGACATGTGGGGTTAGGGGTATTACAATTCAAGGTGAGATTTGGTTGGGGACACAAGGCCAAAGCCTATCAATCCATCTCAGGATCTCGATCTCAATATGCCTGTGGATCCTTTCCTCTAAAATAGGACTGTCCAAAAGAACTTCTTGCAATGATGGAGTTATTTTATATCTATGTTACTGTGGTGACCACTGGTTAGAAAAGACTTGTAAGTCCTTATAATATGGCTAGTACACTAAACAAATGAATTTAACTTAATTTAACTCTAATTAATTCAAATAACCACATATATCCAATACCATCACTTTGCAAAGCACAGATATATAGGTTAGTAAGATAATTCTGGCATCACAACTTCATTTGGCATCAATTATATTTTTTATGTGTTTTAGGCAGCCAACCAAGCAAACTGCTATAGGTCACGCAGCTACTTTAGCAAACACATGGAAATCAGACACTGATTAGTGCAATTATATCAACAACATTAGTTTGATCTAAGATTATATTACTACTGATCCAGCACTCTTAGAATCTATTATCTCTTTGAATCTGCTTAAATCAAGAAGCCAATTCCAGATTCCAGTAACTGAAGTTCTATTTTCTGGGGAGCACTTCTGCAGTTATAATAACTTTTTTTTTCTTTTCTTTTTTTTTTTTTTTTTTTTAAGATGGAGTCTCGAACTGTCGCCCAGGCTGGAGTGTGGTGCCATCTCGGCTCACTGCAAGCTCCGCCTCCCAGGTTCATGCCATTCTCCTGCCTCAACCTCCCAAGTAGCTGGGACTACAGGCACCCACCACCTCACCTGGCTAATTTTTTGTATTTTTAGTAGAGATGGGGTTTCACCAATAATAACTGTTTTAGTCAAACTCCAGTCAGGGAGCCAGGATCACAGGGTCACTGTGAGTGTTATGTAATGACACATTTACTTATACAAATTAGTTTTTACAAAATTGTTTAAAGAGCTCTGGAAGGAGAAGTTGGAGATTCAGAAAAAGAGTAAGTAACCTGACTTCCTTAAGCACAGGCTTGGATTGACAGAACTTCCCAGGAAATCTAATCAGCTAAGCTAATTCAGCTAATGAAATGGGACTGGATGGGTAGACTTTGGAAAGGCGTGTGAGAAGATGTTGACTTTGGCTAATTCCACCTCTGTGGATCTGCATGCAAATGTCTGGTTGTGGAATTGGGGCCATTGTTCATCAATAAGGTCAACAAATGGGTAGATGAGCTGTACATCAGCACAGAAGAGAAAGGATAGGCTAGGATCCTTTGCATCTGCCTGTCATGACATCTGGTGGTGAAAACCTGAGATTATTGACCACTGCTTTATTTGTATCTTCCACATCTTATGATAGCTTCTATTTTGGCTAACTACAAAATGAGAACATACAAGGAAGTTACTCTGGAACATACAATTCCAAGCTTGACCAAGCTGACATTGGTAAAATACAGCCCACTTCTCAATTTGATTACATACTTCTCAGATTAGCAACGATGTATCAGAAACAATATCTGTCCCAGAGTTTGGATGAGTAATTGATGGTAGTGACAGAATTTGAGGAAGGATCATGAGAATGCAGTGATAAAAACACCAGATCAGGTTTTTCTTTAAGAACATTGATATGGCACAGATCTCTGCTCCCTGCTATGATGAGGGAGACAATATACAGTCTCTGTGTTGAAGAATTATGCCACACTAATGGCGCCTGCTAATACAATAATAGCACTACTCTGAAAATATTTTACAAACTCATGATCATAGAAATCACCTCCTGTAGCCATATTTTTACTCAATAAACTCTCTTATTATAGCTTATTGGATTGGGTAGATACCCTAAGTCAAGTTAGGCCAGTGGCAGTCTGTCTTCTGGGTGATTGCAATTAGGACCAAGAGAGGATGCTTCATTCTCCCTGTGAATTGAAAACTCAAGAGCTGTTAGACATCATGATTTGTCCTGTGGACCACAATAGCAAAGTAAATCAATCCAGCCTGAGTATGAGAAAAATAGGTCTAAAACTGATTTGCCGTGAGATGCGATGTCTAGAGAAAAAGAAATATTTTTCATCACTTATTCTCTAACATCATTTTTTTTGAGGTTTATTTCTGCTCTGACTTCATGCAAAACTCCTTTTTTGTTGTTTTTTGTTTTTATTTTTCAAAGAACTTCCCTGATATGCTTAAGCTAGCTTGAATTTATTTATATTAAAATTGTCCTGAATAATATTAGACCCATATTTGAATTGCTTCAGATAGCAATACAACCTAGGAAGTAACCAGGAAGTAATTCATCAACTTATTTCTTTTCTAGTAGGTAGGACAATACCTCTTTCCCAGGACTGCGTGTGTATTATGGCTTCATGAAGATGGGTGATAAATGTTAAATACCAAAAAGAGCAGGATTAAAATATTCCATGTCAGTGAGTCAAAGTAATGTAGTGGATGAAACAGCCCATTTTAGAGACAGATGGGTTTTGTCCACATCCTAATTCCTCCTTATGATATATGAAACCTTAGATAACTAATCTTTGGTTCTTATTTCTCTTATATGTAAAATGAGAATGATAATAGCACTAATATGATAGGGTGGTTGCTTCAATTGCTTGAGTTAATATATGTAACATAAAATATATACTTCAACATTTAATATATGTTAAATAGTATAATTCCTATCAATTATAGAAACCTGTACCCTCAATATGAGAGTGTTTTTCATATTTGGTGGAATAAATTTACTAATTTTGATATAGTACCATTATTAGAAAACTGTATATGCATGGGGCTTCAGGCTCAGTATTTTGCGCGAGATGATGGCATTTCTCCAGATGGACAAAAGCTACTTTTTAACATTTCTTGTGCTGGTTGCCAATAATTTTCCAGAAAAGATACAATCATAAATCCCCTCCTGGATCATGAGTCCCATTGATGCTGACACAAAGGTATTTGAAGATGGAAGAATATTAACAATCATTTTCCAGTTTGTTTACTGAACCAACAATGTTCCTTTGTTATCGATATTATATTGATATAATACTTGAAACCTTTGATATTATCAAGTAAATTGTAGCAGATGGAAATACAGAAAGGTTAGCAGCTAACCCTAAAAAGGACGAAATAGAGAGAGAGAGCAGTTTATTTCAAAGATGTGACATAGTAGATGTCAAAGGAGAATGATGTTGAATCAGACTATAATCTTTGGGTAGTTACATATAAGTCACATGTATGCAGAGTAAACAGAAGCAATGAAATACTCAAGACAATATAGTTAGATATTTGCATTGCTTGCAAAATAATATCTGTCCTATATCTCAAGTGATTTGACAGTTTGTTTTTAATTCTCTCTAGTTTAAAAACCAGTGATGCTTCTAAATTCAATGATACACAATCATTTTTCCGTAACTCAGTTTTCCCATAAGCTAGTATTGTAGGTATGCCATATGTCTGTAAATACTTATAATATAGATGGACTTACTCAACAAAAGGCTTTTGTTGTTTGTTGTAGTTCTACATTTCCATGTGCTTCTGCAAATCCTATATTTTTAGTATGGCTTTATCAATAACTCCATTGAAGTACTTAGCCCTCTTCTCTCTAGAAATGATCAAGTCTGAGAGACCTTACGAAAGGAAAGAACAGATTAGCTCAGAATTGTATATTTCAATAGTTTTCTAGAATCTCTAAAAGCAATGATGTACTTTTCGTCTCCACAATACACCTTTTGCAAGGCTCTTTTCCCATATGGGTCCTAGAATCGATTTCCAGAAGTAGAAGGAGCTTTAGAGATTACATTTGGATTAAAACCTGAGGCTGGAGTTTGGACCTGATTTAACACAAATCAGAAAGCTGAGACTAACCCCAGGCTTCTAGTTCCCATTCTGTGCCCTATGTCATTGTTATTCATTTTATTGCCTTCTCAATAAGTAACCAAATTTGTTCACTTGTGGTGGTATATTTAGAAGGATAAAATAAAGAAAAAATATTCATTGATGCTATGCTGCTACTAAGTTTTCATTTAAATTGATGAACTCATGGCTGCTTAATGCTGAATGCTACAAGTTCAGGATCAAGCTGTTAACAATGTTTATATCAATCAGAGACCTCTCTCCTTGGTTTATAGATGACCATCTTTTTTTTTTATTTTATTTTCATCAGATGCTCCATATGCTCTTTCCTCCATATTTATCTCTGTTCTAATCTCTTTTTCTTATAAGGACAATAGCTATCTTAGGACCCACTTTAGCAACTCCATTTAAACTTTACCTTGTAAAAATCTATGTTCAAATATGGTTACATTCTGAGGTACTAGGGGTTAGAATTTCAATGTATACATTTTGAAGAACACAATCTGATATGATCTTCCCTTTAAGGAAATTCCTTCATTGTTGCACATAGCAGTGAAACTTACATTCTATTGATTAGAATTTAGTCATATGACTATACACATGTATTCATATGACTTACTATACAGATTTCTATTTCAAAGAAAGAGTAAACAGTTATTAAAGTATGAACAAAAATCTCAATCATACATGTTCTCATTAGTTCAGTGTGCCACAAGTTGGATTGATCTGACCCACGGTTTTCAATGTATTCAACATTTAAATTTCTAGGTTAAAAATTCTGATGATATAGAACATGACAGACAGAATCTATGTCTAAGTGAAGGGATGGCTGGAGACATTGAGAGAAGCAACACAAATGAATGCAATAATAGGTTATATAAGAAAACAAGGATTATTAATGCAAAATCACTATACTAATTATTCTGTCACCTGGGGCCTGGGATAGAGGCAATGGATGCTGGATAGGAACAAATACAAACTTACAAAAATCACCACCCAAATCTAGAGATTTCAAAGTGTATATCTCTATAAATATGAGATAACAAAATACTAAATCAAAATGTAAATGACTCTAAGAATGAAACATGGCACATATACACCATGGAATACTATGCAGCCATAAAAAATGAGTTCCTGTCCTTTGCAGGGACATGAATGAAGCTGGAAACCATCATTTTCCGCAAACTAACACAGGAATGAAAAACCAAAAACTGCATGTTCTCACTCATAAGTGCAAGTTGAACAATGAGAACATGGACACAGGGAGGGGAACATCGCACACTGGGGGCCTGTCAGAGGTTTGGGGAATAGGGGAGGGATAGCATTAGGAGAAATACCTAATGTAGATGATGGGTTAATGGGTGCAACAAACCACCATGACACATGTATGCTTATGTAACAAACCTATACGTTCTGCACGTGTATCCCAGAACTTAAAGTATAATTTAAAACAATGAAAAATGAAGCTGATGAGAAAAGGAATTTAAACTTTGATCTGAAACTAATGAATGGGAACTAGATGCAAGAAAATAAAAATTAGATTACATGAATTTATAATTGTTACTTATTTAAATCAAAACATGCAAAATAAAATACCTTAATCAAATATATCAGTTAAAATATTTTGAAAATTATAAATATAATTAAATGTGTAGTGTTGAGTCAGAGAGATTATTTCTAAGAGATATAAAACTTAAAAAATAAAAATAAGTGGATTTACAGTGTAAAAATAGAAGGGTTTATAAAGTGAACAAATCATGTACTCTGACCTCATTAAAATTTTCTCTGACAAATCTATAGTTTGTTTTTTCCAGAGGTCAAGTTTTATTTTATTCTTCTTTACAATTTTATAATTTTTGATATTTTTCAACATTTTAATTTTTTTTTTTTTTTTTTTTTACTATTTTATATCACTTGAAATCTGTGATTATATTAGTATTCAGTCTTGGTATCATGTATTCTATGCATTTGGACAAATGCTTCTTATGTGTCCACAGTTATAGTATCACACACAGTATTTTCATTGCCCTAAAGTCTACTGTACTCTGCCTGTTCATCCGTCACTACCCCCTAATCTCTGGCACCACTGAGCTTTTTACTGTCTCCATAGTTGTACCTTTTCCTGAGTGTCAATAGTTCAATAATATAGTATGTAGCTATTTCAAATTGTCTTCTTTAACTAAATAATATGTATTTAAGTTGTCTCCATGTCTTTTTTTTTTTTTTTTTTTGAGACGGACTCTGGCTCTGTCTCCCAGGCTGGAGTGCAGTGGCCGGATCTCAGCTCACTGCAAGCTCCGCCTTCCGGGTTTACACCATTCTCCTGCCTCAGCCTCCTGAGTAGCTGGGACTACAGGCGTCCGCCACCTTGCCCGGCTAGTTTTTTGTATTTTTAGTAGAGACAGGGTTTCACCGTGTTAGCCAGGATGGTCTTGATCTCCTGACCTCGTGATCCGCCCGTCTCGGCCTCCGAAAGTGCTTTTTATGTCTTAATATCCCATTTCCTTTTAGCACTGAATAATATGATTACATTTATACACTATCATTTATTTATCCAGTCATCTACTGAAGAACATGTCGGTTGATTCCAAGTGATGGCAATTATGAATAAAGCTTCTATAAGCATCCATGTGGTAATTTTTGTGTGGACATACATTTTCAACTCTTTTGGTTAAATACCAAGGAGCATAACTGTTGGGTTATATGTAAAAGTATGTTTACTTTTGTAAGGGATCAAGTTAACTACCAATGTGGCCGGACTACTTTGCATTCTGACCAGTAATAAATGAGAATTCCTGCTACTCCACATCCTTAACAGCATTTGGCATTGTCATTGGTCTGAATTTTGGCCTTTCTAAATGGTGCATAGTGGTATCTCACTGTTCTAATCTTCATTTCTCTGATAACATATGTCATGGAACATCTTTTCATATGCTTATTTGCCATCTGTATATCTTCTCTGGTGAAGTGTTTTAAGGACTGCAACCCATTTTTTAATCAGATTGTGATCTTGTTTAATTTTAGGAGAGTTTTTTTCATATTTTGGATAACAGTTATTTACTATATATATCTTTTGTAAATATTTTCTCCTAGTTTGTGACTTTTCTTTGATTCATTGGACATTGTCTTTGGAAGAGAAGAACATTTTGATTTGAATGAAATCCAGCTTACAAATATTTCTTCCATGAATCCTGTCTTTGGTGTCATATGCAGAAAGTCATCATCAAACCCAAGGTTATCTAGATTTTCTTTTATGTTATTTTCTAGGAATTTTATAGGTTTACATTTTAAATTTAGGTCTGCCTTCCCTTGCGTGTGTGTGTGTGTAAGTATATAAAGTCCGTGTTTAGACTTTTTTTTCATGTTAATATCTAGTAGTTTCAGTGCCATTTTTGAAAAGACTATCTTTTCTCTATTTTGTTGCCTTTGCTTTTTTTGTCAAAGATCATTTGGCGATATTTATGTTTGTTTATTTAGGGACCCTTTATTCTTTTCTATTCATCAATTTGTCCACATTTTCACCAATATCACAATCTTGACTTACTGTTTTTTCTGAGACGGAGTCTCGCTCCATTGCACAGGCTGGAATGCAGTGGTGCGATCTGGGGTCACTGCAAGCTCCGCCTCCCGGGTTCACGCCATTCTCCTGCCTCAGCCACCGGAGTAGCTGCGACTACAGGCACCTACCACCAGGCCCGGTTAATTTTTTGTATTTTTAGTAGAGACGGGTTTTCACCCTGTTAGCTAGGATGATCTCTATCTCTTGACCTCGTGACCCACCCGCCTCGGCCTCCCAAAGTGCTGGATTACAGGCGTGAGCCACCGCACCCAGCAACTACTGTTGTTTTATAGACGTTCTTAAAGTTGAGTAATATCAGTACTCCAACTTTGTTCTTCCTTTCTAATCATGTGTTGTCTATTCTGGGTATATTTCCTATCTATATATTCAATTCCCAATACCTGCACTAATATTTTGTTGTGCATTTCACTGTGTCATGGCATATAATTCTTTTTATACATTGTAAGATTTAATTTGCTAATATTTTGTTGAGAAGTTTTGCATCTATGTTCATGAGTGATATTGATCTGTAGTTTTCTTTAGACATACTGTCTTTGTCTGATTTTTATATAAAGGCAATGCCGGACTCACAGAATGAGTCTGAAAGTATTGTCTCAGATTCTATCTTCTGAAAAAGTTTGTAAAAAATTTGTATAATTACTTTCTTACAACTACTTGGTAGAATTCACAAGTGTACCCAACTAGGGCTGTTACTTTCCATTTGGAAAGGTTAATCATTTTAATAGACATAGGTCTATTCAGATTGTCTATTTCTTCTTATGTTAATTTTGGCAGATCATGTCTTTGAAGGAATTAGTCAATTTTATCTAGGTAACACATTTGTAGGCATAGCACTGTTTAGAGTGTTCTTTTATTGTCATTTTAATATCCATAGTATCTGTAGTGATGCTCCCTCTTTTATTTCTAATATTAATAATTGTGTCTGCACTGTTTTTTCTTAGTTAGCATGCCTAGAGTTTTATCAATTTATGTATCTTCTTGAAGAACCAGCTTTTGGTTCTATTGATTTTCTTTATTAATTTCCTGTTTTCAATTTTATTGATTTCTGCTTTAATTTGTACTCTTCTACTTACTTTGGATTTAATTTGCTTTATTTTTTTGTCATTTCCCAATGTGAAAGCTTAGTTTACAGATTACAGATATTTATTTTTAATATATGCATTTGATGCTATAAATTTGTTGTAAATATTGCTTTCACTGCATTGACAAATTTTAATCATGTTTTCATTTTCATTTTGTTTAAAACATATTTTACATTTGTCTTCATATTTCTTATTTGATCTCCATATGTTGTTTAGAAATATATTGTTTACTCTCCACATCTTTTGGACTTTTTTATTTTTAGTGCATAGAAATACTTGCAATTTTATTTTATTTTATTTTTAATTTAATTTTAAGTTCTGGGATACATGTGCAGGATGTGCAGGTTTGTTACATAGGTAAAAGTGTGCCCTGGTGATTTGCTGAACCTATCAACCCATCACCTAGGTATTAAGCTCCGAATGCATTAGCTATTTATCCTGAAGGTGTTAGTTTGCTGAGGATAATGCCTTCCATTGGATTTTTCAATTACCTTTTTGTTACTGTTACCTGGTTTAATTCCATTGAGATCTGAGGGCACACATCATATGATTTCTATTGTTTAAAATGTGTTAAGGTGTATATTATGGCACAGAGTAAGATCACCATTTGTCTCTCACCCAGTCCCTGGCAACTACCATATGACTTTTTGTCTCCGTGATTTTGAAAACTCTAATCACCTCATAAAAGTGCAATCATACATTAATTGTCCTTTTTGACTAGCTTATTTCACTCAATGTAACGTCCTCAAGATTCATTCATTTTGTAGCATATGTCAATTTTTTTTTTCATTTTCAAGGATGAATAATATTTAATTGTACATGCACATTGAAATTCGCTTATCCATTTATCTGTTGATGGACACTTGAGTTCCTTCCACGTTTTTGCTATTGTGAATAATGCAGCTATAAACATGGATGAATGGAAATCTCTTCAGGACCCAATTTTCAATTCATAGGGGTATACATTTAGAACTGGAGTTGCTGCATCATATAGAAATCTATTTATAATATTTTAAGGAACATTTTCATGTTTTTTTTTTCTGGAAGTTATACTATTTTACATTTTCACCAACAATGCATAAGTTCCAATTTCTCTACATCCTTAAAAATTCTTATTTTTTGATTGTTCTTATATTAGCAATCCTAGTGAGTGAGAGGTTATAGATCATTGTAATTTTGATTTACATTTCTCTGTTGATTGGTAATATTGAGCATCTTTTCACATGTTTATTGGTCTTTTGTGTATATTCTTTGAAGAAATGTCTATTCAAGTCTTTTATCCAATGTTTAATAAGGTGGTTTGTTTTATTGTTGTTGAGTTTCAATTCTCCATATATTCTGGATATCAATCCTTTACTAGATACATGATTTGCAAACATTTCACCCATTCTTTGTATTCCCTTTTTACTTTGTTGATATCTTTAGATGCAAATTTTATAAAAATGTTCAAGAAGTCCAATCTGTCTGTTCTTTCTTTCATTGCTTGTACCTGTGGTGTCATATCTAAGAAATCACTGCCAAATCCAAAGTCCTGTAGCTTTTACCATATATTGTCTTCCAAGAGATTTATAGTTTTATATCTTATATTTTGGTTTTTGATCCACTTTAATTTTTATATATGATGTTAGGGCAGGATCCAGTGTTGTTCTTTTACATATGGATATGCTGTTTTCCCAATACCATTTGTTGAAAAGGTTATTCTTTTTCTTCTCCATTGAGTGCTATTTTCAGTCTTGTCAAAATCATTTGACCATATATGTAAGGTTTTACTTTTGAGATTTCTATTCTATTTCATTGATCTATATGTCTGTATTTATGCAATTACTACATTTTTTTATTACTCTAGCTTTCAGTAAGTTTTGAATTCAGGAAGTGTTAGTCTTTCAGCTTTACGTTTTCTCAAGATAGTATTGGCCCTTTGAGATTCCACATAAATTTTAGAAATACCTTTTCCATTTCTGCAGAATATGTGTTTGGGAATTTTATAAATATTTCATTGAAACTGTATATCTCTTTGATTAGTATTGCCATCTTATTATTGTCACTCAATCCATGAACATGGGGTATTTTTCCAATTATTTATGCCTTCATTAATTTCTTTCAGCAATGTTTTATAGTTTTTATTGTGCAAGTCTTCAGTTCACTGGTTAAGATAATTTACAAATATTTTATTTTTTGGATGCCATTGTAGATGGAATTGTTATAAATTCCATTTCAACATTATTGGTTGTTACTGTATAAAATGCAACTGAATCCTGCTACTTTGCTGAATACACTTATAATATTTTTTGCATATGTGTATGTATACTCAATAGTTTTTACATACAAGATCAGAAATAATTTTATTCCATTCTTTCCAGTTTGGTTGCCTTTTATTTCTTTTTCTTGCCAAACTGCTCAGCTAATACTTCCAATACTATGTTAAATAGAAGTAGCAAAATAAGCAATATTGCCTTATCTCTGATCTTAGGGAAAAAACTGATTCATTCACCACTATGTATGATGTTCACTATGTGATTTTTATATACTATTTTTATTTTGTTCAGGTAGTTTCCTTCTATTCCTAATTTGATGAGAGTTTTTATTACGAAGAATGTCAACTTTTTCCAAGTACCTTTTCTGCATTAATTAAGATAAGCTTCTTACAATCTTGTTAATATTGTGTATTACATTAATTTATTTTTATAACTTGAAACATTCTTGCATCCTAAGAATAAATTTCACACTGTCATGGTGTATATTCCTGTTAATATGGTGTTGAATTTGGTTTGCTAGTATTTTGAATTTGTATTTCATTTTATTTATTTATTTTAATTGGCAAATAATTATTGTGTATGTTTATGGGGTATAATGTGATGCTTTCATCTATACATACATTGTAGAAAGCACAGGGTGCTAGTTTTATGGATAATTTTGGATTTATATTAACCAAGGGCATTGGACTGTATTTTTATTTTCTTGTAGTGCTTTTATTTGGCTTTGGTATCAGGACAATGCTAACCTTATAAATACATTTGAAAACATTATCTTTTCTTCCATTGTTTGGAAGGCTTTGAGAAAGATTGATGTGTATTTTTTAAATGTTTGGGAAAATTCAACAGCAAAGTAATCAGATTGAGGGCTTTTCTTTATTGTGAGATTTTTGGTTTTTGAATCAGTCTCCTTCCAGTTACAGGTTTATACTTATGTAAGTAGGTTTCTTTTATATATATATATTTTTTTTTCTTTGAGACAGAATCTCCTGTCACTCAGCCTGGAGTGCAATGGCACGATCTCGGCTCACTGCAACCTCCGCTTCTCAGGTTTAAGTGACTCTCCTGCCTCAGCCTCCCAAGTAGCTGTGATTACAGGCATACCCCACCATGCTCAGCAAATTTTTGTATTTTTAGTAGAGACAAGGTTTCACCATGTTGGCCAGGCTGGTCTCCAACTCCTGCCCTGAGGTGATATCCTCTTTACTTTGGCCTCCCAAAGTACTGGAATTACAGGTGTGAGTCACCGTGTCTAAGTAGGTTTCTCGCGTCTGGAAATGTGTCTGTTTATGTAGGTTAACCAGGTTTTTGGCAAACGATTTTCTATAATACTTTAGTATATTCCTTTTTATTCCTATAGAATTGGGATTAGTCACCACTTCCATTTCTGATTTCAGGAAGTTGAGTCTTCTCTTTTTTTGTTTGATCATCTAGCTAAAAATGTGCCAATTTTGTTTATATTTTTAAATAACCAACTTTTATTTCCATTAATATTCATTAGTCTCTGCTCTGCTCTGGTTTTTGTTAATTTCTTCTTTCTTCTAGCCTTGTGTGTAGTTTGCTATTCTCTTTCTAATTCTTTAAGTTGTAAATTTAAATTGTTAATTTGGGATCTTTCTTGTTTTCTAAGGTGTTTATGGTTATAAATTTCTGCTAAGTACTGATTTGCTACATCTCATAACTTCCACGTTGTGTTTTTGTTTTCAGTCATCTTTAAGTATTTTTAAATTTTTATTTGATTTCTATTTTAATTCATTGACTGGTTAAGAGTGTATGGCTTAATTTTCACAAATCATTGATTTTTGTGGTTTTGCTTCTGTTGTTGTTTTCTGACCTTATTTATTGGGGTTGAACAAGATACTTTTCCTAATACCTATCTTCTTACATTTACTGAGTCTTAATTTGTAGCCTGACATATGGTCCCTCCTGGAAAATGTTCCATGTACACTTGAAAATAGTAAGTATAGTGTTATTTGGGATATAGTGCTCTTATGTACCTCTGTTCAGTTACTAATAAGCTCATCAAATTTTTTGTTATTGTTTCTGTTACAGTAGTTTTTGGTTTTGTTTTTGTTTTGTTTTTTATTTCTAGCATTTCTTCTTATTGCATTCTTAGTATTTCCACCTCTCTTCTTACATTGCACATCTATTTCTTCATACTGTTTATTCATTAGGGACCTTAGTATATTAATCATACTGTTTTCTATCATTTGTCAGATATTTCCAATATCCTTGGCTTATAGGGTTTGGCTGTGTCCCCACCGAAATCTTATCTTGAATTGTAGATCCCACAACCCCCACGTGTTGGGGAAGGACCTGGTGGTAGGTAATTGAATAATGGGGGCAGTTACCTCCATGTTGTTCTCATGATAGTGAGTGAGTTCTCATGAGATCTGATGATTTTATAAAGAGCATTTCCCCTGTACATGTTCTCTTGCCTGCCACGATGTAAGACGTGCCTTTTCTCCTCCTTTGCCTTCCATCATGATTGTGAGGCCTCCCTAGCCATATGAATCTGTGAGTCCATTAAATCTCTTTTTCTTTATAAATTACACAGTCTCATTTATGTTCTTATAGCAGCATGAGAATGAACTAATACAGTAAACTGGTACTTGGAGTGGGATGCTGCTGTACATATACCTGAAAATGTGGAAGTGACTTTGGAACTAGGTAACAAGGAGAGGTTGGAACAGTTTGGAGGGATCTGAAGAAGAAAGAAAAATAGGGGAAAGTTTGGAACTTCCTAGAGACTTGTTGAATGGCTTTGACAAAAATGCTGACAGTGATATGAACAGTGAAGTACAGACTGAGGTGGTCTCAGATGGATATGAGAAGCTTGTTGGGAACTGGAATTCTGGCATGTGTCAAAATGATTCCTTCCTCCTACCATTTGTTAGAAGGAGATGGGAATTTTTCTCCCATATTTACTGTGAGAACTTGGTCAAGCTCTTGACTATGACTCTGTCCTCCTACAGTTTTTAACTCTCAGACTTGTCCAACCTTTCCTCCAGTAATTTGACAATTACATTTAAAACTTTTCTACCCTGGTACTGATTCTTCTGGAGGTGTCTACTCTGGTGTGTGATAATTCTCTTTTATCTACCTGGTGAGCATCTCGAATTTTTGTGCTTCCGATTTGCCCTGTGACATCACTTCTCTTGTGGATTTTTATAAAACCTATTGATTTCTTTACTTTGTTCATCTTTTTCCTTTTTATAAGGATGAAGAGGCAAAATTCAAGCTGTTCCCATGAGGAATTGAAAATAATAACTCAGTTCTATAATTTTTAAGAGTAAATAACTAGCAAAAAAAATTGCCAAAAATTTATATCATCCTACATTTTATCCTGTGTAAAATTACAAACTCCATATTTCTCAGGCTATTGAATATAGATATTCAACTTGTATTTGGTACCAGTTATATAGCAACCTATATAGTTGTTCCCCAGGGCCAGGTCTGAGGAGGCTTTGCTATTTGCATTGAGCATTAGGTATAGTTCTAAGTAAGCCATTCTGCCTTCTGAGTGTCACCTTTTTTCTTTTTTTTTTTTTATTATACTTTAAGTTCTAGGGTACATGTGCATAACGTGCAGGTTTGTTACATATGTATACTTATGCCATGTTGGTGTGCTGCACCCATCAACTCATCAGCACCCATCAATTCATCATTTATATCATGTATAACTCCCCAATGCAACCCCTCCCTCCTCCCCCCTCCCCCATCCCCATCATAGGCCCCAGTGTGTGATGTTCCCCTTCCCGAGTCCAAGTGATCTCATTGTTCAGAAGGATTCTGAGTGTCACCTTTTTAACAGCAGTCTCTACCTTTTTAGTTAGTCCTAAGCAGTAAAAGTAGAGATCAGGCGTGCTGTGCAATGGATGTTAGGTTGAGTAAAATGAATTAATTACAGGCTAATGCTGAATTTAAAACATTTTTGAGATAACAGACTTTTAAAATATAAAGTGGAGACATAACAATAAACTGATGTTTAAGTGTGTCATTATTGTATTTGATCCAAACACAAGTAACACAGGATTTTGAACAAAAATGTAAGTTGTGTTACCCCTGAATAATTTAATATTTTGACTGGCATTGAGTACCAACACTTAGCCAATCTCTATATTCTGCTTTTTAAATTTTTTAATTAAAAATCAAGTTAATAATTCCTACTATCTATTTACAAACACATTTGTGTACATGTATGTGTGTGTGTGTGTGTTTAACAGCAGTCCCTACCTTTTAGTTCATCTTAAGCAATAAAAGCAGGCACCAGGCAAGCTGTGCAATGGGTGTTATGCATTGCAAACATTTAAAACAAATGTTTTAAATTCAGGTGTGTGTGTGTGTGTGTGTATACATATAGGTATACATGTATATATGGATGAATGTATGTGTCTGTGTTTATGTTTATATATAAATATATATATATACACACATACACAGTCATGCATCACTTAATGAAGGGGATGTATGGTAAGAAATGTATTGTGAGATATTTTTGCCATTTTATGAACATTATAGAATGTACCTACACAACCCTTGATTATATAGCCTACTACACATCTAGGCTATCCTTGAGTAGCATGTTACTGTACTGACTACCATAAGCAACTGTAACACAAGGGTAAGTATTTTTGTATCTAAACAGATTTATCATAGCAAAAGATATAGTAAAAGTAGGATACTATAATACAATGGGGCCATTGTTGAATATGTGGTCCATTGTTGGCCAAAATGTCATTATGTGGCACATGACCACATGTATATATGGAAATACAGTCTTATTCATTTTTCAGAATATCTATGTTTTTTTCACTTGTTT
Organism: Rhinopithecus roxellana; assembly: GCF_007565055.1. Taxonomy (NCBI): domain Eukaryota; kingdom Metazoa; phylum Chordata; class Mammalia; order Primates; family Cercopithecidae; genus Rhinopithecus; species Rhinopithecus roxellana. The sequence continues at coordinate 25,358,330 of NC_044563.1, forward strand.
CTTTGAAAATTATTTCCCAAGCTTTGTAATAAGGCTTAAACCTCTTCTGCTACAAAATCTGTTTTTGAGAGACTGTTGTGTGCTTCTGATTCACAGGCCTGCTCTCTGATTGTTCATCTAAAATGGTTTTGTGGCAGTATCCTTCTAAAGCATGCAAATAAATAGATGAGATTATGCAATATTATTTATCTACTAAGATTCCATTTCCACTGATTGACAGCTGAACCTATAGGAAATATGGTTTTATTTTCTCCCAACACGGTGAGTTAAGTCTGTCACCGACATTCCCCCAAGTCAAATATCCTTTTTATCATATCAAAAGTAGGAAAATGATTTTCATTAATCAGAGCAGGGAGCCTGAAGCTTAATTCCTTGCTTCAATTTATCATGATTTGTATGTAGTTGAAAGGCAGCCAATTAATGTACTTTCTCTTTTTGCTCTTATTAATTAGTAGACATGCTGAAAACTTCTGTCAGAATTAAAATCTTTCTTAGATTATTTTTCTCCTTTTAACTTTCTGGAAATAATGGTAGAGATTTTTTCTTTGAAGTTACCTGGAATTGTCAACTTGTATACTAGCACCAACAGTTAAAAACTACACTATAGAAATATAAACTTCCATCAAGTATTATTTGAAGTCTTAGTACTGAGAAAGGAAAAATAATTGGTTGTTATATATATTCTCTGTCAGGTTGAGAAAACTATTTTAAGTGTTTATTTTTTATTCCTTGATGTTCCTTCTATAAAGGTAAAATAAACAACTAAAATCAATCATGTAGAGGAAAGAACAACCATTAATTTTCTTGAGGGAACTCAAATATGTAATTATGACCAAACTAAGTAATGTTTAAAATTTTCCATGTTTAAAGGAAGATATTGTGCTCATTTTTATCCTGAAGATTTATACAAGTCAGCTGCCATCTATAGCCAAGCATTTGAAGTTTTAATTGGTCCTTATTATATTTGGATCATAAAAGTAAAAAATAAAAATCTCAGTGAAAGACTTTGGGTGTTAAAAATATTTGAGCCTTTCAGCTGTCACATGCAATTTTCTGTAATCCATATGAAAATTCAGCATGTCTCTAATGGAAATATGTTGGTAAATGGTTTCATTTCCAACAATATTAAAGAATTTAATAGAGGACTAATGGAAAATAAAAGAATACTGCTACATGACTAGGAACAGGCTTATATTAACCTTTTTTTGGGAGTCATAAACCTCAATATAAAAGACAGAGATTATGTAGGATGTGTGTTAACATATAATGAGCTGGAGATTTCCCCCTCTTTAAACAAGGCAATCATTTTCACTGGCTGACTCCTTAAAGCTACTCTTTTTCTATTTTTATTTTAAAACCAGGATGAGAAGGAAGTGAGATAACCATTAGTCATGTAGGAGCTTTGTTTATAGTATGCTCAGATACTATTAGACAATATTAGACATACATTAGACAATACAGTATCAGGGCTGAAAGAAAATTTATATTTCTTGATTCAAGATACAAATAAGTATATTGAATAGCTCTACAAACTTGCTATTCTAACTTTGGCAATTGACCAGCAACATGGACATCACCTAGGGGCTTGTAAAAAGTGTAAAATTGGCCGGGCATGGTGGCTCATGCCTGTAATCCTAGTACTTTGGGAGGCCGAGATGGGTAAATCACTTGAGGTCAGGAGTTCAAAACCAGCCTGGCTAACATGATGAAACCCCATCCCTACTAAAAATACAAAAAAAAAAAAAAAAAAAAAAATTAACCGGACTTGGTGGCATGCACCTGTAATCCCAGCTGCTCAGGAGGCTGAGGCAGGAGAATCGCTTGAACGTGGCAGGCAGAGGTTGCAGTGAGCCGAGATCATGCCACTGCACTCCAGCCTGCATGACAGAGTGAGCCTCCACCTCAAATAATAATAATAATAATAATAATAATAATAATAATAATAAAATAAAATTATACAACCTACTCTCACATAAGTTTTCAGAATCTTCATTTAAACAAGATCTTCAGTTGATGCATGCACACATTGGAGTCTGAAAATTCTGTCCTGACAACATCTCCCCTAAATGCTAATCCAGGTCCAACATCTTCAGTTACTGGGTAATTAATAAGCGTAAGCTACCTTATAGTGGATAACTTCAATGTTTGTGATCTTCCTCGTAAGAAGGGAAAAATCTGCTTCTTGCATCCAATTAGATCAAATTCTTGTCCTAGGGCCAAAGTGAGTTTTATTCCTTTTTCAGAATAGTCTACTACATACTTCAAAACTTGTTCTACATTCTTACTCTTCTCTTCCTCCAATTCCTTTAGTCAGTCCTCAATTTATAAAGGAATTAATCTTCTATGTTGGATGTTCTATCTAAATCCCATTCTGATGATTGGGAATCAAATGTAATTTCTCAATTTGAAATGTGGTATTCCAGTAATGAAAGCAGAATTGAGTGGCATCATTGTCTCTCACATTCTGCACATATTTTCTCTATTCTGCCTAAAGATTGCATTTACCATACTTGAGAGAGTGGGGACATAACATGAAGTGGGGGAATCATACTGAGTCTTTAATTTTCCGAGGCCATGTCTCTATTTTTTCTTTTTTTTATTCAATATGTGTATGTCAAATCAATTATTTGATGCCCAAAACATAACTCTAAAAAGTTGAACATGCATTGCTACACACATTTTTTTCATATCTGAAGCAATTTTCCTATAAACTTATCATATTAGAGTGCATCCATGTGTAAGCAATCCTGCTTTGTATCATGGAGCCAAGATACTAAAAGATTAATAAAATAATTTGTAAAACTCCATTCACAGACTAACAAATAATATATTTCCTCAAATGTTCTGGAATGTACTACTGACTTGTATTAATGTAATCTGAATTTTCATAGTTGACAACAGACCAGGTTGGGAAACATGTAATTAAATAACTTAAATGGAACTGGGAGGAATTCTTAGTGGCACTCATAATCCATTTTTATTGATCAGAGATAGAATAAGGGCTTCTAGCACAGAAGAACAATAACCGGGTGACTTTGGCACTATTCCATTTTTATTGATCCAGAATGTTGCTTTCAATCCTGCTTTCAATCCCCAGGTTGTACTCTGAGAGGATTGCAGCAGTAATAAAACATGGATGGTGCTGGCTCTCCTCCTTCTGTTCTCCACCTACAACAGTGTCGAAACAGGACTCACAGCCACAAGCCTCGGTCTTCTCCCTCTGAGTCCGTCTATCCCCATTTGTTAATAGAAGTAGGCGGACCTCCTTTTGAAGTTCAGTGAACATGGCTTTGACATCTTCTGCTAGTGTCATATGCTGTCACCGTTTAGATTTCCAAAGGAAGTAGCATTCTTCAGCCGATGTTCTACTGGCTGCATCACCTTTTGTTTCCTGGATTGCTTCTTCCCAATGTGAAGTCCTTAGATCAGTAATACATGTATTGTAAGGATGAACAATTCCTTGCTGAATTTAACTTGAACTTTATCATAGATGATGTTAGCCTCTTCCTTTTTATGGTATTTTCATTGTAGAAGCTTTATCATCTTCAGCACGCCTCTTTGGCTCGCCCAGGTGGTGTCGATGGGCATGTTGTCCAGGTCAGAGTAAACGGCCTGCACGCGGCTCAGCCCCTTAACACCACATGCGCCGGACTGGTGACCCCTGAATTTACTTAAAACAAACAAACAAACTTTGCATTCCAATCACCTACCTTATTTAATTGAGATATAAACCATTATAAAGGCCTAAAACACTACATGAACTGACCTCATTACCTTTTATCTTCTATTTTTCTAAATTTCCCTCATATCCTCTTTACTCAAAAGCTGTCTTATAAATAATGGCTGCCCTGACCACCCAGATGCTTACCAACTCGATTTTCTTATTATTTATTTATTCAAATCTCTTAACTTCCTCTAGTTACTAAACTTTACTTGCTTTCTTCATTTATTGCATGACCCCACCACCACCCCCATACCGTCAAATGCATGCTTGTGTGTTTTTTCCACATATTATTCCCATAATTTAGACTGCTGCATGGCACTCTGCAGGTAGTCAAAAATGTTTGCCAGCTGAATGAATGTGTAACCTGTTTTCACTGTAAACCTATCTGAGCGCATTTATAGACTGAGAAAAACAGCACTTACTGTTTTCAGGTTGCTTGTTTATAGATTGAGAAAAACAGCACTTACTGTTTTTCAGTTTGCTCATTTATGGACTGAGAAAAACAGCATTTACTTTATAGGATGTTGGTATATGTGAAGTTCCCAATCCAGGGAACTTGGTAATCCCTAACTATATTCCCAGGTAAACCCTAACTATAGCTGCTTATATGATTTAGAACACATTTTTCTTCAGTCCACAATTCCCAATAGAACAAATTTTTGAAGATTATTAAACAAAGCTCATAATCTCTTTTTTCTTATTTCTTTTTAATAGTACCATTGCCAATAGTTATAACAATTATTAGAATTTTTCTAACTTACATAAATAATTTGTTAGATTTTGTGTTTTTTCTCTGTTTACTAGAAGTCATACTTGAATTGATTGTTTTTGGCTCATATGTTAATGACTAGAAGGTGATGAGAAATAGTGCTAGCTCTTACCTGGAGGAGTAATGAGCCTTGGAAAAATCTGCAGACACAAATGTAACAGCTTTTGATAGGACTTCTGCTCACTAGCTTTCCCTATGTAGTCAATGATGTTTACCTGAAAAGATTGCCTGTCATGTACTAAAGCAAACCAAAAGAAGAAAAAAGTGGGGAGGGGAGTTAATTTATATGTGAATGTAGATCTAGAAGCTACATTAGAAAGAAGGAAAAAAAAAAAAACTTTTATTGGGTGTCTTGCTTTTAAACAATCTCTAGTGTATCATGCAAAATCGATGGCTCTGTGCATTTTTTTTCTCTACTAACTTCAGACTAAAATGACAGCCAATTAAAGTGAACTCCTCCCTTAGAAATAGTTAGAGGTTATACCCATCTAGAATGTTTAATACTTATTATTTTAGTAATACTGCCAATGTTCATCTCCAAGACACCAATGTTATCTTAGAAAATTTAGTAAAAAGTGAGCATGTGTAAGAAAAAAGTTTGGCACAATAATCCATCCAAAAAGGAGATAGATGTTAATAACAGGTTTATAAATAGGTATATCTATGCCCATTTATAAATCTGTTATTAACAGGAAGGAAGGAAAGGAAGGAAGGAAGGAAGGAAGGAAGGAAGGAAGGAAGGAAGGAAGGAAAAAAGGGAGGGAGGGAAGAAGTAGTTGGAAGGGAAGGAAGGAGGGAGGGAAGGAAGGAAGAAAGGAGGGAAAAAGGAAAGCAGGAAAAGAAGGAAGGAGGGAAGGAGGGAGGCAGAGAGGGGAAGGAGGGAAGGGCATGACGAGAAGGGAAAGGATGGAGGGAGGAGACTGTTAAAGCAAAACATATTATCATTGTATTCGTTACTTGCAGCGGGGATGTCTGAATATTCATTTGTGTGAATGTATTTATATTTTTAAAAGTTTTTTTGTGTATTTGGGGGCTTCCAAGCACTAGAAAGAAGAGTTAACCACTGCAGTGTCAAACTTCTCTTTACATAGTAAGCCAAAATTGTTAATAACACTTTGTTTTCTTTGTTTCTGATCTTGTGGTACATTTTTGTACTGTGTTAGAGATTTTCGTATTTTCTCATCTATGCCAGATAATCAGAATATTTATATTTCCCACCACTGAATTATCAAAAGAAGAAAAAAATATTATTAGTATCATGGTTAATGAGGATGAGTGTGGTAGTGGGAGAGAAGATCGAAAGGAGGTAACTCAAAAGGTAATGAAAACTTGTAAATTTAAAGGTCATTTTCAGGTACTAGTTTTACTTGAGCAAATATTCCTGCCAATTATTGCATTTTCATCCTTATTGAAAAAAAGCTTTCTGTCTTTTCTTGACAAAAGTTCTGTTGTTTTTGTTTCTATTTTCTTTTTTCATTTTTAAACAAATGGACAGTTTATTTGCAGATTCTTCTTTGATAGATGGTATAGTAAAACAAAATTGATAGACCTGGTCATTTTGTTTCTGTCCTATATTTCTTTTAGGGAGGTCTATTTTTTATCATTGTGATGTATATACGAAATTTAAACCTGGCACCAATCTGATGTGTATTGATAGGGAGTGAATAACTCAGGGACAAGCAGCGTCAGCATCAGGAAACATGATAGAAAGTCAAGTTACCAGCATCCCTTCAGATGTACAGAATCACACTCTTTGTGAATGAGGTTATCCAATATCTTCCAGACAATCCTTAGGCATAATAATATTTGAAAACCACTCCTCTAAACAGAGAATCTCAGACTTCAACATCCGTGAAAAACAGCTGAGGTTCTAAGAAGAAATCCACAGTTGTGGGCATAAATCCTAAACCATTGAATGTATTAAACTTGGTCTAGTGCCCAGCAATCTGCATCACTTCTACATTACTCTAAAGTCTATAGTCTGAAAACTAAGCTGGAGTTGCTCAAGATTAATCTTTAGTTATAGCAGCTATTTGCACTGGAGCTTCCCTAAAGTCCTGCATCTTTATTTCCATAAGTTGTTCCTGATCAGAGCAAAACACAAGCAAACAACGCTCTTACCTTACAGAAGAATGTTCAACATCTTCACAGTGGCATGGTCCTCCTATCACAGTCTGTTCCCATCTTACCTAACTAACCTCATCTTCAGCCACTTCTTGTAAACTGTGTGTATTCTCACCACTGTGTTATGTGCTTTCTTCACCTTCATATATTTGTTTACGTTTCTTTTGCACAGAATGGTCTTCTTCCCTAATCTTCCTGTTAAATATCTATGTACTACTCAAATGTCATCTTTTATTTTTCAAAGAATTCCCTGAATATTTCTTTTGTGGCATAAATGATTATTTATTCCCAGATTCCTTTATATATATATTTCAGAAACTATATGGATAAATGTTTCATATTGTGTTGTAAGTAATTTTTCATATCACATCTTTTTGGAAACACTAAGAAAACTCCATTAGACTATGTTAGTAAGAACTTTTTGACAACTGGATACAGGTCTCACTTATCATTCTGGCTACCCATCATAACCCCTATTACATATGAGAGTCACAATAAATGCTTTTCCAAATGTTTTGTTCAACTTTGTTTCAGTAGAAAAAGTGAAATCACACATATATGTAGAAAACAATTGAATAGTTGAAGATTCTGAGTTGAGGTTCAACCTCAATTCACCAACTAAGGGACTTTGAGTAAGTTCTAAGCCTCTCTGGACTTTATATCACTCATCTGGTTTAAAAAAAGACCAGAAAACAGTAAGTTTCCATCATTAAAAAATATAAAAAATAAGTATTTTTTTCTTCTTTAAAGGTAATCTTACATGAACCTTACTTGAAATTCTATCACATAATATAATAAAAGCTAGGCTACTCCATTTGAAGAGGGAGATTGAGGAGGAGGACAAAACCTCCCAGGAAAAAAATGAAAGGATATGTACCCTAAATGAATGTATGTTTGATTATTTCTATGGGTATTATGAGAGGCAAAACTCTAGTATGTGTTATAAAATCAGGATTAAGCATTGTATTTCTACCATGTGTATCTTCTATTAATATAACCTTTTTATTTTATAATATGTCACTAAATTTTTAATGTTTAGAAAGTTGGGAGGAGACTGATTTGTGGGAAAACTCAATCTCCCACGTGGAATGGCCTTGCAACAATTAAATTCTTTCCTTACTGCAATACCATGGTCTCAGTGAATTGGCTTTGTCTGTGCAATGGGCAAGAAGAACCTATTGTATAATTACAAATTTGAGGGCTCATCTTGGATTTGCCCTTTCAGGTGCCAACCCACAGTTTCTCAGCCCCCGACTGGTACAACAGATCTGGAGGTAAACTCTGGTGGGCACTTACTGTTTTTGAGGGACTCTTCTGGCACCATCTCTATTGGTGAGATGCTGTTGAGTCATAGTGCCTGGGCCTGCTTGCAATGGAGAAATATTTTTTAAAAATGTTCATCTTAACAGATATGAGGTGATATCTCATTGCAGTTTTGATTTGCATTTTGCTCATGATTAGTGTTTCAAGAATATTTTATATACATGCTGGCAATTTGTATGTCTTATTTTAGAGAAATATTTCTTCAAGTTCCTTACCCATTTGTTTTAAATCAGGCAGGTCTTTCATTAAAGTCTTGAATTCATTTTGGGTTTATTTTTGTACATGGCATAAGATACAGGTTTAATTATATTCCTTTGCATGTGAATATCTGGTTTTCCCAACATTATTTGTAAAATAAACTCTATATTCACAATGATGTAGTCTTGGCTCCCATGTTGAATATTATTTGATCAACCCTTTCCTTTCCCAGGAAGAAGTTAGGAGTAGGAGGTTATCTCCTACTTGTTTCATGCTGAGCCGGGGAGAAGGACTATGAAAGTGAGTTCTCTATGCTATGACCTTTGTTCTCAGTGGCCATCAACCTGGTACACTTCCTGTTAATGCTTAGATTCAGGCAAGACAAAAATCATTTTATTGGGAAATGCTTCAAAAAGTCTTAATATTGGAAACATATTTTAGTCTCCTCTTTTCCTTCCTGGGAAAAAGAGATGGGCTAAGAATTTTCCTCTAATTGCAATAGACTTAGTTGGAGGGAGGAACTATGATAAGTGATTGCCATAATTTTTTTACAGGCTTTGATGTTGCTAATTTTTTGTTTGTATGTTTTTTGAGACAAGGTCTTACCTTGTCACTCAGTCTGGAAGGCAGTGGTGTGATCTTAGCTGCCTGTAGCCTGGACATTCCCAAGCTCAGTTGATCCTCCCACCTCAGCCTCCCAAGTAGCTGGGACTGGGACTACAGGCACACACCACCATCCTCGCTCAGCTTTTTTTTTTTTTTTTTTTTTTTTTAAGATGGGGTTTTGCAATGTTGCCCAGGCTGCTCTTGAACTCCTGGGCTCAAGCCATCTGCCTGCCTTGGGCTCCTAAAGTGCTAGACTTACAGGCATGAGCCACCATGCCCAGCCTGATGTTGTGATTTTATGTTCACCTGAGGTACATAAGCTTCTTAACTGGTTTCAGGATTTTGTATAGATAAAATTGGTCCTTGTATTAATGTTGAGTTTGGGTCTCTATGGGGAGTGGAGGGTTTCAGGCATCTTGTTCTGTCTTCTTACTGCTGTGATTTTTGTAATAGAAACACTCATTCACCTTCACTCCACATTAGTATTCCTTAAAGTGTTAATTATTTTAGTTAATTAGTTCTTTATATACATAAAGTTAGTTACCCAGTGGTTATGGTCACTCAGCCACTAATGCTAGCAGGGCCACTCTATCCCTGCACTTTTGCACCAATGGACTAGGTTGTTTGTTTTCAAAAATGTATATGCTATTTATGCTTTTTGCTGTAATTATATAATTAATTTAAATATAATATTTTTGTGAAAATTTTATTGTGAAAAGAAAGTTCTATAATACAAAAAAAGATGCTAAAATAATTTTGTTCAGTTGTAGAAAATGCAATTTTATAATTTTAAAATTATGAAAGTATATATTTTTTTCTGTAGAAATATGACTATTTTGTTTTATGATTTGACTTATTTTATTATTTTATTTTATTTTGTATAGATTCTGTCTGGATTTTTGTACAAATCCATAATATGTACACATTTATAGCATACATGTAATATTCTGATAAAATTATACACTGTGTAATGACCAAATCAGAGTATTTATGATATTCATCATCTTAAATATTTACAGTTTATTTGTGTTTGGATCATTTTAAATCTTCTCTTCTAGCTATTTTGAAATATAAATTATTGTAAACTATATTCACCACAATCAATTATTAAATACTAGAACTTACTTCTTCCAATTGTATGTTTGTACCCATTAACCAGCCTCTCTCCATGCCTATCCCATCCCAAATCCTTTAACACTTCAAACGACCACCATTCTGCTTTCTACCCCCATGATGTCAGCATTTTTGCCTGCCACATATAAGTGAGAACATGCAACATTTGTCTTTCTGTGCCTGGCTTATTTCCCTTACCATAATGACTTCCAGTTTCATTCATGTTCCTACAAATGATAGAATTATATTATTTTTGTCTGAATATTATTTTATTGTGTATATAGACCACAGCTTTAAAAAACATGTATATTCATTGATGAACATTTAGGTTGATTCCATATCTTGGCTATTGAGACTGGTGCTATAATAAAGATGGGGGTGTAGATATCTCTCTGATAAACTGATTTTCTCTCCTTTAGATAAATGCCTAGTAGAAGGACTGCTGGATCATATAGTAGTTCTATTTTTAGTTCTCTGAGAAACCTTCATATTATTTTTCATAATGGCTGTACTAATTTATATTCTCATCAATGGTGTATAAGAGTTTAGTTTTTGTCACATCTTTACCAATATTTATTATTGTTTGTCTTTGTGATAACAGCCATTCTAACTGGGATAAGAGATATCTCATTGTAGTTTTGAGTTGCATGTCCCTGATGATTAGTATTGTTGTGCTTTTTTGTTGCACATGCAGATTTCTTCTTAATATGTTTAAATTATTCATTAAGAACTCAAAGGTATATTTATTGTGATAGAAAATCTCAATTAGTACACTTACTTGAAAAATCTTTTGTCTAAATCAAACCAAATAAGTGTAAAATAAATATGCTTCTGTATATTAAAAATTAAAATAAAATGTTATGTATCTATAGATACATATGTCTTCTATAGATAGATAAGATATATCCCTATGTATCTATATATAAAACAGATAAATGTGTCTGTTTATGTTTTGAAATGATTCTCTATGATAAATGACTTTTCCTCTTAACTGCCTTACTACTTGTCCTGGTGACATTTAATAAAATCCTCTGTAGTATATTAAATGAGGGGCATCTTTAAACCACTAAGTGTTAATCGTGAAACCAAACAAATGTAACTCACTGTCATTCATTTTACAACAAAATCAGGGGACAAAAAAATAGACATCACTTAATTTAGATAACAGTAACTCATTTTTAAGGAAGTTACATAACTTAGATAAATTGGTATATATAGCCACATGTAATGTTAGTAAAATTTAAAATGTTATATCCAGAGTGATATCAATTTGGCTGACAGTCAACTTTAGTAGAATGTTTCGCAATTTTTAGAGGATGTCTGGGTCTGCAAAATGTTTTTATGAATGATTCACTGTAGATACCAAGAGGCAATGTCTATTCAAGAAATAAAGATAGCAATTAATTTGTTCAGAACAGAAAAATGATATATAAGCAGTTCTTTTTTTCTTATTTTTTAAATTTTAAATTTTTGTGGGTTCATAGTAGGTGTATAGATTTGTGGGATACATGAGATATTTTGAAATAAGCATGAAATGTCAAATCGTCACATCATGAAGAACTGGGTATCCATTCCTTCAAGTATTTATTATTTCTGTTACAAACAATCCAATTAAACTCTTTTAGCTATTATTGTTTATTCTCCAACTTTTATTTTAAGTTCCAGGGTACATGTGCAGGATGTGCAGGTTTGTTACATAGGTAAACGTGTGCTATGGTGGTTTGCCACACAGATCAACGCATCACCTCAGTATGAAGCCCAGCGTGCATCAGCTATTGTGCCTGATGCTCTCTCTACCCCAACAGGACCCACTGTGTGTTGTTCCCTGCAGCTGTGTCCATATCTTCTCACTGCTCAGCTTGCAATTACATGTGAGAGAATGTGTTGTTTGGTGTTCTACTCCTGCATTAGTTTGCTGAGGATATTGGCGTCCAGCTCCATTCACATCACTGCAAAGAAACATGATCTTGTTCCTTTTCATGACTGCATAGTATTTCATGGCATATATGTGTCACGTTTTCTTTATCATTGATGGACATGCTATCATTGATGAGCATTTGGATTGATTCCACGTCTTTACTTTTGTGAATCCTGCTACAATGAGCATATGTGTGCATGTATTTTTTTTTTTTTTTTTGTTGCTGTTTTTTTTTTTTTTTTTTTTTTTTTTTTTTTTTTATTATACTTTAAGTTCTAGGGTACATGTGCATAACGTGCAGGTTTGTTACATATGTATACTTATGCCATGTTGGTGTGCTGCACCCATCAACTCGTCAGCACCCATCAATTCATCATTTATATCATGTATAACTCCCCAATGCAATCCCTCCCTCCTCCCCCCTCCCCATGATAGACCCCAGTGTGTGATGTTCCCCTTCCCGAGTCCAAGTGATCTCATTGTTCAGTTCCCACCTATGAGTGAGAACATGCGGTGTTTGGTTTTCTCTTCTTGTGATAGTTTGCTAAGAATGATGGTTTCCAGCTGCATCCATGTCCCTACAAAGGACGCAAACTCATCCTTTTTTATGGCTGCATAGTATTCCATGGTGTATATGTGCCACATTTTCTTAATCCAGTCTGTCACAGATGGACATTTGGGTTGATTCCAAGTCTTTGCTATTGTGAATAGTGCCGCAATAAACATACGTGTGCATGTGTCTTTGTAGTAGACTAATTTATAATCCTTTGGGTATATACCCAGTAGTGGGATGGCTGGGTCATATGGTACATCTAGTTCTAGATCCTTGAGGAATTGCCATACTGTTTTCCATAATGGTTGAACTAGTTTACAATCCCACCAACAGTGTAAAAGTGTTCCTATTTCTCCACATCCTCTCCAACACCTGTTGTTTCCTGACTTCTTAATGATTGCCATTCTAACTGGTGTGAGATGGTATCTCATTGTGGTTTTGATTTGCATTTCTCTGATGGCCAGTGATGATGAGCATTTTTTCATGTGTCTGTTGGCTGTATGAATATCTTCTTTTGAGAAATGTCTGTTCATATCCTTTCCCCACTTTTTGATGGGGTTGTTTGTTTTTTTCTCGTATATTTGTTTGAGTTCTTTGTAGATTCTGGATATTAGCCCTTTGTCAGATGAGTAGGTTGCAAAAATTTTCTCCCATTCTGTAGGTTGCCTGTTCACTCTGATGGTAGTTTCTTTTGCTGTGCAAAAGCTCTTTAGTTTAATTAGATCCCATTTGTCAATTTTGGCTTTTGCTGCCGTTGCTTTTGGTGTTTTAGACATGAAGTCCTTGCCCATGCCTATGTCCTGAATGGTACTACCTAGATTTTCTTCTAGGGTTTTGATGGTATTAGGTCTAACATTTAAGTCTCTAATCCATCTTGAATTAATCTTCGTATAAGGGGTAAGGAAAGGATCCAGTTTCAGCTTTCTACTTATGGCTAGCCAATTTTCCCAGCACCATTTATTAAATAGGGAATCCTTTCCCCATTTCTTGTTTCTCTCAGGTTTGTCAAAGATCAGATGGCTGTAGATGTGTGGTATTATTTCTGAGGACTCTGTTCTGTTCCATTGGTCTATATCTCTGTTTTGGTACCAGTACCATGCTGTTTTGGTTACTGTAGCCTTGTAGCATAGTTTGAAGTCAGGTAGCGTGACGCCTCCAGCTTTGTCCTTTTGACTTAGGATTGTCTTGGCAATGCGGGCTCTTTTTTGGTTCCATATGAACTTTAAAGCAGTTTTTTCCAATTCTGTGAAGAAAGTCATTGGTAGCTTGATGGGGATGGCATTGAATCTATAAATAACCTTGGGGAGTATGGCCATTTTCACGATATTGATTCTTCCTATCCATGAGCATGGTATGTTCTTCCATTTGTTTGTGTCCTCTTTGATTTCACTGAGCAGTGGTTTGTAGTTCTCCTTGAAGAGGTCCTTTACATCAGTTGTAAGCTGGATTCCTAGGTATTTTATTCTCTTTGAGGCAATTGTGAATGGAAGTTCATTCCTGATTTGGCTCTCTGCTTGTCTGTTGCTGGTGTATAAGAATGCTTGTGATTTTTGCACATTAATTTTGTATCCTGAGACTTTGCTGAAGTTGCTTATCAGCTTAAGGAGATTTTGGGCTGAGACGATGGGGTTTTCTAAATATACAATCATGTCATCTGCAAACAGGGACAATTTGACTTCTTCTTTTCCTAACTGGATACCCTTGATTTCTTTCTCTTGCCTGATTGCCCTAGCCAGAACTTCCAACACTATGTTGAATAGGAGTGGTGAGAGAGGGCATCCCTGTCTTGTGCCAGTTTTCAAAGGGAATTTTTCCAGTTTTTGCCCATTCAGTATGATATTAGCTGTGGGTTTGTCATAAATAGCTCTTATTATTTTGAGGTACGTTCCATCAATACCGAATTTATTGAGCGTTTTTAGCATGAAGGGCTGTTGAATTTTGTCAAAAGCCTTTTCTGCATCTATTGAGACAATCATGTGGTTCTTGTCTTTGGTTCTGTTTATATGCTGGATTACGTTTATTGATTTGCGAATGTTGAACCAGCCTTGCATCCCAGGGATGAAGCCCACTTGATCATGGTGGATAAGCTTTTTGATGTGCTGCTGAATCCGGTTTGCCAGTATTTTATTGAGGATTTTTGCATCAATGTTCATCAGGGATATTGGTCTAAAATTCTCTTTTTTTGTTGTGTCTCTGCCAGGCTTTGGTATCAGGATGATGTTGGCCTCATAAAATGAGTTAGGGAGGATTCCCTCTTTTTCTATTGATTGGAATAGTTTCAGAAGGAATGGTACCAGCTCCTCCTTGTACCTCTGGTAGAATTCAGCTGTGAATCCATCTGGTCCTGGACTTTTTTTGGTGGGTAGGCTATTAATTGTTGCCTCAATTTCAGAGCCTGCTATTGGTCTATTCAGGGATTCAACTTCTTCCTGGTTTAGCCTTGGGAGAGTGTAAGTGTCCAGGAAATTATCCATTTCTTCTAGATTTTCTAGTTGATTTGCGTAGAGGCGTTTATAGTATTCTCTGATGGTAGTTTGTATTTCTGTGGGGTCAGTGGTGATATCCCCTTTATCATTTTTTATTGCATCTATTTGATTCCTCTCTCTTTTTTTCTTTATTAGCCTTGCTAGCGGTCTGTCAATTTTGTTGATCTTTTCAAAAAAGCAACTCCTGGATTCATTGATTTTTTGGAGGGTTTTTTGTGTCTCTATCTCCTTCAGTTCTGCTCTGATCTTAGTTATTTCTTGCCTTCTGCTAGCTTTTGAATGTGATTGCTCTTGCCTCTCTAGTTCTTTTAATTGTGATGTTAGAGTGTCAATTTTAGATCTTTCCTGCTTTCTCTTGTGGGCATTTAGTGCTATAAATTTCCCTCTACACACTGCTTTAAATGTGTCCCAGAGATTCTGGTATGTTGTATCTTTGTTCTCATTGGTTTCAAAGAACATCTTTATTTCCGCTTTCATTTCGTTATGTACCCAGTAGTCATTCAGGAGCAGGTTGTTCAGTTTCCATGTAGTTGAGCGGTTTTGATTGAGTTTCTTAGTCCTGAGTTCTAGTTTGATTGCACTGTGGTCTGAGAGACAGTTTGTTATAATTTCTGTTCTTTTACATTTGCTGAGGAGTACTTTACTTCCAATTATGTGGTCAATTTTGGAATAAGTGCGATGTGGTGCTGAGAAGAATGTATATTCTGTTGATTTGGGGTGGAGAGTTCTATAGATGTCTATTAGGTCCGCTTGGTGCAGAGATGAGTTCAATTCCTGGATATCCTTGTTAACTTTCTGTCTCGTTGATCTGTCTAATGTTGACAGCGGAGTGTTGAAGTCTCCCATTATTATTGTATGGGAGTCTAAGTCTCTTTGTAAGTCTCTAAGGACTTGCTTTATGAATCTGGGTGCTCTTGTATTGGGTGCCTATATATTTAGGAGAGTTAGCTCTTCCTGTTGAATTGATCCCTTTACCATTATGTAATGGCCTTCTTTGTCTCTTTTGATCTTTGATGGTTTAAAGTCTGTTTTATCAGAGACTAGGATTGCAACCCCTGCTTTTTTTTGTTCTCCATTTGCTTGGTAGATCTTCCTCCATCCCTTTATTTTGAGCCTATGTATGTCTCTGCATGTGAGATGGGTCTCCTGAATACAGCAGACTGATGGGTCTTGACTCTTTATCCAGTTTGCCAGTCTGTGTCTTTTAATTGGAGCATTTAGTCCATTAACATTTAAGGTTAATATTGTTATGTGTGAACTTGATCCTGCCATTATGATATTAACTGGTTATTTTGCTCGTTAGTTGATGCAGTTTCTTCCTAGCCTCGATGGTCTTTACATTTTGCCAAGTTTTTGCGATGGCTGGTACCGGTTGTTCCTTTCCATGTTTAGGGCTTCCTTCAGGGTCTCTTGTAAGGCAGGCCTGGTGGTGACAAAATCTCTAAGCATTTGCTTATCTGTAAAGGATTTTATTTCTCCTTCACTTATGAAACTTAGTTTGGCTGGATATGAAATTCTGGGTTTAAAATTCTTTTCTTTAAGAACGTTGAATATTGGCCCCCACTCTCTTCTGGCTTGTAGAGTTTCTGCCGAGAGATCTGCTGTTAGTCTGATGGGCTTCCCTTTGTGGGTGATCCGACCTTTCTCTCTGGCTGCCCTTAAGATTTTTTCCTTCATTTCAACTTTGGTGAATCTGGCAATTATGTGTCTTGGAGTTGCTCTTCTGGAGGAGTATCTTTGTGGCGTTCTCTGTATTTCCTGAATTTGAATGTTGGCCTGCCCTACTAGGTTGGGGAAGTTCTCCTGGATGATATCCTGAAGAGTGTTTTCCAACTTGGTTCCATTTTCCCCCTCACTTTCAGGCACCCCAATCAGACGTAGATTTGGTCTTTTTACGTAATCCCATACTTCTTGCAGGCTTTGCTCATTTCTTTTTCTTCTTTTTTCTTTTGGTTTCTCTTCTCGCTTCATTTCATTCATTTGATCTTCAATCGCTGATACTCTTTCTTCCAGTTGATCGAGTCGGTTACTGAAGCTTGTGCATTTGTCACGTATTTCTCGTGTCATGGTTTTCATCTCTGTCATTTCGTTTATGATCTTCTCTGCATTAATGAGTCTAGCTGTCAATTCTTCCACTCTTTTTTCAAGATTTTTAGTTTCTTTGCGCTGGGTACGTAATTCCTCCTTTAGCTCTGATAAGTTTGATGGACTGAAGCCTTCTTCTCTCCTCTCGTCCAAGTCATTCTCTGACCAGCTTTGATCCGTTGCTGGTGATGGGCTGCGCTCCTTTGCAGGGGGAGATGCGCTCTTATTTTTTGAATTTCCAGCTTTTCTGCCCTGCTTCTTCCCCATCTTTGTGGTTTTATCTGTCTCTGGTCTTTGATGGTGGTGACGAACTGATGGGGTTTTGGTATAGGTGTCCTTCCTGTTTGATAGTTTTCCTTCTGACAGTCAGAAGGACTCTCTGTTGGTCTGTTGGAGATTGCTTAAGGTCCACTCCAGACCCTGTTTGCCTGGGTATCAGCAGCAGAGGTTGCCGAAGATAGAATATTGCTGAACAGCGAGTGTACCTGTCTGATTCTTCCTTTGGAAGTGTCCTCTCAGGGGTGTACTCCACCCTGTGAGGTGTGGGGTGTCAGACTGCCCCTAGTGGGGGATTTCTCCCAGCTAGGCTACTCAGGGGTCAGGGACACACCTGAGCAGGCAGTCTGTCCGTTCTCAGATCTCAACCTCCGCGTTGGGAGATCCGCGGCTCTCCCCAAAGCTGTCAGACAGAGTCGTTCGCGTCTGCACCGGCTCCCGCTACTTCCCCTGTTGGTCTTCAGCTGTGCGCTGTCCCCAGAGGTGGAGACTACAGAGACAGGCAGGCTTCCTTGAGCTGCTGTGAGCTCCACCCAGTTCGAGCTTCCCAGCGGCTTTGTTTACCTACTTAAGCCTCAGCAATGGCGGGCGCCCCTCCCCCAGCCTCGCTGCTGCCTTGCGGATAGATTGCGGCAGACTGCTGTGTTAGCAGTGAGGGAGGCTTCGTGGGCGTGGGACCCTCCCGGCCAGGTGTGGGATATATTCTCCTGGAATGCCTGTATGCTTACAGCGCAGTATTGGGGTGGGAGTTACCCGATTTTCCAGGTGTTGTGTGTCTCAGTTCCCCTGGCTAGGAAAACGGATCCCCTTCCCCCTTGCGCTTCCAGGTGAGGCGATGCCTCGCCCTGCTTCAGCTCTCGCTGGTCAGGCTGCAGCAGCTGACCAGCACCGATTGTCCGGCACTCCCTAGTGAGATGACCCCAGTACCTCAGTTGAAAATGCAGAAATCACCGGTCTTCTGTGTCGCTCGCGCTGGGAGTTGGAGACTGGAGTTGTTCCTATTCGGCCATCTTGCTCCGCCCCCCGTATTTTTATAAAAGAATGATTTATAATCTTTTGGTTATATACCAACTAGTGAGTTTGCTGGGCCAAATGGTATTTCTGCTTCTAGATATTTGAAGAATTGCCACACTATCTTCCACAATGGTTGAACTGATTTACATTCCCATCAAAAGTGTAAAAATGTTACTTTTTCTTCACAACCTCCCCAGCATCAGTTGTTTCTTGACTTCTTAATAATTGCCATTCTGACTGGCATGATATGATATCTCACTGTGGTTTTTATTTGCATTTCTGTAATGATCAGTGCTGTTGATTTTTTTTATATATTGTTGGCTTCATGAGTGTCTTCTTTTGAGAAGTATCTGTTCATTTTTTTAGCCCACTTTTTAATGGGGTTGCTTTTTCTTGTAAATTTGTTTAAGTTCCTTGTACACTCTAAATATTAGACCTTTGTCAGATGGATAGATTGCAAAAATTTTCTCCCATTGTAGGTTGTCTATTAGCTCTGATTGCTCTTTAGTTTAATTGGATCCCATTTGTCAATTTTTGCTTTTGTTGCAATTGCTTTCGGTGAGTTCATCATAAAATCTTTGCCGGTGCCTATGTCCTAAATGACATCATACAGCACAATTTTAGTTATTTTAAAGTGTACGATTAAGCTATTATTGACTGCAGTCACTGTTGTGCAACCAAGTAGTATGTCTTAGTCATTATATTTTTTGTACCCATTAACCATTCTCACCTATCCCTAATTCCCCTACTACTCTTCCCAGCCTCTGATAACCATTCTTCTGCTCTCTATTCCCATGAGTTCAATTATTTTAATATTTAGATCCCACAAATAAGTAAGAGCATGTGATGTTTGTCTTTCTGTGCCTGACTTATTTCACTTAACATAATGATCTCCAGTTCCATGTATGTTATTACAAATAAAAGCATCTCTTTCTTTTTTTTTTTTCCAATCTGAATAGTATTCCCTTGTGTATATGTACCACATTTTCTTTATTCACTTACCTGTTTATGGACACTTATATTACTTCCAAATCTCAGCTATTGTAAACAGTGCTGCAAAAAAAAAAAAAAAAAATAGGACAGTATGGACTTTTTTCACTATACTGATTTTCTTTCTTTTGGGTGTATACCCAGGTGTAGAATTGCTGGATCATATGGTAGCTATATTTTTCGTTTTTAGAGGGACTACCAAACTGCTCTCCATAGTGTTTGTACTAATTAACCTTTCCCCAAACAGGGCATGAGGGTTCTATTTTTCTCCACATACTTACCAGCTTTTGTTACTACTTGTCTTTTGGATATAAGCCATTTTAACTGGGATGAAATGTTATCTCATTATAGTTTTGATTTGCCTAATTTATCTGATGATCAGCGATGTTGGGAACCTTTTGATATGCCTTTTTGCCATTTGTATGTCTTCTTTTGAGAAATGTCTATTCAAATGTTTTGCCCATTTTTTAATCGGATTATTAATTTTTTTCTTATAGAGTGGTTTGAGGTCCTTATATATTCTGATTATTAATCCTTTGTCACATGTTTAGCTTGCACATATTTCCTCCTATCCTGTGGGTTGGCTCTTCACTTTACTAATTGTTTTCCTTTGCTGTGCAGAAGCTTTTTAACTTGATATAATACCATATGCCCATTTTTTTCTTGGTTGCCTGTGCTTGAAGAGTATTGCTCAAGAAACTTTTGCCCAGACCAATATCCTGGAGATTTTTCCCAATGTTTTCTTGTAGTAGTTTCACAGTCTGAGGTCTTAAAGACTGTAATAAATTTTGATTTGATTTTTGTAGATGGTGAGAGATAGGGGTCTAGTTTCATCATTCTTCTGCATATGAATATCCAGGTTTCCCAGCACCATTTATTGAAGAGACTCTTATTTTCCCAGCATATGTTTCTGGAACCTTTGTTGAAAATGAGTTTAGTATAGGCATGTAGATTTGTTTCTGGGTTCTCTATTCTGTTGCACTGATTTATGTGTCTGTTTTTATGCTAGTACCATACTGTCTTGGTTACTGTAGCTCTGAAGTATAATTTGAAGTCAGATAATGTGATTCTTCTAGTTCTGTTCTTCTTGCTTATGATATCTTTGGCTATTCTGTGTCTTTTGTGGTTCCATATAAATTTTAGGATTTTATTTTCTGTTTTTGTAAAGAATGTCATTGGAATTTTTTAAAGAATGTCATTGGAATTTTTTAGGGATTAAATTGTATCTGCAGATTGCTTTGGGTAATGTGGACATTTTAACAACATTGATTCTTCCTATCCATGCACATAGAGTATTTTTACACTGTTTGGTGTCCTATTCCATTTTTTCATCAATGTTTTATAATTTCATTATAGAGATCTTTCACTTCTTTGGTTAATTCCTAGTTATTTAATTTTCTGTGTGGCTATTGTAAATGGAATTATCTTAATTTTTCCTGATTTTTAACATGTTTTACTTAAAATTGTTATATTTTCTTGCTAAATTGATCCTTTTATCTTTATACAGTGACCTTTTTTGTCTCTTCTTAGAGTCTTTGTCTTTTGTCTAAGTATAGTGACTCTCGCCTTTATTGTTTGTTTGTTTGTTTCCAGTGGCATGAGGTATCTTTTTCCATCCCTTCATTTTTAGTCTGTGTGTTTTAGAAGTGAAGGATGTTTCTTGTAGGTGACAGATCAATGGGTTTTCTTTTGTTTATTCATTTAGCCACTCTGTCTTTTGATTGGAGAGTTTACTCCACTTACATTCAATGTTGTTATTAACAAGTAAGGACTTACTCCTGACATTTTGTTATTTGTTTTCTTGTTGTTTGGTGGTGTTCTCTTCTTAATTTTTTTTCCTATCTTCCCATAGTGTAGGTAATTTTACCCTGTGATATAGTTTAGTTACCAGCTTTTTAAATTTTTGTTTATCTAGTGTATGTTTTTTGGTTTGAAGTTACCGTGAGGCTTACAAATACTATTATTTGCAAAATAACCCATTATTTTCACCCAATTAAAACCTAACATTTTTTGAATAAACAAATAAACAAAAAGAAAACTAAGAAAATTGTATACCTTAACTTCATCCTCTCACTTTTTTATTTTTTGTTGTTTCTATTTATGTTATTGTATTGTGTATATCTTGAAAAGTTGTTGTAGTTACTATTTTTGATTGGTCCATTGATTACTCTTTTTACTTAGGATAAGAGTAGTTTACACACCACAGTTGTAGTGTTGTCATATTCTGTGTTTTTCTGAGTTTTGTACCTTTGACGTGATTATTTATTGCTCATTAAATTTTTTTCTTTCTCTCTGAAGTACTCTTTTTTAGCGTATCTTGTAGGACAGGTCTGGTGTTGATAAAATCCCTCAGCTTTTGTTTGTCTAGTAAGGTCTTTTTTTTCTCCATGTTTGAAGGATATTTTCCAGATATACTATCCTAGGGTAAAAGTTGTTTCCTTCAGCATCTTAAATATGTCATGCCATTGTCTCCTGGCCTGTAAGGTTTCCACTGAAAAGACTGCTGTGAGATGTATTGGAGCTCCATTGTATGTTATTTGTTTCTTTTCTCTTTCTGCTTTTAGGATCTTTATTTTTGACCTTTGAGAGTTTTATTATTAAATGCCTTGAGGTAGTCTTCTTTGGGGTAACTCTGCTTGGTGTTCTGTAACCTTCTTGTACTTGGTTATTGATAGCTTTCACTAAGTTTAGAAAGTTATCCATTATTATCTTTCTGAATAACATTTCTACTGCATCTTTTTCTGTACCTCCTCTTTAAGGCCAACAACTCAGATTTGTCTTTTGGAGGCTGTTTTCTAGGTCCTACAGATGTGCATCATTGTTTTCTTTTCTTTTATGTTTTGTCTCCTCTAGCTGTATATGTTCTAGTAGCCTGTGTTCAAGCCCAGTAAATCTTTCTTCTGCTTTATTAATTCTATTAAAGGACCCTGATGCATTCTTCAAATTGCCAGTTGCATTTTTCAGCTCCAGTATGCCTGTTTAATTCTTTTTATTTCAATCTCTTTATCAAATTTATCTCATATAATTGTGAATTTCTTCTTTGTGTTATCTTAATTTTCTGTGTGTTTTTCCTCAACACAGCTATTTTGAGTTCTCTGTCTGGAAGGATACATAACTGTTTCTGCAGGATTTGTCCTTATTTCTTATTTAGTTCATTTGATGAGGTCATGTTTTCCTGGATGGTGCTGATGCTACTTGATGTTCTTTGGTGTCTGGGCATTGCATATTTTGCTATTTATTGTAGTCTTTATTTTCTGAGCTTGTTTGTACCTGTTCTTCTTGGGAATGCTTTCCAGATATTTGAAAGGATCTGGGGGTTGTTATCTAAGCTATATCTGCTTTAGGAAGCTTAGTAATGCTGCAGTTCTTGCAGACTCTTAGAGGTACCTTCTTGATGGTCTTAGACAAAATCCAGCTGAATTCTCTGGATTACTGAGTGGAGATTCTTACTCTGTTCTCTTACCTTATCCCCTCAAAACAGTCTCTCTCTCTGTTCTGAGTCACCTAAATCTGGGAGTGGAATGACACAAGCACTCCTGTGACCACCACCACTATCAAAGCACTGGGTCAGCCCTGAAGCCAGCACAGTCCTGGGTCTTGCCCAAGGTCTGCTGTAACCACTTCCTGGCTACTGCCTGTCTTCACTCAAGTCCCCTGGGCTCTAGAATCAGCAGCTGGCAAATCTAGTCAGGCTGTTTCCTTCACTTCAGGGTGATGAGATCCCTCACTCTTGCACGGGTCCTGAAATGCTATCCAGGAACTAGGGACTAGAGTCAAAATCCTTAAAATTGCCCCTGATATTTTGTTGTACTGCAGCTGAATTGGCACTTAAATTACAAGATGGAGTCCTTCTCACTCTTTCCTCCCTTTTCCAAAGTCAGAGAAGCCGCACTCCATAACCACCATCTCCACAGTCTGACAGACTACCACTGATGTTCTCTCATGGCCCAAGGTCTGTTATGTCAGCTTGTGATGAATGCTGGCCAGTCTAAATCTCACCCTTCAATGTAGTAGGCAGGTCTAGAGTTGCTACTCAAGAGTGAAGTCCCGAAACCAGTGACTCCAAAGGCCTGCTTGGTGCTATACCCCACCCTGTGGACATCTTAAAGTACCTAAAGTGAAGACAAGACAATGTCCCCTTTACTTTTCCCTCTGCTTTTCTCAAGCAGAAGGAATTTTACCCCATAGCCACCACACTGATTATGTCCTGAGTCACACCTGAAGCCAACAGGTTACATAGGCTTACACAAGGCCCTCAACATAGTACTTAGGTATCATTGTTGGTTATTCAGGGCTCGGGGGTTCTTCAGATAGCAGGTCATGAAAGCTGTCAGGAGAGTGGGACTTTTCTTTGAAGGCATTGGCCCAGGGTATGTCTAGGAATGTTGTCTTGGAA
Source organism: Rhinopithecus roxellana (assembly GCF_007565055.1). Lineage (NCBI taxonomy): Eukaryota > Metazoa > Chordata > Mammalia > Primates > Cercopithecidae > Rhinopithecus > Rhinopithecus roxellana. The sequence goes on from NC_044563.1 coordinate 25,381,905, forward strand.
CTATGATCTGGAATAAGGCCTCACAACTCTGACCAGTACCCTATCCTCTTTGGCTGAGCTCATATCCAAGATGCAATACAAAGTCCTCCCTACTCATCCCTTTCCTCTCCTCAAGTAGAAAGAAGGTGTCTCTTTTGGAGCCACAATCTGTGCCACCTGGAGTTAGGAGAGGGGTGATACCAGCACTTTCTTAACTTCCCCAGCTGATGTCTCAGTGGGTCACATGCACCCCACTCCCCACCCCTTTCCAGTATATTTTTTCTTGGCCCCGTTCAACCGTGGACTCCACTAAGATTTTCAGTCCTTATAGCCTAGATTGCCTTTCAAGTTTACTTAGAGACCCAGATCCAGAGCAGATTGGCCTTTGGTGGGGAGGTTTGCAGGAACTCAAGTTCATACTTCTGGTTTCAGCAATTCACCTTTGGCTGTAGCTGGTTTAAATGTTCCCTCTTTGAGTAAGCCTCAGGTGAGTTTGTTCTGTTTGTTTGGTTTGTTTGTTTGTTTGTTTTTTTCCTGCTGACAGGACAGCACTGAGTTCAATGTCTCATAATTGCTATGTTCTCCTTCCCCCAGCAAACAGAGATGCTCTTCCCACCATGATGGGGATGACTGGGGGATGGCAATGGCAATTAAACACTGTTTTATTTAAGTGAAAGCAAGTTTATTAAGAAAGTAAAGGAATAAAAGAATGGGTACTCCATGGGCTGAGTAGCCAATTAAAGACTAGTGTTTTTTAATCTTTTCATTTCCTCTTTCAGTGACACTTTGTTAAAATCAGATACTATGAGAGTTCACCTGATTTTTGTTTCTCATGGAGGTGTTTCTTCTTTGTAGATTGTTGTTAAATTTGTGGGTGTTTATGGGTGGTGAAGGGACGATCAGTGAGGGCTTCTATTTTTTCCATCTTGCTCCACCTCTATAAGCAGTTTTGTTTTATTTTTTGAGACAGCATCTCGCTCTATCGCCCAGGCTGGAGTGCAGTGGCACGATCTCGGCTCACTGCAACCTCTGCCTCCCAGGTTCAAGTGATTCTCCTGCCTCAGCCTCCTGAGTAGCTGGAACTACAGGCATGTGCCACCACCCCCGGCTAATTTTTTGTATTTTTAGAGAGATGGGGTTTCACCATGTTAGTCTGGATGATATCGATCTCCTGACCTTGTGATCTGCCTGCTTCAGCCTCCCAAAGTGCTGGGATTACAGGTGTGAGCCAGTGCGCCTGGCCAAGCAGTTATTTAAATAAGGATTTAAACAACATGTCATTTGTCTTTTAAAAATGTTTTTCAAGTAAGAGAACTAATAAAATAGGAAAATAGTTTGAAAAAATGTTCATATTATGAAACCTGTTTAAAGAAAATACTAAGAATAATTATTTATATGCAATCTAAAACCTTCAAACATTTTGATATTTATATACCTAACGATTTTTTTTCTGTCAATTGTTGGAAATGTGGTCCCTCTAGGAAATTATTATTTAGTTAAGATCTAAAAATAGTTGACAGACATTTCAGATTAAAATATACTTTTTCCAATGTGGTTTGTTAAATTATGATTTATATCCACCAGAAATTCAAATAATGTAGTGCTAAAGCAAAGAGTCTGATTTTGAGTGTCTCTCCACAGACCTTATTGTATTTCTATATATGAAAAATTAAGTGAAAGATTTTAAGTACCCCAAATTTTGCCTAGTATTTGGTAGATTTCAATCCCTTATAAGTATTTCTCTTCATACACAATGCACTTAACATTCAAATGTTTAGGCTTGAATAACTCTTTAATTTCTGTAGCCGTGATAAAACAATGATGTATGTGTTTGGGCTTGATTTTAATATTCATTGATGAAACATAAATGTATGTCAATGTCTGCCACTTTTTTTTGTTGCCCGGCCGGTAACAGCCAGTCTCTTAGAAAGATTTGAGGCTGGGCGCTGTGGTTCACACCTGTAATTCCAACACTTTGGGAGGCTGAGGCCGGTGGATCACGAGGTCAGGAGATCAAGACCATCCTGGCTTACATGGTGAAACCCCATCTCTACTAAAAATACAAAAAATTAGCCAGGCATGGTGGCGACCGCCTGTAGTCCCAGTTATTCGGGAGGCTGAGGTAGGAGAATGTTGTGAACCTGGGAGGCAGAGCTTGCAGTGAGCCGAGATCATACCACTGCACTCCAGCCTGGGCGACAGAGCAAGACTCCATCACAAAAAAAAAAAAAAAAAGAAGAAGAAACATTGGAATGCCAGGCTCTTGATTTTTAAATCATATTAGAATTATTTAAGTGGTTTTTACATTTAGCAAAAACATTAACCTTTTGTGAAAGAAAAATTACTACAGTAAGCTTTTTTGTTTTTGCTTTGACTTCCCTTTTTACTAAAGTGACATCTCCTCTGCTATTTCTTAATGATAATTTAGGTTTTATATCTTGTTGAATTAATAAAGGAAATGATTCTTAAGTGGTCTTCAAGCTGTCCTTTCAGAGAGGCAGTCTGTATGCACAGTCCCTCTTGCTTGGAAATGAGGGCACTGAGACCCAGAGTCAACACAGAGTTTCCTACAAGTTCTTTATTGTCTGAGATTGAAACCCAAATAAAGCAAGGAATTCTTTATTTTTTGTCTCAGCAACTCTCATAATAAGAGAGGTTTTCTGAAAACTCTTTGGTGCATAAAATATAAACAAAAACAAAAATGTAAGCGTTCTAGCTAGTTATGCAAATTTTCAGTAAAGCTTGACAGTAATTTCTTTTTCTTACAAAATGGGAATTGCTGGAAGATAATATAAAATCACACTAGCATTTTCTCTCCCGTATTTTTGTTTAACTCCTAAGCAATAGTTTTGTGTACTAAAATGTACTTACTGTCTTAGAGAAATATTCCTTGAGAATTAAGATACTCTACATGTGTTTCCAGGTCTTGGTCAACTGCAGTTGACTCTGAAAGCCAGAATCAATCCCATTCATTCATTCATTCAAAGACAGGCTGTCACTCTGTCGCCAGGCTGGAGTGCAATGGCATGATTATAGCTCATTGCAGTGTCAAACGGGCTCAAATGATTCTCCCACCTCAGCCTCTTGAGTAGCTGGGGTTACAGATACATTGCCACCCGTGGCTAATTTTACTTGTTTTAACTTTTTGTAGAGACAGGGTTTTGCTATGTTGCCCAGGCTGATCTTAAACTCCTGGCCTCAAGTGACCCTCCCATCTCAGCACCTCAAAGATCTGGGATTATAGGCATGAGCAACTCTACCTGGACCAGAATACTCTTAATGTGATACAAAAGTTTTATTTCTAAATTTGAAGGACTGTGGTTCAGACTATGGATTGCAGTAAAATCACAGCAATGTTGTTAGAACAATTTTCCTCTCCGTCCAAGTTTTGCTTTGACTTTGAATCAGTGTGAACCACATTGTAGTTATTGGCTCGCATTATCTTCATGCAGACTCTAATACAGCTGTGCACATAGCAATTGCTTGGAAATTTTGATTTGGCTATCTTTGGAACTGCTTTTTTAAGTATTTCTTAGTAGCTTTCCTTAGATGAAAAATATGTTAATGTATGAATATCAATGATATTCTGACTACAAGACAGACTGGAGAGACTTAAGTTTTATAAGACTTAGATTTAAATATTTGCTCTATGATAAGCCAGTAGCACACCTTTCAAAAGTCACTTTCCTGAGCCTTTTTTTGTTCATCAGTATAATGCCAACAATATTATACTCCTCATTTCATATAGTTACTGTGAAGATTAAATAATTTGTCATTATATCAACTATGAAGTGTTTATGAAACACATGTAAATCTCACAATACCTCTATGGGATGAGTATTACATGCTTTTTATTTGTACAAATTTATGGAGTACAAGAAAAATTTTGTAACATGTATATAGCACATAGTAAGTAAGGAGATTTAGGATGTCCATCACGAGGTACAATATATTTTTTTAAGTATAGCCATCCTACACTGCTATTGTGTTAGTCAGGGTTCTCCAGAGGGACAGAAATAATAGTATATCTATGTTAAGTTTATTAAGAAGTATTAACTCACATGATCACAAGGTCCCACAGGAGGCTGTCTGCAAGCTAAGGAGCAAGGAAGCCAGTCCAAGTGTCAAAGCTGAAGAACATGGAGTCAAATGTTTGAGCGCAGGAAGCACCTAGCACAGGAGAAAGATGTAGGCTGGGAGGCTAAGCCAGTCTAATCTTTTCACATTCTTCTGCCTGCTTTTTATTCTGGCTGCACTGGCAGCTGATTAGATTGTTCCTGCCCAGATTAAGGGTGGGTCTGCTTTTCTAGTCCACTGACCCAAATGTTAATCTCCTTTGGCAACACCCTCACAGACACACCCAGGATCGATATTTTGAATCCTTCAATCCAATCAAGTTGATACTCAGTATCAACCATCACAGCTATCAAACTCATTTTTTCTATCTTTCTGTGTATTTGTGCCCTTTAACTCACTTATCTTTATCCTGCCCTCTCCCCAAGACTCATCCTTCCAAGTCTCTGTTATCTGTTTCCCTCTCTACCTCCACATGTTCAAAACATTTGGCTCCCACATACAAGTGAGCACATTCAGTATCCGTCTTTTTATGCCTGAATTATTTCACTTAAGATAATGGACTTCGGTTTCATCCATGTTGCTGCAAGCAAAATTATTCCATTTTAATTAATTTTATTTTAAATTATTTTAAATTATTAATTTTAAAATAAAATTATTCTATTTTATGGCAGACTAGTATTCCACCGGGTATATATACTGCATTTTTAATCTATTTGTTCATTGATGAACACTTAGGCTGATTTCTTATCTTTGCTCTTTTGAATAGTGCTGCAATAAACATGCAAGTGCAAGTATCCCTGTGATATATTGATTTCTTTTCCTTGGGGAAGATACCTAGTGTTGGGCTCCTGGATCTATTAGTACTTCTGTGCTTAGTTTTTTGAGAAATCTCCATACTGTTTCCATAGTGGCTGTAATACCTGACATTCCCAACAACAGTGTATAAAAATTCCCCTTCTCTGCATTATGGTCAACATCTGTTACTTTTAGTCTCTTTAACTAAAGTGATTCTGATGGAGGAAAATGATATCTCTGGTTTTGATTTGCATATCTCTTATTATTGCTGATGTTGAGCATTTTTTTATATACCTGATGGCTGTTTTATGTCATCTTTTGAGAAATGTCTGTTCATGTCCCTTGGCCACGTTTTAATGGGATCTTTATTTTATTTTATTTTTCCTTTTGAGTTGTTTGAGCTCCTTATATATTCTGGATATTAGTCCCCTGTTGCATATATCGTTTACAACTATGTTCTCCCATTCAACAGGTTTTCTGTTTACTGTTGACTATTTCTTTGGTCCACAGTACTTTTCAGTTTCAGTCCCATTTGTCTGTTTTGTTTTTGTTACCTGTCTTTTGAGGTTTTAGTCATAAGTTAATTGCCCATATCAATATCCATGAGAATTTTCCCTAGGTTTTTTTCTAGTATTTTAAATTTTAGGTCCTACATTTAAGTATTTAATCCATTTTGGGTGGATTGTTATATATGGTGAGCGACAGGGCTTCAGTTTCATTCTTCCGCATATGGCTGTCCAATTTTCCTGGCACCATTTATTAAAGAAACAGTTCTTTTTCTAAAGTAAGTTCTTGTCAGCTTTGTAGAAGATCAGTTGGCTGTGGGTTTATTTCTTGGTTCTGTATTCTGTTCTATCGGTCTATGTGTCTATTTTTGCTCCAATGCCATTCTGTGGTGGTAACGATAGCCTTGTATTATATTTTGAAGTCAGATAATGTGATGCCCCCAGCTTTGTTCTTTTTATGTGTGTGTGTAGTTTATTTTTATTTTCTTCTATTTTTATTGTAATTTTTATTTTAAGTTCAGGGGTACATGTGCAGGGTTGTTATATAGGTAAAGTGCATGTCATGTAGATTTGGTGTACAGATAGATTATTTTGTCGCTCAGGTAATAAGCACAGTACCTAATAGGTATTTTTTAAAAAAAATCTCCGCTCCTCCCACCCTCCACCCTAAAGTATGCCCTGATGTCTCTTGTTCTCCTCTTTGTGTGCATATGTTCTCATTGTTTAGCTACCATTCATAAGTGAGAACATGTAGCATTTGGCTTTCTGTTCTTGTGTTTGCTTAGGATAATGGCCTCCAGTTCCATTCATGTTGCTGCAAAGTACATGATCTAGCTCTATTTTATGGCTGTGTAGTACTCCATGGCGTAGAGGTACCATTTTTAAAAATCCAGTCTGTCATTGATGGGCGTTTAGGATGATTTCATGTCTTGTTATTGTGAATAGTGCTACAATGAATATTCTTGTGCATGTGTCTTTATGGTAGAATAATTTGTATTATTCTGGGTATATAGCCAATAGTGGGATTGCTGAGTTGTAATGCTTATAGCTATTTGAGGAATTGTCATGCTGTTTTCCATAATGGTTGAATTAATTTACACTCAGACCAACAGTGTGTAAGCATTCCCTTTTCTGTGTAACCTCACCAGTATCTGTTATTTTTGACTTTTTAATAATAATAGACATTCTGATCAGTGTGAAATTGTATCTAATTGTGGTTTTGATTTCCATTTCTCTAACAATTAGTGATGTAAAACATTTTTCATATACTTCTTGGCCACATATATGTCTTTTTTGAAGTGTCTGTTCATGATTTTTGCCCATTTTTTAATGAGATTGCTTGTTTTTTGCTTGTAAATTTGCTTAAGTGCCTTGTAGATTCTGGATATTAGATCTTTGTCAGATGCATAGTTTGCAAACATTTTCTTCTATTCTGCAGGATGTATGATTCCTCTGTTGATAGTTTTTTTTTTTTTTTTTTTTTTTTTTTTTCCGGTGCAGAAGCTCTTTGGTTTAAACAGATTTTACTTCTCAATTTTTATTTTGGTTGCAATTACTTTTGGAATCTTTGTCATAAAACATTTACAGAGTCCTATGTCCAGAATGGTATTTCCTAGGTTTTCTTACAGCATATTTTTATAGTTTTATGACTTACATTTAAGTCATTAAAACATCTTGATTTTTGTGGTATAAGGAAGGAGTCCAGCTTCAATCTTCTGCATATAGCCGGCCAGTTATCCCATCACCATTTGTGGAATAGGGACTCCCTTCCCAATTGCTTGTTTTTGTCAGCTTTGTTGGAGATTAAATGGTTGTAGGTATGATTATTTCTGGGCTCTCTATTCTGTTCCATAGGTCTATGTGTCTGTTTGTATACCATTAACATGCGGTTTTGGTTACTGTATCCTTGTAATACAGTTTGAAGTCAGGTAATGTGATGCCTCCAGCTTTATTTTAACAATGTTAATTCTTCCTATCCATGAGTGTGGAATACCTTTCCATTTATTTTTGTCATCTCTGATTTCTTTGAGTAGTGTTTTTAATTCTCCTTGTAGAGGTATTTTACCTCATTGGTTAGCTATATTCCTAGATACTTTTTTACTTTTTGTGGCAATCGTGAATGGGATTGTGCTCCTGATTTGGCTTTGAGCTTAGACATTGTTGGTATATAGGAATGCTGCTGATTTTTATACTTTTATTTTGTTTAATGCAACTTTTCTCTAGCTGTTTTTCAGATCAAGGAGATTTTAGGCAGACTATGAGTGTTCTAAATATAGGATCATGTCATATGCAAACAAGGATCGTTTGAGTTTCTCTCTTCCAATTTGGATGCCTTTTATTTCTCTCTCTTGTCTGATTGCTCTGGCCAGGACTTCCAGTACTGTGTTGAATAGGAGGGGTGAGAGAAGGCATCCTCGTCTTGTTCCACTTTTCAAAAGGAATGCTTCCAGCTTTTGCTCATTCTGTATGATGTTGGCTGTGAGTTTTTCATAGATGTCTCTAATTATTTTGAAGTATGTTCCTTCAACGCCAGAAAAAATCTCATCTACCATAATCAAGTTGGCTTTATCCCTGGAATGCAAGGTTGTTTCCACTTACACAAATCAATAATTGTGATTAATTATATAAACAGAATTAAAAACAACACATACCTATCTTGATAGATGCAGAAAAGGCTTTTGATACATTTCAACGTCTGTTAATGTTAAAAACTCTCAAACGACTAAGCAGCTTTCTTCTTTTGCTCAGGATTTATTTGGCTATTGAAGTTCTTTTTTCCTTCCCTATGAATTTTAGAATAAGTTTATCTAATTCTGTGAAAAACTGCATTGGTATTTTGATAAATATTAAATTGAATCCTTAGATTGTTTTGAACAACACTGTCCTTTTTATTGTGTCAATTTTTCTATTCTGGGAGCTGAATTTTATCAAATGATTTTTCTGCTACTATTGAGATAATCATATTTTTTTCTTTATTCTGTTTACGTGATGTATCATATTATTGATTGTGTCTGTTGAACTCTCCTTGAGTCCATGATACAAATCCTACCTGATCATGGTGTATTATCCTCTGATGTGCCGTTTGATTTGGTTTGCTCGTCGTTTGTTTAGGATTTTTGTGTTTCTGTTGATCAGGGATATGGGCCTGTAGTTTACTTTTTTGTTGTGTCCTCATCCAGGTTTGGTATCTAAGATAATGCTGGCTTTGTTAAATAAGTTAGGGAGAATTCCCTCCTCTTCTATTTTTGAAAATAGTTTCAGGAGGCTTGTTATTAATTCTTAGTTGTACTTTTTATATAATTTGTGAATTCATCTGTTCTTGGGTTTTTCTTTGTTGTGAGACTTTTTATTGCTGTTTCAACTCACTAGTCATTACTGATTTTTTTCATGTTTTCTATTTATTCTTCATCTAATCTTGGTAAGTTATATGGTTCCAGGAATGGATCCATTTCTTCTAGATTTTCCAGTTGTATAATTGTTAATAATAGTTTCCCATAATCTTTTGCATTTCTGAGGTATTGGTTGTAATGTCTCCTTTTTCATTTAGGATTTTATTTGGATCTTCTTTTCTTGCTAAGTCTGGTGAGTGCTTTAGCAATTCGTTTAATGTTTTTGGAAAATCAGCTTTTTATTTTATTGATCTTTTGTCTTGAATTTACTTTATATTTTATATAGTTATGCTCAGATTATTATTATTTTCTTTTGTTAATTTTGTGATGTTTGCTCTTGCTTTTCTAGTCTCTTGGGACATTTTGTTAGATTGTTAATTTGTAAACTTCCCCTTTTTATTTGAGCATTTATTGCTGTAAATGTCCCTCTTAGCACTGTTTTTGCTTTATCCTACATGTTTTGGTATGTTGTGTTTTCATTGTCATTTGTTTCAAAGAATTTTTTTATTTTCATCTCAGTTTGTTCATTGTCACAATGGTCATTCAGGAACATGTTGTTTATATATATATATATATATATGTTTATATATAAACATGTATGTTTATATATAACCATATATAAATATATTTATAACCATATATAAATACATATGGTTATATATAAACATATATATTTATATATAAACATATATAAATATATAGCCACATATAATATATAACCATATATAAAACCATATATATTTAATATATAATATATAGCCACATATATAAAACCATATATATATTTTCCAAAGTTTTTACCAGTATTAATTTTTAGTTTTGTTTTATTATAGGTTGAGATGATAGTTGATTCAGTTTTAATTTTTAAAAATCCTCTTAGAGTTGTTTGGTGACCAAACATATGCGCTATCCTGGAGAATGTATCATGTTCTGATTTAATGAATGTATATGAACATGAAACATTCTCCAGGATATCCCATATATTAGGTATATCGGCTATAATATGGATTAGCATATGTATGAATGCATGCAGTTTTTAGATAGAATGTTTCATAACGTTTCTTAGATCCATTTGATCTAAAGTCAGTTTATATCCATTTTTTTAAATTAATTTACTGACTATATGATTTGTCTAAGGCTGAAAATGGGATGGTGAAATCCCTCACTAGTTGATTTCAGTATCATTACATAATGACTATTTTTTTGCTATTCTTAGGTTAAAATCTATATATCCAATGCAAGGATAGCTATTCCTGCTCATTTTTCGTTTCCATTTTCATGCAATATCTTCTTCCATCCCTTTCTTTCACTCTATATGTATTTTCACTGGTAAAGTGACTTTGTTTTTTGTAAGGAGCATATAGTTGTAGGGTTTTTTAAAATCCATTTCACCATTCCATATCTTTTAAGTACATAATTTAACTTGTTTACATTCAAAATTATTATTGATATGTAAGACTTTGTTTCTGTTATGTTATTAATTATCTTATTTGTTTTGTATATTCTTTATTCCTGTCATTTTTGCTAATGTTTCATGATTGTGGTTTGTTGTATTCCTGTAGTGGTATCACTTGAGTACCTTCTATTCCTCATTTGTGTGATTGCTTTCGTAGTGTCGTTTCTACGCTTGCTTTCATGAGGATAAATATCATCTTTTTGCTGCTAGGTTTAGGACTCTTTTGAACATTTCTTTTAGGGCCAGTCTAGTGGTAATGAATTCCCTCAACATTTCATCATCTGGGAATCATTTTATTTTTCCTTCATTTATGAAGACAAATTTTGTTGGATGTAGTATACATTGGGGATAGTTCTTTTATTTTAGGACTTTGAATATATTATTCCATTCTCTTATGGACTGTGAGGTTTCTGCTGAGAAATTTGCTGTTAGACTGATAAGATTTCTTTTATAGGTAATTAGGCACCTTTCTTTTCTTGATTTTAGGATGCGCTCTTTATCTTTGACTTTACACAGTCTTATTATAATGTGCTCTGCAGAAGACATTTTTGCATTGTATCTACCTGGGGGTCATTGAGCCTTCTGTATGTGAATGTCTAAATCTCATCTCTTGATAGACTTGGGAAGTTCTCATCTATTATTTCACTGATTAGGTTTTCTAATCACTTCTTTGTTTCCACTTCCTTGAGGACACCAATAATTGATAAATTTGGTCACTTTATGTTATCTCAAATGTCAAAAAGATTTTGCTCTTTCTTTTCTCTCCTTTTCCTTTCTTTTCTTTGCTTTTCTTTTCTATTTATGGAGTTTCACTCTTCTTGCCCAGGCTGGAGTGCAATGGTGAAATCTTGTCTCACTGAAACCTCCGCCTCCCAGATTTCCTGCCTCAGCTTCTTGAGTAGCTGGGAGTACAGGCACATGCCACCATAACTGGCTAATTTTTGTATTTTCAGTAGAGACGGGATTTCACCACATTGGCCAGGCTGGTCTCGAACTCCTTAGCTCAGGTGATCTGCCCCCCTCGGCCTCCCAAAGTGCTGGGATTACAGACATGAGCCATTGTGCCAGGCCTCTTTATTTTTATCTGACTGAATTATTTCAGTCAGAACCTGTCTTCAAGTTCTGAGATTTGTTTTTCCATCTAATCCAGTCTATTGTTGAAGCTTTTAAGCCTTTTCTCATTTAGAAAAAAAAAGGTACAATTCACTGCCAGTACTCATTAAATTTTACATAAACATACTCTTTGAGGCTGAAGCAAATCCAACTGATTTTCAATGCCAAAGTAAAATACAAAAACTGTTCTCGGAGTTATTTCATCAGAATCTCTCTCTCTCTCTTTTTTTTTTTTTTTTTTTTTTTTTTTGGTTCTTTTGACAGAGTCTTGTCTGTTACCCAGGCTGTAGTGCAGTGGTACCATCTCAGCTCACTACAACCTCTACCTCACAGGTTCAAGCGATTCTCATGTCTCAATCTCCTGATTAGCTGGGTTTACAGGTGTGCACCACCACACCCAGCTACTTTTTATATTTTTAGTAGAGAGGGTTTTCACCATGTAGACCAGGCTGGTCTCGAACTCATGAACTCAAGTGATCTGCCTGCCTTCATCTCCCAAAGTGCTGGGATTACAGGTGTGAGCCACCACACCCTGTCCTCTGGTTGTTTTTTAAACTACCTTTCTTTTTATTAGATTTCTCAGTCATATCCTAAATTAGTTTTCTATTTTTCTGTATTTTTCCTCATAATTATCTTATATCTCACTGAGTTTTAAAAAATAAATATTTTGAATTCTTTATCCTGGATTTTGAAAGTTTTTTTTTTTTTTTTTTTTTTTTTTTTTTAGATATATTGCTGGATAATTATTTTATTTCTTTGAAAGTGTCATAATTTTCTGCTTCTTAACGTTTTCTATTTCTTAACATTGGTATCTTCACATCTGATGTAATAGTCATTTCTTTCTGTTTTTGAATTTCCCCTCATAGAGAAAGACTTTTTCTTTTTATTCTTATTTATTTATTTATTTTACTTTAAGTTCCAGGACACATGTGCAGAATGTGCAGTTTTGTTAGATACGTAAACATGATGTGCCTTGGTGGTTTGCTTCACCTATCAACTGGTCACTGCGGTATTAAGCCCCACATGCATTAGCTATTTTTCCTGATGCTCTCCCTCCCCTTGCCCCCTGATGGGCCCTGGTGTGTGTTGTTCCCCTCCCTATGTCTATGTGTTCTCATTGTTCAGCTCCGACTTATGAGAACACGTGGTGTTTGGTCTAATATCCAGAATTTGCAAGAAACTTAAACAAATTTATAAGAAAAAAACAGAAACAACCTCATCAAAAAGTGGGCAAAGAATGTGATCAGATATTTCTCAAAAGAAGACTTTTCTTTGAAGATTTGTCTGTGCTGATGGTTAGGCGGGGTACTTGACTTTGATTCTGTGTGTGTGCCATAGAGTAATCTCTGTATCATTTTGTTGGCTAAAAATAGCATTAGTAGTCTCTGTGATTTTCTCAGTGTGCAAGGGTCTGGTTAATAATGGAGGCTGTTTTAAAGTTGTGCTGGGGACTGGGATGTCAGGTAGGCCAGTTTGCAGGCCTCAGTTGTGGCAGAGGTGGGCTGTGTATGTCTATCTTTGTACCACAGGACAATATACACTGGCACTGGTATTGGCTGTTAGTAGTGGGCTGATTCTTGGGGCTCCTGGTGACTTTCTTGGATGCTTGTAGTGAAAGTGGTAGATCTAGTGGGTCAGTGGGTTCTCATGCGCTTGTGCACCCAGTGTAGCATGGGTGATGGCAGTAGCAGGGGTGGGATGATTCTATAGGTTTCAAATCTTGTTTATTGATATTTGCAATGACTGCTGTGAGCTGGGTGGGCATGTGTTTAGGCCTGCAGTTGCTACTTATAAGTAATTGCCAGCTGAGGTATAGCAGCTAGGTGCTTAGGCTTAACCTCAGGCCCCTCAGAGGAGTGCTTATGTGCCTATGATTATGGATTTGGTAGGGCAATTCCCAGGACCCCAGGTTATGTGCTCTGTTTTGGAGGGAAGGGCAAAGCCAGGCTGGGTGGACTACACCTCAGGCACCCTAATGATAAGAGCAGGTTCCAGTCCAGGTGGACAGGAGATAGGTGATTCTCAGGCCCCAGCAGAGGGCCCAGGTGAAGGGTAGTAGCCGCCATGAAGAAGCCCTGTTACTGGAGAAGGTGGGACCATCCACCTTTGCCACAGCCTGAGATATGGGTGGGGAAAACATTTTCCCTTTATATTTCAGCCTCTCAGTCTGGCGATGGTAGCCTGCACCTAACTTTTACACACAATCAGGCTGCAGGAACCTCTGCCCAGCTCATAACCAAGTCCCAGTAGTAACTCACATCCTCATCTCAAATCCCAATAGCACTTGCTTCCTGTCACTGGCCAGTGTTGCCCATGTCTCTCTTGCTTCTTAGCCCTGGCTGCAGAATGCTCCTAGCTCATTCCAAGCTTGTTCTTCTGTCTCAACAATTGACAGCACAACTTTTCATATTGCCCCTATCCCAGTGACACTGGATCCCAGTACAGCATGTAGTTTGCCAATGGCTAGGTTTGAAAATGATGTTTTGCTTTACCTGCTTTGGCCTTGTCTCAGAATGGCTGTAGGGCCCGTTACAAGCTCCCTCCCTGGGGAAGTTCTGTCCCACCATCTGGCAGCTTTCTATTTTAGTTTCAGAGGTTGGGAGAGTCAGGCAGTTTTCCTGCATCCAATATTGCATGATTCCATGGTGGGAAGTCGCTCACTTTGGGTAAGCATTACTCTTATCTCCAGTTTATAGTAAGGAAATTGAGAGAATATTTAAAATGCCCAGGATCACACAGTAGCTAATTCAGAAACTTAGGCTTTAAAGATGGGACATTGGTTTTATATTCTGTGCTCTTAACCCCTATGCTATACAAATTGCCTAGCACAGAGTTCATGACCATTAAATACTTAAAACTCTCTCTTCCACTGACTTGGATGATATACTAGACAACAGATTAATTTTAGAATGCATATTTTAAAATTCTGGTCACTGAATTTTAATAATCTGTGATCCCTTCTTGCTAATTAAAATCCAAAGCTGTTTAGCTTTCTGGTTATGTTATAAATCACCTCCTTTACTATTTTTCATCATTTTTTTATCTCTTCTTCTACAGAAGCCATCCCTGGGTGATTTTAGTCTTTTTTCCACATCTTGTTGGTATGCTTTAAATATTTATAATTTTACTTTTACTTTAAAATTTAAAGTGACTGTTTCCTTCTTTGCTCTCATGATAATACATTCTCCCAGTTTTATTTCTATCTCTATTATCAGGTTTTATTTTTTGCTTTCCTGACCCCTACTGCACTAGCCCTCTAAATGTTGAAGTTTTTCCACCTGGACTAGACCTGTACGTGTCTACATATTCATTTGCGTTATATCAGGAAAGCCAGTATTTATCCTGATAAAAACGCATATAACCAGTATTGGAACCACTGTTATTTCAGGACACAGAGTAGATTTAAGGACTCACTGCTGAAGCCATCACCCCCTTATATTGCATGCCTTCTCTTTCCTTGTATGTTTTATTCTCAATGATGTTTACACATTCGCCTTCCTATGGTTACCAGCTCTCTATATATACACACCTTTTTTTTATAGTCTCTTAGCTTCATTTTTTACTACTCCCACTGCTAAAGGATCATATTTTTGAGTTACCTAGTTCAGATTTTTAAGACAGTAAACATTTATGTTATGTGACACTGTCTATGATCTGGTAGCTCCCTCCATCTATAGCCTCATTTTGAGCTATGTACTCCCAGGCTCACTGTATTCTATCACATTGCCTCACTTTCTGGTACTAAAATGCCTCCAGACTTATCCCACCTCAGTTCCTCTGTTCCTGTGTTTTTTGTTTGTTTGTTTGTTTGTTTGTTTGTTTTCCTTCTGGAATAGCTTCTGCTCTAATTTTGCATGGCTAACACTTTCTCATCTAAAATAATACATTTCTTGACCATTTGATCTACTAAACCCTTTCAAAGACATTTCAAATTCCTCTAGTTTATATACAGCATTTATAATTATCAAAATGTATTTTAACTGTTCATATATTTGATTTCCTTTTTAGTACATATTTCCTCCCATCAATACCAGAACTCAAAGGTCTTGGCAAGAAAGACAGTTGTTTTCTTTGATTACATCTGCAACACATTCTGCTCAATGTTTGACCAAGTTATTTTATTTTTAACATGTTAGCACTATTTAAATAAGATATTAAACTAGACATATCTCCAAATTTTTATTTTAGTAAAAGTAAATATATATATATTTTATTTTTAAAATGCTTCCACTTAAACAAATTTCTATGAGCTGGGAAGATACAGAAATTTCCTGTTCATATCTGCCTTCAGGGAAGATTAGTTATCAGTATTTTGAAAACTGTCCTCATTTGTAGAGGGCCACTTTAGCCAAGGCAATGCTCTTCTCAAGACAACCCACATTTGGTAATCAAGGTGTGATGTTAAAGATGCCTGGCCATTTTTTGATTTTCTCTTCATTTCATTCTCAAGTATTGGTCCCTAATAGATAACTTACACTACTTCTCCTTTCTAAACCTAAAAGAGTTGGTATAGGAAGTAGTTCAAGATGAAATTTCAGAGTAGAATCATTCACCTCTAGCATGGCATTAAGGAACATATCACTGGTGGTAGGTAGTTCCAAGTTGAAGTCAAATTGTTAAAATAATGTGGTGATGAATTGAAATTATCCCAGTAGGAGAAAATGCATAAGTAAATGTAATACTTCAGGCACTGAAGAGTTATATAAACAAAAAAATAGCAATAAATTAACTGATTAAGTGACTACTGCCAAGCATCAATGATGCTTTACAGAAGATATGAAACATATGAGGGCAAGAAACAGACAATTGAAAGCCAGGCGTAGAAAAAAAGCATCATTTAGTTGCCTATGAAGAAACTTAATCTCCTGCAGAGAAAAAGTAGAGAAGGCCAAAAGTCAAATACAGGAATTTGCATTCTGAAAAAATGAACATGAAATAAAATGAAATGCCTAACAAAGTCAGCTTTAATATTCCAAGCTCGTGACCCTCTTGGGGGAAATGCTAGGCTATTGAATATGACACGGAGATATAGATAATAGCCCTGAAAATTTTGACTTCTTAAATTTTTAACTCCTTAAAATTTTAACCTACAAAAGTCTTCATTCTTCTCTAGTGAAAGCCAGCACGTTTTCCTAGTTAGTTAACAATACAGACACTTTTCTTTCACAAAGAAATAACTGAACCCATACCCCCTCCATTCCTGGTCACAAGTCAGGTCAATAAATAATGTTATGAAGCATTGGACCCTGGCATGGAGTGGACTGGTTCTGATAGTAAAGTTAAAAAAAACTGTACCTCAGAAAAGCCAATGCAATACACATGATAATATATTCTCAAAATGCTTGATCAAGGGAGTTGGAACATAACATTAGATGAGAAGATTATTGTTTTGGTTACACTGTCCCAAGATTCCCTAGACTCTGGCAAGAAACCTAGAAAATGGTGTGAATCTATTATTAGGATCATTTCTAGAATGGAACAAGTGACTTATACTGAGAAGAGATGAAAGTTTAGAATATCCATTAGTGGAGCAGAAAGCTAATGGAGGTACTTATATTGGAATAAATGTACTATGCATGTTCTGGAAGAACTAATAGATGTTGTATTCCATAACTAGTCCTAGGTTATACATTATTTACCAAAACCATTTAATATGTTTGTGAGAAGGCACAAGTATCAGTAGGAATTCAGTGATGTTTCTCTTCTGTAGGTCAGGACTAATGGGTTTAGGAGCTATTAGATAAGTCGGCTTACTGAGAGCAATGGAGGTAACAGAATCAAGCTCCCTCTCAATAGAGGGCAGGAGGCATCACTTAATCACATACTTCAGGTGAATACAATTATTACAATTTCCAGGAAGGTGAGAGTGACAGTCAAGAGGTCGTGGACCACAGAGAATTACAGAGAAATATAATGGACACAGCCTCCTGAGGGGAAAATAAATTGGTAGCATTAAGTGTATTACTCTTATTGTGCCAGTAAAACAAAATCAAGTATTAATAACCAACAGCTTGATAATAGTTAACTCAATTAGAATGATCTTAATATAGTCATTGGATCTAGGGTCTAAAGAAACAGCTCAATCCTGAATAAGTATTGGACCCAAGATCAATGATGGAAATATGTCTATGTCCCCAGGAGATAGAAATTTGTTAGACTAAGTATACATTATAATGAATTTCTCAGTTATTTCTCCAAGGAATTTAGGATCATTTATCAGCTAATTGCACAAAGGGGAAGTGGGAATATTTAGACATTGTAAGTAATGTTGGATGTGAGGACAGAGTTGAATTCGAAACTCAGAAACTCAGAGTGTCAACATGGTATCTCTCTGAAAGTAGAGTCATGTGAGATTCAGGTAATAAATGGAATCCTAGACAAGGTATGCTTTGTAAAGGGTTTACTGGGTTTGTAAACCCACCTATTGGCCATTTTCCTCATCCATAAATGTACAATTGGTTTTGACATATTTGGTAGGTGGTGCAACCCAAACATTGCTCTCTTTTTCTTTTGGAAAAGATCTATCATAGCAGGGAAGGGCAAATAAAAGGCTCTGAAACTACTTCCTCTAACCAAGATAGCATTTCAAATGCAATATTTTATCTCTCAGAGCATGACAGAGTTGGCATTACTCTTAAAGATATAACTATGGTGGTACCTACTTAATTCCTGAGTTGGATTCTATAGAAACCAGAGTACTACTAAAAGATGAATGCAGATTACTTCAAGTTCACCCAAAGAGTAGCTTAAATTGCAGTAGCCTTATAATAACATGGCCAGAACAGGTTACTATGACTTCAAGTATATATCATATGACCATTAATATGGCAAACTCATCATTTTGTACCCTAATCAATAATGAGGAACAGAATGAGTATGCCCTTTCATAAAAAAGACAACAATATTTTTTCTCTTGGCCATGATAACTCCCCTACCCTCCTTTGCATTATACTCTGACAAAGTCTGAACAGTGTGGCTATTCTGAAAAATAACACGTATGCTTATTGCATTGATAATATTATGTTCATCTGGCCTGATGAGCAAGATATGGCTAACAAGCTGAAAGTCTTGTTATGACTCAAATACTCAAGTGTGTAGGAGAGAAACTATACTGATACATTTAGGAGCCCAAAAGTTCAGAGGCATGTCAGAACATCCCATACAAATGACAGACATGTGTGTGTTATTTGTATTTTAGTATTTTACACCTTCTACTACAAAGAAGAAAGCACAATGCTTGTTAGAGTTTTTTTAGATTTTGTGGAAAATATATTCCACATATTTGGATCTTACTGTGGCCCACATACTGGGTGAAATAAAAGACTTCCAACTTTGGGTGTGGCCTGGAAAAATAAAATCATATTCAGAAGCTCCAGACTGTGATGCAAGTAGTCCTAAATGTAGTCCATACAGTCTGGCAGATAACATATAATTCAATATATTCCATGTGTAGTTTGTGGTAAGTGCCCATGAGAAAATTATAATGCTGACCCATGGGGTTCTAGACAAAGCCACGCCATCTGGAGTGAATAATAATACTTTTTTTCTTTTTGGCAGAACAATTCCTGTTATGCTATAAAGTACTGACAGAGACTTAACTCCTGAAACACCAAATGACTTTGTGGCTGTAACCACTCATAAACTTTTGTGACTGAGCCACTAACTATTGTAAGAAGGAGACATTATCCCTGAGATAGTGCACACATATGACCAGAAGGTTTCAGCAAACTATATGAGCAGCTAACCCAGAGCCCCATGGGACTTACCACTCTTACCAATGTTCATTCCTCAATCTATACTTATAATTTATAGGTAATCTCAAATATCCCCCTGGTGGAAATAATCCTGAACTAATTTTATAGATAAGTCAATTCCATACATGAGTACAAACTGAAAAACACATATCACACTCAAGGAGGTCTTGAAAGACTGTGAAAAGGAAAATTCTTCCCAATGGGCAGAAGTTCAAATATTGCATTTGTCTTTCAGCATTGTGTGAAAAGAGAAAGTTACCCAAATTTAGAATATATGCTCACTCATATGCATGGAAAATAACTTGCTTGGCTAGTCAGGGGGCTAAACAAAAATATTTGAAGATTATAAACAAGTAGGTGCAGGAAATTGGTATACGGATAGATATATGGGCTTGAGCACAAAGTATAAAAATCTTTGTATCCTATATGAATGCCCATAGTAGAGCATCTCCTGTGAAAGAGGCACTAAATACCCAAGTAGATAGAATGATCTGTACTTGGTGGTATCAGCCACAGTGCCCATGACCATTCCAGTAATAGCATAATAGAAAACTGAACCAACTGACCAAAATGGTGGAGATTGAAGAGATATGTGAGCCTAAAAGCATGAATTCCTATTATCAAGGCTAATTTAATTACTGCTGCTTCCACATGTCTAAACTACTGGCTATAGACGCCAATGCTGAACTTCTGATATAGAACTTCTCTTTGGTATGACTCATCAGCCACTTGGTCTCAAGTTGATTATATGGGTCTCTTAATAGTTCTGATAAATTTTCTTTTTCCTCAGGAATAGACTTGTATTCCATATATGATTATAACTTTCTTTCTCATAGGCTTCTAGGTAGCACCACTATCTGAAGATTTATTTAGTCTTTGATCCACTAGCATGAGATCTGATATAATATTGCTCCAGACCAAGGAGGCATTTTACAGCAAAGGGGATCTGTGAGAGAGTCCATGATCATGGGATCTGTTGGTCATGTCCCATGTCAACCAAAACCAGATGACCTGATAAAACATTGTAACAACCTGCTAAAGTCAAAACTCAACCACAATATCAGAAGCAGTACTTTTTAAGGATGGATTGACACTACATAGCATGTGTATACACATTAAAGGAAAGATATAGGGTGCTGTTTCCTCAGTGCAGAAAACATATGGATTCTGGAACCACCAGGTGTTTGTAGTAATGCCCCACACTCCATAATTTCCTGTGAACTATTTGGGATCATTGTACTCCCATCCCTGCAATTCTGGTTGTGTAACACTATAAATGTCATTCCCTAATGAAAGAAGAATTTTGCTAGAGGCTATGTGTTAACCTGGATTATAATCTATGGCTCCTGCTTGGACATTTTGCATCAATGGATTAGCCAACAAGACAAGAAACTACTGCTTAGTAAAGGAAATAAATTTTAATAATCAGAAGGAAGCAAGGCTGCAATTTCATAGTAGGGGCAAGGAGGAATACATGTGTGAGACTCACCCATTGCTGTCTCTTTATAGCTTTGTATTCATTCATGACTGTAAATGAACAGGTACAATCATGCCTGCTTGAGAAGTGTGTGGTAGACAGGGCTTTAAATACCTTGAGGATAACGAACTTCAAAAGGTGTTTGCCAACTAAGGGGGATTTAAAATGGAGAATATAAGAGAGAAATCCGTGTGTCAACTGAAGCACTGAGAAAAATTCTAGTCACTTTTTTATAACCTTTCTTTTTCATTTTTTCTCTCAGGAAGAGGACCAAAAACCCTATAGGGTCAGATATTCAAATATATAGAGAAAAGTGGATTTGAGTAGACTTTCTTACGCTGACCATACCCATCTTCAAGAAAGTAGCTGCTGTCCAAGAGTGGGGAGAGAAGTAAGCAGACAGTACACAGGTGTGTGCTCCCCAGGGTCATTCTATTCAGGAGATAATTACTTCCCTCAATGTCATGTACTTCTCAGGGGAGCTTGTAGACAGTGATTTACAGAGGCAGAGGTATAAAGCCCTGCCATTCAGCCTGTCTCAGGACAACTCTAACAGGCAATATTCACTCTAGAAATCCCTTCGTGGTTTTTGAAGGCTTGGTTTAGTCTATTTCAAAACTCAACTTCTTCTTGTTTGATCCTGTTTTCACACCATTTATGGATTCAGTGTCTAATAGCATCCTATAGCCCATCTCCATCTCATGGTTAGATTCTGGAAAAAACAACTTGCAATAGTATGCTACTTCTTTTGGATAAATTGGATGACTAGGCTTCTGCTAAAAGAAACAAAAA
This sequence comes from Rhinopithecus roxellana, assembly GCF_007565055.1. Taxonomy (NCBI): domain Eukaryota; kingdom Metazoa; phylum Chordata; class Mammalia; order Primates; family Cercopithecidae; genus Rhinopithecus; species Rhinopithecus roxellana. The sequence continues at coordinate 25,403,243 of NC_044563.1, forward strand.
GATGTCTCTTTACATAAGAGGTTATTAAATTTGAGATCGTGGTTGGATCTTAGAAGGCCATGGAATTCTAACCTATTTCAGGTAAGTGGTGTATAGATTTATGTGGTGGTGATTTACCTGTGTTTATTGCATGTTAATTTTTTCCAAGAATAGAGAGCACATATATCTACAAGAAGGAATACATAATTTTTACTCAATTGCCAAACTGTGTGTGATTAAAAGAAGTTTGATTTACTGCCATATATGCAGAAAGTATATTTTTTCATGATCTTAGGTATCTAACTGCTTCAGAGTTGACAGATAATAATTTAAACAGTTGAACATTTGTTCTATATATGTTCCAATAAATTAATAACATGTTTATTAACACTATGTGCAGGTATAGAATTGAGGATAACATGTTCATGGGCTGGGGGAAGTGTAAGAAAAGAAGATGAATAAAGCTCTCTCATAAGCTTCCAGTAGAGATGTTTACCATATGGTTTTATTTATATTATTTTATCTGTGGGGATACACATTTTTTTGACAAATTAAGAGAAAGATGTGCTTTTTGATGTAGCCAGGAAGCATTTTGGAAGCATTTTCTGGCTTATAATGCCAAAATTGAATTTGCTTCATATATTTGAGAATACCAGAGGATAATTTCTTGGTAATTTTATTAACAAGCTACAGAATGTAAATGATATTCATTGTGTAATTGAAGATATTTCAAGATTTCTGAGGGTTTGGCAGTTACTTTCATACTCTGTAGCTTCGTGGACTTAATAATTAATCAGCTTTGACTATAAACACCTCTACGCAAATAAACTAGAAAATCTAGAAGAAATGGATAATTTCCCGGACACTTACACTTTCCCAAGACTAAACCAGGAAGAAGTTGAATCCCTGAATAGATCAATAGCAGGCTCTGAAATTGAGGCAACAATTAATAGCCTACCCACCAAAAAAAGTCCAGGACCAGATGGATTCACAGCTGAATTCTACCAGAGGTACAAGGAGGAGCTGGTACCATTCCTTCTGAAACTATTCCAATCAATAGAAAAAGAGGGAATCCTCCCTAACTCATTTTATGAGGCCAACATCATCCTGATACCAAAGCCTGGCAGAGACACAACAAAAAAAGAGAATTTTAGACCAATATCCCTGATGAACATCGATGCAAAAATTATCAATGAAATACTGGCAAACCGGATTCAGCAGCACATCAAAAAGCTTATCCACCATGATCAAGTGGGCTTCATCCCTGGGATGCAAGGCTGGTTCAACATTCGCAAATCAATAAACGTAATCCAGCATATAAACAGAACCAAAGACAAGAGCCACATGATTATCTCAATAGATGCAGAAAAGGCTTTTGACAAAATTCAACAGCCCTTCATGCTAAAAACGCTCAATAAATTCGGTATTGATGGAACGTACCTCAAAATAATAAGAGCTATTTATGACAAACCCACAGCTAATATCATACTGAATGGGCAAAAACTGGAAAAATTCCCTTTGAAAACTGGCACAAGACAGGGATGCCCTCTCTCACCACTCCTGTTCAACATAGTGTGGGAAGTTCTGGCTAGGGCAATCAGGCAAGAGAAAGAAATCAAGGGTATTCAGTTAGGAAAAGAAGAAGTCAAATTGTCCCTGTTTGCAGATGACATGATTGTATATTTAGAAAACCCCATTGTCTCAGCCCAAAATCTCCTGAAGCTGATAAGCAACTTCAGCAAAGTCTCAGGATACAAAATGAATGTGCAAAAATCACAAGCATTCTTATACACTAGCAACAGACAAACAGAGAGCCAAATCAGGAATGAACTTCCATTCACAATTGCTTCAAAGAGAATAAAATACCTAGGAATCCAACTTACAAGGGATGTAAAGGACCTCTTCAAGGAGAACTACAAACCACTGCTCAGTGAAATCAAAGAGGACACAAACAAGTGGAAGAACATACCATGCTCATGGATAGGAAGAATCAATATCGTGAAAATGGCCATACTGCCCAAGGTTATTTATAGATTCAATGCCATCCCCATCAAGCTACCAATGAGTTTCTTCACAGAATTGGAAAAAACTGCTTTAAAGTCCATATGGAACCAAAAAAGAGCCCGCATTGCCAAGACAATCCTAAGTCAAAAGGACAAAGCTGGAGGTGTCACGCTACCTGACTTCAAACTATACTACAAGGCTACAGTAACCAAAACAGCATGGTACTGGTACCAAAACAGAGATATAGACCAATGGAACAGAACAGAGTCCTCAGAAATAATACCACACATCTACAGCCATCTGATCTTTGACAAACCTGAGAGAAACAAGAAATGGGGAAAGGATTCCCTATTTAATAAATGGTGCTGGGAAAATTGGCTAGCCATAAGTAGAAAGCTGAAACTGGATCCTTTCCTTACCCCTTATACGAAGATTAATTCAAGATGGATTAGAGACTTAAATGTTAGACCTAATACCATCAAAACCCTAGAAGAAAATCTAGGTAGTACCATTCAGGACATAGGCATGGGCAAGGACTTCATGTCTAAAACACCAAAAGCAACGGCAGCAAAAGCCAAAATTGACAAATGGGATCTAATTAAACTAAAGAGCTTTTGCACAGCAAAAGAAACTACCATCAGAGTGAACAGGCAACCTACAGAATGGGACAAAATTTTTGCAACCTACTCATCTGACAAAGGGCTAATATCCAGAATCTACAAAGAACTTAAACAAATATACAAGAAAAAAACAAACAACCCCATCAAAAAGTGGGGAAAGGATATGAACAGACATTTCTCAAAAGAAGACATTCATACAGCCAACAGACACATGAAAAAATGCTCATCATCACTCGCCATCAGAGAAATGCAAATCAAAACCACAATGAGATACCATCTCACACCAGTTAGAATGGCAATCATTAAAAATCAGGAAACAACAGGTGTTGGAGAGGATGTGGAGAAATAGGAACACTTTTACACTGCTGGTGGGATTGTAAACTAGTTCAACCATTATGGAAAACAGTATGGCAATTCCTCAAGGATCTAGAACTAGATGTATCATATGATCCAGCCATCCCACTACCGGGTATATACCCAAAGGATTATAAATTATTCTACTACAAAGACACATGCACATGTATGTTTATTGCGGCACTATTCACAATAGCAAAGACTTGGAATCAACCCAAATGTCCATCTGTGACAGACTGGATTAAGAAAATGTGGCACATATACACCATGGAATACTATGCAGCAATAAAAAAGGATGAGTTTGCGTCCTTTGTAGGGACATGGATGCAGCTGGAAACCATCATTCTTAGCAAACTATCACAAGAAGAGACAACCAAACACCGCATGTTCTCACTCATAGGTGGGAACTGAACAATGAGATCACTTGGACTCGGGAAGGGGAACATCACACACTGGGGCCTATCATGGGGAGGGGGGAGGGGGGAGGGATTGCATTGGGAATTATACATGATATAAATGATGAATTGATGGGTGCTGACGAGTTGATGGGTGCAGCACACCAACATGGCACAAGTATACATATGTAACAAACCTGCACGTTATGCACATGTACCCTAGAACTTAAAGTATATAAAAAAAAAAAAAAAAAAAAAAAAAAAGGGTTGCTAAAAATGTGGACCTCTTTGAGGATCAATAAAATTAACAGCCTCCGAGAAGTTTACTTCTTAGTTTTTAACTTTTGGTTTTCTTTATTTTTGATAGATCAAATATCATGGAAGTAAGTGATGTTAAAAACAGGTTGATTAAACTCTTTAATTATCTGATGAGAAAAAAATTCTAGCAAGATCAAATGGGATGGGAAATGCTTTCGAAGAATTTCATGAAGAAGCTGGAGTTTGAGGTTCAATCTCTACAGTGATAAGTTCTAATCCAGTAATTATCTAAAATCCCACGTGCTTTCCTAAATACTTATTCTGAATTTGTAGACCCGAAGATCACCTTGGTAAGACAAGATTTTGAGCCTCTTTGGATTCCGTTTCTGCCTTTATATTTGCAATCAGTTAACTAGTTAGCATTTATTAATTGTCTTTTGTTTGTACCAGAGTCTTTTCTAGGTTTATAATGTTTGTTGGTGATTATCTAAGCTTAGAGTAGAACAAATAAAGAGGGTGTGTTCTCTGGATATAAATAAAGTAGTATCACCAAATATGTTTGGCAGAATTCCCAGAAATTGAAAAGTTTAAATGTGAAAGTATTGAAGCCTTTGAAATCTTGTCTGGGTGTTCATAATTCAAAGCATAGAAAAATAGTGACTTAATCCTCCAGTAGTGGGGCTTTGTTTTTCAGATTTTAGTTAGGTATTTTCACATTTAAAATTTATTAATACATTTAATAATTTTTACTGAAGGCCTACTCTCTGCCAGACAACAAATGAAGAAGTATCTATTTTCTTATTGTTAACATATTAATAGATTTTACAGATCAAAAATGAAAGGGCCTTTTTTCACCACTTTTACTAATTTTCTGATGAGAAATAAAGGTCTCTGTAGGCATTGATGCAATGGATAAGGCTTTCAGAATTCTTGAAAGGGCTCTATTAGGTATGGTTATGTTATAGCTTGACCTGTTTTTCCAGTTCTTTCTCTTCACAAAGCCCTTTTATTTTCTGCATTTGATTGCAGCAAGGTAGTAACTTTGATAATATCATTTACCTTGATTTATTCTTTGTCAGAAATACTAAACAGGTTGTAGCTCTTAGTTACCTGCTGATATCCAAAAAGATGTCAAGTTCCTTGTAATTAATTACTTACCCTCTGTGGCACATACAAAAGAAAGTTGTTTTTTTTTTTTTTTTTTTTTTTTCAAATGATCAGAGAAAGTGCATAGAAATAACACATTAAAAAAAAAAAGGTTAAGAAGTCAGGTGGGCTCTTTATTAGGCCATAAGGAAGCTAAAGGCTTTGTTTAGATAAAAAAGAAAAATATAAAGCAGATGTAAAGCTGGGAATCTAGTTCAGCAAATTGATCATTTCCTTAAAGATGTCAAGGATAAATGTTGCCAGATTTTTTGACGTGCTTGACCAACTCTTTTGGCTTATTAAATTTATGTTTGTTTATTTGTTAAGAGATAGCCAGAATACTAGTAATTTGAAGAGTTAATTGAAGCCATAATAACCACAGTGCTAAAGCTTAGAAAACTTACAGTCTAATTATGAAGTTTACAATGAATGTTAATGATTGGTATATAGTTATGGTCATACAAGTTAGAAGACTGAAAAAAAAAAAAAAAGAAAAGGAGAAAGAAAACAGAAATGGCTTTTGTGAAAAAGCTACAATTGCCAAAATATTGGTTACATTTTTATTGTCCAAAATAGTGAGAGGTATCTGATATAATATATGAATTAAATATAGCTCCTACCTTCAAATGTAATATAATAGATTAGATTGATAAGCAGCCATAACTGATATCATGGTACTAATAATCAAATAACACTGAGGTTGTGACCGATAATGACACACATTCTCATGTAATTGTCACAATTACTCTGTAGAACAAGTATCATTATGGTCTATACTATGGGGATCCTGCACAAAATGCATTTCCCTTTCGTGTGGCCTCCCTGCGTAATGGAAAAGGATTGTTAAATCCAATCTCAACAACTATGTTTCTTGATTCAATATTGGCCATGTGACTACGTTCTCAACAATGATATCTAACTGGAAATCGGTTAGTAAGAGTGGGTTCGAGTCTTGAAAAGTTTTGTTTTCCTGATAAAAGGGCAGAGCCATCGCTAGTACCTGTAACCCTCACGTGAAAATCGGCAGCCATCTTGTGACTCTTAAAGGACAAAGGGAAGACAAATGCCAGTTCACTAAGGATGGTGGGGAAAAAATAAAGATACAGGCTATATTTCTTCTGGCACCATATGGCATTTGAATAAACAATGGCAAATATTCATAATGAGAAAAATGCATCTACATTTGTTTAAGCAGCTGTTAGATATTTTGTTACTTGTAGCTAAATATATTTCTGACAAACAATAATTTGTTTCACTTTTGATGTTATATTGTTCACTATGACCTTAAGTGGAGGCTATAATAATTTAGCCTCCAAGGTTGTTCCCGTCTTAATTTTGTTTAGATCTACTTTTTCGTTTAGTTTAAATGGAAACCTCATTTTGTTGGAGTTAATGTGTCAGGAGTTTGGGGATAATACTCTTTTCACCTTCCATTAAGACCCTTTTTTTCATTTGTTTCCATTTATTTCTGGGTTTCTACATGGTAGTCTTTAAGATTTTTAGAATGTAAAAACAATCAAAAAATGTAAACTCAGGCTTTTGACTAACTATATTTTTAGTGTATATATGTGTATTTCATATACTGTTATTTCATATCCTAAAGAATTTGAAACTATTTTATTTATTTACTTTATTTATTTATTTATTTATTTTTAGATGGAGTTTTGCTCTTGTTGCTCAGGCTGGAGTACAATGGTACAATCTCATCTCACCATTACCCCTGCTTCCCTGGCTCAAAGAATTCTCCTGCCTCAGCCTCCCGAGTAGCTCAGATTACAGGCATGAGCCACCACGCCTGGCTAATTTTGTATTTTTAGTAGAGAAGGAACTTCTCTGTGTTGGTCAGGCTGGTCTTGAACTCCTGACCTCAGGTGATCCACCCGCCTAGGTCTGCCAAAGTGCTGGGATTACAGGCATGAGCCACCACGCCCAGCCTGAGACTATTTAAAAGAAATATATTCAGTAAAAAAGCCAAATACAAATGTAAAGTAGAAAATTAGGAGCCTAGAGAGTTATAGATGGGTTGTAGAGAATAAACTGCAAATGTGCAAGCCACATGTTTACAAAAAGTTCTTAACATTGAGCTATAAATGTGGTTTTCATAGATAGTATTTATTGAATGCCTACTATGTACCAGGCATTTGTACTATAGAATGTAGCCCAGCCTACTTTCTTCCAAAACATACATGAGCAGTCCAGTTTCCAACAGACAGTTCATTCTTAGATTCAACCGGTGCTAGGAAACTGACCATATCACAGTTAATTTTCCACTTAAAATTAGAAGTTTATTTCAATTTAACCATAATTTAGGTCATGTGTGATCTCTTGGGAAGTATTCAAGTGGATTAAAAGTTATGGGTAGCTGATATGTATTCTATACATCAATGTGTGTATGTGTGTGTGTGTGTGTGTGTGTAAAATCTATTCAGTAAGTCTCTAAATCTCCATTTTACAGTGTTATCAAGAAAAAGATTCTGGTTTTGTCTGACCTGGATTCCTCTTTCACATAATGCTGACGTTCTTTTTGGTTGCTCAAAATTCAGTCTCTATACCACCTGTGCAAAGATTCTTAAAATTCTTATATCAGAAATGCTATCGCTATTTGCTTTATCAAAAATTTTGAAAACAAGGAATGTAAACCCTACAATGTCTTCTTTTCTAAAGTGTTTTATTTTAGGTCTTTAGCATTTCAGCATAAATTTTATAATTGGCTGAGAAATTACTAAAACATAATCTGCAGGTAATTAATTGATATTGACTTGAACTATGAATAAGTTTGAGAAAATTTACATATTAACAACATTTAGTCACCTGATATAAGAACACATTATTTAGTTTTAAAAAATGTCTTCTGCTAATGTTCTATAGATTACTGTGTACAGAAAACATATACTTATTGTCACATATATTTTGAAGTGTTTCACATTTGGAAGAACTATACTTAGAAGTTATTAAAATTAAGATTTCTGGATGTTTCATTAGTGTTATAAAATTGCAATGAAATTTTAAATTAAAATATTTTTGTTACTAAAAAAATACATTTCTTGATGTAAAACCATAAAGCATAAAATACTTTTTAAAGTGCTAATAACTATTCTCACTCAGAAGTCATTGTGATGTATAACATTCTCTACATATAAGATCTAAATGTGCTTTTCCAAGAAAATTCTCATACTATGCATAGTAATTTTTAGTCTCCTGTTTAAAACTTGTAGTTCTGTTATTTTGAATATTATGTTATATATTTGTTTAATTGTTATATACTTGCAATTAACATTTATATATCTGCCTTGTGTAAGTCAAACTTGGTTAACTCATGATAATTTGGGTAGTTTTGTAGAATTTATCACATTTTTTACAAAGATGACCAAAACCTCAAGAATAAAGTATGTTACCTCTTTATTTCCAATTTGTAGAACTTTCATTTCTTGTATTTACTTTATAATAAAAACTAGAAAATGCATTACAATGTGAAAAGAAGTTGCAAGGTTAGGGCAGACGTTTTTCCCTTCTAATCTTAAGGGAAAAAGCATTTAATTTTTCACTATTTAGTTTGAGGTAAGTTGTAGAGTTTTTAACTGCATTCCCTGTGCAAGCCTCATGATATTCTCAACTCTTCGTAATTTTCTGATAATTTTTATGAACAACAGATGTTAAATTTGTCAAATTCCTTTTCTGTATATACTGAGGCAATCAGGCAGGTTTTAAAAAATTTTTTGTTAGTTAATGATATAAATTATTTTGGTTATATTTTTATGTTAAAACAATCTTTCCATCCAGGGATAGACCTAATTTGGTCATTATATATGTATGCTAAAGAATTTCTCTAATTGTTGGAATTAGATAAATTGTATCCAACAATTGAATAAATGAGTATACGTTAGTAATTTACTAGTATATATACATCTCACAAGATGGAGGGAGAGGACTCATTGTAGATGCTTCTAGTCCTCTCTCTCCATCTTGATATTGGAAATTTTTCTTTTCTAACTTTTTTGTCCCTGATGAGTCTGGTGGCTAGAGAATAATAAATTTTATTAATGTTTCAAATAAAATGCTTTTGCTATCATAAAGTGTCTTCTATTATTGCCTCTTATTTTATTGCTTTGTTACCTCATCTTTATCAATTATTTTATTCTACTAGCTTTGGATTTCAACTGCTGTTCTTCTGGTTTCTTAATAAAGAAGCTTAGTTTATTAAGTTGATAAATTTCTTCTTTTATAATACAGGTAATAGTTATTGAATGCCATACATTTTTCCATTTTCATTATTTTGCTGAATCAAATTTTATATGTATTTTTAAAATTTTCTGTTGATCATAAAATAATTCCAAATATTCCCTTTCTATTAACCCATGGTTTATTAGAAGTGTGTAGCTTAGTTACAATGTGTTGGTATTTTCCAACTACTTTTCTATTACTGTTTTTTTTATTTAATTTTAGCATGGTCATAAAATACACTTTGTGTTAGTCAAATCAGTTTAAATTTGTTTTACTTATTTTGTGGTCCAGAATATTGCCTATCTTATTAAAAGTTTTATGTTAACTTGATAAAAATGGGTATTCTGCCATTTTGAGGGTGGTGTTCTATAAATGTCAATTATATCACATTGTTGACAGATTTTTCAATATTTTATATCCTTTTTGATTTGCTGTCTACCTTTTTACCAATTTGTAGAAGCACTGAAATCTCTCGAAATTATTAAAAGAATACTTGCAAATATTCTATTGTCTATTCTTAAAATTATCTATTTGTTTTTCATTCTGCAGGTTTTTCAGTTCTGTCAGTTTTTTACTTAAATGTTTTAAGTTCAGTACTTCTCTTAAAAGTATTAAAGATAGAAAATTCTATTGTCTAGTCTTATAATTGTCTATTATTTGATTTAGTTCCATAAGTTTTTCACTTCTGTAAGTTTTTTATTCATGTTCTGTAAAGCTCTGTTATGTGGAAGTGCTGTGTCCTCGAACTATCAAAGTCTTTAGTAATGTGTAACAACTCTCTTTGACCTTGGTATAATTCCTTTCTCTGTCATCTACTTCTGATATTGATATAATTACTCCAACTTTTTTGCTTAGTGTTAGCATGGTATACTATTTCCCATCATTTTATTTTTAAATCCTTTACTTTCTCTTTTAATCAGGTTTCTTATCAGCAACATATAGTTAGATTTTGTTTTTTAACTAAGCTCTCAATTTATGATTTTTAAGTGGGGATATAGAACAGTTACATTTAATTCGATTAGGTATAAATGTATTTTCTTGTTTTCTATTTGTCCCATTTCTGCTTTGTTAAATTTTCTTTCCTTTTTTTTTTTTTGCTTTATTTTGATTATTTAAGTATTCTTATATTGTATATTCTTTATTAGCCTACTAGTTATATTCCTTTGTTTTGCTAGTGTTCCTTAGCATTTCTAATGAAAATCTTTATCTTAGTTTTTATTCTATAATATTAAGCCATTTCACATAGAGTACAAGAATAGTCATTTTCTTTTTTTTTTTTTTTTTTTTTTTTTTTTTGAGACGGAGTCTCGCTCTGCCGCCCAGGCTGGAGTGCAGTGGCCGGATCTCAGCTCACTGCAAGCTCCGCCTCCCGGGTTCACGCCATTCTCCTGCCTCAGCCTCCCGAGTAGCTGGGACTACAGGCGCCCGCCACCTCACCCGGCTAGTTTTTTTTTTTTTTTTTTTTTTTTTTTTAGTAGAGACGGGGTTTCACCGTGTTAGCCAGGATGGTCTCGATCTCCTGACCTTGTGATCCGCCCGTCTCAGCCTCCCAAAGTGCTGGGATTACAGGCTTGAGCCACCGTGCCCGGCCAGAATAGTCATTTTCTTCTCCTAGTTTTTATTATCATTATTTTATATTCTAATTCTGTATGTCTTAATAAACCTCACACTACATTGTTACTATTTTTGCCTTTAATAATTATCTGTTAAAGAGACTTAAATAGTACAACAATTAGATTTACTGCAATAACAATTTCCAGTACTCTTCATTTATTTACATAGATCCAAGTTTCTGTCTTGTATAAATTCCCTTCTGCCTAAAAGACTATATTATTTTTTAAATCTAGTTCTGGTGATGATTTCGTTTATCTTTTGCACATCTGAAAAACCCATTAATTGAATCGTTGGGTTTAAAATAAAATTTCCTTTGGTATGAAAGTCTTAGTTGACTCTTTCAGCAATTTAATGATATTAATGTATTCCTTTTTGGCATGTATTATTTTATTCAATAAATCTGTCATTATTATCTTTGTTTCTCTGCACATAATAAATCATTCATTGTAGCTGTTTTAAAGATAATTTTAAAGCATCACTGGTTTCAATTCATTTGACTAAGATGTTCTGAGACATAGTTTGTATCATTTTTATGAAATTGGTGGGTTATTTAGCTTATACAATCTGTGAATTTATAGTTTTATCAAGTTTGACAAATGTCCAACCATTATTTTTTTAAATTTTTTTTTCTATCTCCTTTCTCTCTTTCCTATTTTGAAGATTCCAATTTCATGCTTATTAGGTTGCTTAAAATTATCCTACAACTTAAGACAATATTGTTTGTTTGTTAGTTTTATTAATCTTATGGCTCTTTATATTGCCTGTTGCTGTTTCATCAAGTTAATTAAAGATATTTTATTCTGCAATATCTAATCTGTTGTAATTTTTAGTATTCCACACATTTGTTTAAGGCATGCATTCTATTTTTTTTGTATAATACTTCAATTGGAGTTTTTTGTTTTGTTTTTTCACTTTCTATCTTAGTTCATTTGGGCTTCTATAACAAAATACCACAAACTGAGTGGTTTATAAACAACAAAAATTTATTTCTCATAGTTCTAGAAGTTGGGAATTCTAAGGTTAAGATGCTGACAGATGTAGTGTCTGGTGGAGATTTATTTTCTTACTTATAGTTGGCTCTTTCTAACTGTGCTCTCCCATTGTAGAAGAGAGGTGCTTGGACCTCTTTTAATTCCATTCATGAGGGTTCTGCCTCCATGACCGAATCACATCTGAAAGCTCCCACTTCCTAATTTAGTCACATTTGGCATTAAGGCTTCAACTTACGAATTTTGGGGAAACAAACATTCAGAGTATAGTATTCAGAAATATAGCAAATTCTATATTTCTCTTTGTCACACTTATGCTTTTTTTCTACCTTCTTGAATATGTTGATTATAATTATATCAGCTGTTCTAGTACTATTTTCTATTAAATCTATCATTTATTATGTCCTTGGTTTTGCTGACTTTTTTTTTCTCATTATGCCTCACAATTTTCTGATTCTATGTCTTATAATTTTTGATTATATGTCAAGTCTTATGATTTTTATCTTTTTAGGTACTAGATAACATTTTTATCCACCTTTAAATGTTTGCAGTCTTTTTTATGAGACGGTGTCAAGTTATTTATTCATAGTAAAATTAACATTAATACATCAATGTAAGCATGCATTATCAAAGGCAAGGTAAGAAGAAAACACATTGTTGATCAGATGACTATATAAATCAATCAATAACAGTTAAGACTCACAAACATAGCTAGAAAAATATCTGAGAAATAGAAAAGGAAAAATAATAATAAAAAAATTGTTAGGAGTAAGAATGTCTGAAAGAATAGCAGGATATAAAATGTTGATTTTATATTATTTGTATCTGTAATGCTACATATGACTTACTAATTACAAAATTATACCTATAATAGTAGTATCTAAATTCCTCAATAAAATACAAAAAACACACTTTCTTTGATGTGATGGCATTTGTGGTTATTATAGGAAAATATACATTCTGGTTGATATCAGTCAGAGACAACAGTAAATACAAAGGTATCAAGATAGAATAATTTCCAAAATGTGAAAGTAACAAAATTGAACATAGATTTGACTATTTTTTTGAAGTCTGAACTTCTCATAAAATGTGGAAGCAGTCTTCAAGAGTTATACAGTAAAGGGAATAGTAATTCCCAAAGACAAGAAAACTTGAGGGCATGAAAAGTAGAGACACAAAGATAACAATTTTAAAGATAAGATAAATATCTGTATGAAAACACTTTGCACAAACTCTGATGAGCTATATATAAAATTCCATAATATAATATGTAGGAACCAGAAGATGGAGGTTCTATTTCTTTTCCTAATATCAGTTTACTACATGATTAGAAAAACGATTTAGTTTCATATCTATAAATGTAGTATGTTCAGTTTTCCACCATACTCTAAAATGTTATGCATATAAACACTAGAAAATAGTTACTAACTATGGAATAGGAAAGCACAGAAAGATAAATTATTATGATCTCTATTTTTTCAGTAATTTATAAATTTATTTCCAGGTCTGGTCTAAGTATATATGAAGTCAGTAGTAGAAAACAATAACTTCATAGTTAGATGCTAAAATAGTGAAAAATTAATTTTAACAATTGTGATCACTTACTGGGAATCTGCTAAGTACTGTTACATAATACATTTATGCTCAATTGATCTTTAATATAATATTTCTGATTTGTGTTAACTGTACAGATAACAAAATAGTTCTATGAAACCTTGTGGTCAGGTAGACTAGCTGTTTAGTGTATATAGCATAAGAAACAGAAGCATAAGCATAAACTTCAAAATTTTATTCACAAATTGCAATGAAAACAAACAAAACCAAACAAAAGAAGACAAAAATGAATGACTAGTATCGTCTAAAGAGTCATTTGGTGCTCTTTTGACTTCTTTTCCCAAGAGCTCCTTATTACAAGTCATTTGGCAGCATTTTTATTTCCTTGGCTAGGAACAACTTGAAATGAAGTGACAGCAACTCTTAAGAGAATTGCCTGTGTGTTTTGCCGAAATTTAAATATAATGCTACTTAACTTTTCAGGTATCCTGGGAATATTCCTAACTGTTTCTCCATATTTCTACTTGCTTCAATCAGTACTTTATTAGGTATAATGATTTTGTGGAGCTCAGTCATAAAATTTGATTTCTAGGTTTTCCATCATGCTGCATCATTAAAAGACAAAGAGCCACTTTACACAACTTACTAGAAAACATTAGGCAAAAATGTACTTTTATGATAGAGAATGAAGTCAGTCTTGCAAATCTTGTAGATATTGTCTAACATTAACTTTAATGAAAAGCAATTCTCATCACCACTAGTAGATCATCCAGGATCTCTTATGGGTTTAGTTGAGCTTGCTCAAAGAGAAGCTCTTGACAGTATTGCATAAATTTTGATATGCTTAAGCTGCAAAGATCATATTTAGAAAGCAAGGTGAAGTATGATTAAAAACAGCTAAGTACTATTCAGTAAATTGGTCTTGGCTCTATGCAAAATAATTCATTAGAATATATGTGGTTTAGAGAGATATAGAGGCAGCTAGTATTTTGATTTCAGACTGATATTTCAAACTTATTGGAAGTTACGAATGATCTAAGAAATAATATCATATGAAATGTATTTTTACTGAAAATTTAAACTGAATCTTCCCAATAAAGAGTTTGAGGAAATTTATAAAAGGACATACTCAGTAAGATGGATAAACTAGAAACAAAATTCAGTGTACAGAGGATAAGAGAGTTGTTATCTCCAAAAACTAGACCCATGTGGTGACTAGAAACAGCATTGATTTTATTCCTGATCTATTTTCAAGTCAAGGTTAAATAAAATATATATAAAATTTGTGTATATAACACCACATCATATGATATATTTATATTTCATTTTATACATGCACATATTTTTGTACACATACTAATTTTTCTCTTTATAGTTATAAAAGTTGTGATTTATTTGTTGTTTAATATTTTAATATTTACTAAGCATAGTCAAGTCATTATGTTCTCACTGAATTCTCAGAACAAACTTGTATGTTAGGTATTCTTATATTCTCTGTTTTATAGTAAAACAAATAGAGCTTTCAAGAGGTTGCAGAAGATTGCCCAAAATCCTACAGTTGTGTATGCCACAAATAGGCCACAAATTTAGATGTGTCTAACTCCATAATTTGAGTATAATTTTGTCAGAAGATAAGAGCCAGCAGCCTCTAGGGCTTAATGATATGGTAACACTATAAAAGGTCATTGAATTACATAATTGGCTATGGTTACAACAATTTTATTGCTATTATTGTATTTTGGGCAAGATGATTTTCGACAACTAGTGGTATAAATTTCAAATGTTTAAGTCTTGTGTTTACTAACATTGCAATTATACATATAACACCAATTTTAGGTACATGAAAGTGAAACAAAATGCATAGATTACTGTAAACCTCAGTGTCCACATATTTAAAACTGTAATAATAATAACTAATTTCATGTGTTTTGGAATGTTTACAGAAGAAAATACATGTAAATCTTCTAACATAGTTACTGATATACTCTGATGTTCAATAAATAATGAGATCCCTTTCCAGTTTCCTCCACTATTTATGAATAAAGAAATTGCTTGCGTGAAAAGCATTTCCTGAGTTAGTCCACAACATAGGCCAGAAATGATTCACCACAACTGACTGATTTTTTTCTGACTTTATTGATAGTGTTGATTTTATCCATCATAAATTTCTAATAAACAACTGTCTCAGTGGTGTTATGTATCTTCATATGCTAAAACTATATTTTCTAGGACCACTTTTCCTGTATATTTGCAGATTAGAAGTGGGAAAAAGAAGAACCAGGACTAGATTAGAAAAACCCAAGAAAAACACCAGTCATTGCTATTGGAAGCTGATCACAATCAGAAACGGTTATAATCTCAGTTATTTTCCATGGATCCTAGCTCTCCTCCCACCTCCACCATATATATATGTAATATAAAAAGGATATTTGAGCTGAATGTGGTAGCTCATGCCTGTAATCCTAGCACTGTGGGATGCTAAGGCAGGAGGATCACTTAAGTTCAGTAGTTTGAAACCAGCCTGAGCAACACAGTGAGACCCTGTCTCTACAAAAAAAAAAAAAAAAAAAAAAAAAAAAAAAAAAAAAAAAAAAGTAGCTGGCCACCTACTCAGAAGGCTGGTGAGAAGGAGGATTCCTTAATCCCTAAAGTTTGAGACTACAGTGAACTATGATGGCACCACTGCACTCCAGGCTGGGTGACAGAGTGATAGTCTCTTTAAAAATAAATAAATAAACAAATAAAGGATATTTTGAGGAGGAGTTCTTTATTTCTCCAAAATATGAACCAACATGAATATTTCATTTAGGTATTGAATTGGCTACAAGAGAGAGAAAAGAGAAAAATAAACATAATTTGTAGGTATAAATTTCCTGCAAGGTGAGCCATTCATCAAATAGATGAATTTACCAGGAATGATTCACATCTTATTAATAAGAACCTATATTTGTACTTTTTTTTTTTTTTTTTTTTTTTTTGAGACGGAGTCTAGCTCTGTCGCCCGGGCTGGAGTGCAGTGGCGCGATCTCGGCTCACTGCAAGCTCCGCCTCCCGGGTTTACGCCATTCTCCTGCCTCAGCCTCCCGAGTAGCTGGGACTACAGGCGCCCGCCATCTCGCCCGGCTAGTTTTTTGTATTTTTTTTAGTAGAGACGGGGTTTCACCGTGTAGACCAGGATGGTCTCGATCTCCTGACCTCGTGATCCACCCGTCTCGGCCTCCCAAAGTGCTGGGATTACAGGCTTGAGCCACCGCGCCCGGCCAAGAACCTATATTTGTACTTTTAAATTATTTCTTTTTAATGATGGTGAACATTTTAAGAAAACCAATGAGAAATTAATGACTGGGGCAGAAAACTTCTATTTCAAAGAGGAAGAGGAAAAATGATTCTGTTTTCTAGAAGGGATTCAGTTTACTTTTTCTTATTTGTACATTGTTTCATGGTATTTCATATAGATAAATAACATCATAGTGTATCATAATAGAATTGATATATAGGGCTGAGATTTGTAAGTCTATGTTCTCTTAAAGTGGAGAATTCCTGTTTTCCTGAACCACATGAAATATAGTTTATTAATGAAATGTAATCTGAGTGGTTCAGGAAAGCATGGTGAATTTCTGATATTTGAAAGGTTGGCTTTTAGAAGGAGAGGTAATTTATTATGTTTATGTGACTTCATTAATAGCATAAATCACTCTTTCCTATATATCTTAACCCCTACTCTGATTCATATATACCATGAAGTGTCAGGTGAAGTTTTAGACGCGACAAGGAAGGAAGGAAGGAAGGAAGGAAGGAAGGAAGGAAGGAAGGAAGGAAGGAGAGAAAGAAGGAAAAGGGAAAGGAAAGGAAAGGAAAGGAAAGGAAGGGGAAGGGAGGGAGGAAGAAATGGAGGAAGAGAGGAAGAGAGGGAGGGAGGAAAGAAGGAAGGCAGGCAGCCAAGAAGGAAAGGAAAGGAAAGGAGAAGGAAGGAAATGAAAGAGAAACAAAATGAAAGAGAAAGGAAAGGAAAGAGAAAGGAGAGAAAGCAAAGAAAGGAAAGGGAAGGAAGGAAGAGAGAGGGAGGGAGGAAGGGAAGGAGGGAGAGAGGGAAGAAAGGAAAAGGAAGGAAGCGAAAAAGTAAAGAAAATGCAGGAAGGCAGTAAGGAAGGAAGGAAAGAAGGAAGGGAGGAGGAAGAGAGAGAAAATATTTAGTCTTGAAATTAGTTTAAGGACGCTGTATACCTAATAGTATGGAATTCATACTGGTGATGTTTGAAACATATTTATTTATCCTAAGATATTCACCTAATTCAAGTAGTTAAGATTGTCTACAAAGGTGAAGTGATGCAGTTGCATGATTTGAGGTTTTAAAAGAATCATTCAGTTAGCCTTGGCCTTAGAATATCAAGTTTGGCTGATCTCTATTTGCAAGTGAATGAAAGGTTTGTGGAACAATCAGCAGAGACAGGGCTAGGGTGCTTTCTTAGAAGATCAATACATGAATTTAGCAAAATTAGAATAAAAAATTTTGAATAAGAAAATCTTATTTTCTCCTATATACTTGTGGGTGATCAGAAAACATTTTAGGAAATAATAAATCCTTGGGATATAAGTGGAATTTTGTTTTAGGCAATCAATGGAACAAAACAGATACGGCCAAAGTGAAGGGTCCTGTATAATTTTTTTCCCCAAAATGTGACTCTTATTATCCAAACTCTACCAGCTCCACTAGCACTCTACTCCCACCCCAGGGGTCCACAAATACAGCATGAGAGAAACCCTACCTCTGCTTTAATAGTAATATATGGGAAAAGATGGAGACAAAGGTATTTGCAGATGGAGATTGATTACCATTCAGGAAGGGTTTGGGAATCTTGCAATGCAAAGGATGAGGTGGAACTCCAACAAGATTTTTTTAAAAAAGAAAAATAGACTTGCCTATTTATCCTAGTTTATCTGGGATGGGATATTTCTGATATTTGGGATTTTCAGTACTTAAGGAGAAAATTTCCAGGCCAATTGAGATTACTGGTTGCCCTAACAGGCAGAGATGGAGAAAAACTAAAATATACAATAGTTTCATTTAAGCCCCTGCTGAAGTCTTAAATAGTTTTGAGTTAGGCTCAAGAGTTTTAGAAATTAAGGCCATCACTCATATTTAGGAGTTAAAATAAAGATGAAGAACACGGTCCCTCCCCAACTACCTTACCAAATTTTCTGTCACACAGACTGGAGTGCAGTGGCTTGATCATGGTTCACTGCAACCTCTACCTCCTGGGTTCAAGCGATTATCCTGCCTCAGCCTCCCAAGTAGCTGGGACTACAGGCATGTGCCACCACACCCAGCTTATTATTATTATTATTATTATTATTATTATTTTAGTATTTTTAGTAGAGACAGGGTTTCACCATGATGGTCAGGCTGGTCTCAAACTACTGACCTCAGGTGATCTGCCAGCCTTGGCCTCCCAAAGTGCTAGGATTACAAGAGTGAGCCAACACGTCCAACCTGAACAAAAACTTGTTTATCAATAACTCCTTACACTGTTTTAGGTTCCCACTAGGTATTTGCTTTGAGAAAACCTGTATGTATGAACATATAATAATTATAGAAATATAATTATATTTTGTTATTTTATGTAACATTATAAAATCTTCCCTTATCCATACTTCATTTTAATAGTAAATATACATTTAATAGCTATGTAAATGTCAATGAAATTAATATAACTCTTCAACATAATTTTTCCTTTCAGTTATATCCAGTCTTATGTGTTTTTTATTTTTAATAATAGATGATTCAGTAATAAATATCTTCTTACAACTTAGGATGTTGTGTCTGTTCAGTTATAATCCATAATAAATTTCTGGGTTTAGATCACAATGTATTTACACATGTATGTCTTTATGTCTACATTACAGTGACTTTTTACTTTGCTGCTTTCAAAAGTTTATACCAGTTTCAAATGCTAACTTATGATTCAACTGAATTTGTAATTCAATTTTACTGAAACTTTGTTAGTAATGCATACTTTGATATTTTTACTAAAAATGTTCCTAGTGAAAAAATAGAACCTCAAGTTTATTTTAATAAACATTTCTTTGATCACTCCCAAGAGTGAACAGTTCTTAATGTGTATCTACATTTAGGTTTTTTGTAACTGTTTCTTTGCATTTATTTAAGTTTTAAAATTGCCATACCAAATGTGAAAGGTTACATTCAGGCATTGTATTTTTTTTTTTTTTTTTGATAGTTATTCATTTAATGCAAGTCTAAAAGAGAAAAAAATGTTTGGCATTTCTACTTGTCACACTGTTACAGTCATTGGGATAAATGGCACATCATGTCACAGTGAGTGATATTTGATAAATGATGGGGACAGTTGGAGAACAAAACTATTTAAATTGTGTTTACAGCTTCAATGATGCCAGATGCTCATTTTCTAAAGCTGTCTTATTGACTAAATTTGAAATGACTAACAGGCAAAATAAAATTAAAGAGAAAAGGTATGATAAATGAGCATTTAAAAGGCAAAGTCAAGGATATAAACATGCAATGATTTCCTTGAAACATTGCTTTTAAATAGACAGAGTATAATTCTCCTGAACGTCATAATATAAGTAATATAGAATTTGGCTTTAGAGTGTAACTGATTGCACTGTTTACAGGAAAACATGAATTAAGAGAGAAGAAAATAAGGATGAGACATAAAAAAGGAGCAGAATTACAGAATTGTGGTAGAAGAATGATAAAGAGAGACATTGAGCTGTTAGGAATATTCCCATCCATTTATAAATTCTCCTTGTTTTTCTAGATCGTGAGAGCAAAAGTGACTAATACTTATGTGGAAATTAACAAATAACATATCTGGATTAGGAATGCCTAAGAATTGACTGGTGTGCAGTATAATTTTTATTTGGCCAAAATTAAATGCCCTCTTTGTCTTCAATTAAGTAGAAGGCAATATAATAGAAGGCAAATGCAGAAGAAATATTCTGAAGGAGTGGGCCAGTTATGTCCCCCCGGTTATGTTTCCTAGTTGGGTTGATTCAGCACCCCTTGTAAAGTCCTGCACTGAGGCCAACTCATGGTACTTAATACTTTGGAACTATCTCCACCTGTGCAGAAAATTTTTGTCTTCTAGCTAATATGGATGAAGGTATTTCTTTTGTCACCTGGCCTGGCAAATCACTTTTAATACATTTTTGTATAGCTGGAAAAAAACAATTCTAAATATTAGTAAGTGTGTGTCCTGACACCTTTTGCTTGTGATGATTTTCAAGGCTGAGTGGAGACTGATGTTATGAGAACTCAGTTATCCTTCTAGATGATCTAAACTTTCAGCCTATTGTAATCATGAAGGACCAACTTCAAATCTCAACTTCCCCATCTCCCAGTTGGTGTGTATTCTTACAAGTGGCTTAATATTTCTGGGTCTCTTTTTCCCCATATATAAAACTTGCATAAAATATTGTGTGCCATCAATAGGAGGATAAAAATGATTTCTCTGTTAGAAATATTTTTGGGAATAAAGCTTGATTCCTGGGAGAAAAGTAGTTCCTATAATGTAGTGTTTTGTTTCCTTGAATTTAAATGCTTTAAATGGTGGTAGTGGTGGAGGTGGTGTATATTCTGAGGACAGTTGCTCTCCGTGTATATGTACTGTAGTATCAAATAGTTCTTTCCTTACTGTGAGGCTCATAGTGTTTTAGAAAAGCATGAAAAGCAGCAGATGCAACCTCTTACTATATAGATAAAGAGATGGAAGACCAGGGACAGAAAAGATTTTCCGTAGATAACAATTAAGTGAGGTCCAAACTCAGTTATTCTGATTTTCCAAGGATACATGTGTACTCTCAAAATTCCTTCTTGTCATTCAATTCTACCATTGCTAGTTACAGAATGGGGTACTTCAGGTAATCAACATTTAGTGTCCAAAATATTTCATCTGCTCTTATAATTTGTCTGTGTTTTCTGGATGATTGCCTTAATGTTCAATTTACTTTGACTATGTGATTATACCTACATTTGGAAGGTTAGTTAATGATACCAACAAATTCTAGAAACAATCTTAACAATAGGCTAGTCTACTGGAGGTCAAACATCGCTAAACATAATGCAAGGAGAGAATGAGAGATATATACATATCTCCTATATATACATTTTTTTGAGAGAGAAAGGCATATATAAGTTTATATGTATATGCCCCAACATAAATGAACTCAGAATATGAATTCACATACAAACATGTTTAGTATTGCCATCTGATTTTCTTTTGCAATTCTGATTCATGAAAATTTCCAGATTTCTATTTATTTAGTTTTTTTTAAATTATTTTATTTTAAGTTCCAGGATACATGTGCAGGACATGCAGGTTTGTTACTTAGGTAAACATGTTATCATGGTGGTTTGCTGCACCTATCAACCCCAGATTCTTCAACTATTCTTGAAAAATATCTGTAATGGTTGTAGAAATAAGCATTTTAATGTATCATATTAAGAATTTGTTGTTGTCATACATTTTTATTTCTCCTAAATTTCATGATTAAAATTAACATCTGAAGGAAGATGGCTTCATATAAATTTCAACAATATTTTTAAAAATTGCATATGTGTTGCCTTTTTAGGATAAATGTATAGGAGAATTATCCTATCTATGTATAGAACTTTGTTAAGATATCATAATAGACACATTATCAAAATGGTAAACTACATTTAAATGCAGCACACAGAGATATATTAGTAAAAAGTAAATAATATTTTGAAAGTAACTAGCTTAAATACTATAATGGAGTTCTATTACTATCAGAATAAAATGCACAATTCTAAACATAATGCAGACATGTATTACCTGAGTTATCTGGATAAATTCAATATAATCACAAGGGTTCATAAAAGACCGAGGCAGAAGGGTCAGAGTCATGAAATATGATTACAGAAGCAGAGGTCAGAGAGAGAGAGATAGAGAGAGAGAGAGAGTTGACAATGGTATATTGCTAGTTTTGAAAATGTAAGATGGGGCTATAAGCAGAGTAATGCAGTTGCCCTCTAAACCTAGAAATGGCAAGAAAATAGATTTTCCTCAGAAGTCTCCAGAAGCAATGCAGTCCTGCTGACACCTTAATTTGAATTCTGTAAGACTTATTTTAGATTTCTGATTTCAAGAAATTTATTATAATAAACTTATGCTATTTTAAGCCATTACATTTGTGCTACTTTGTCAAAGCACTAATATAAAACTCATAAAAATACTTATTTAAGTACTATGTTTTATATATTTAGTATAAATATATATAACATAGTATATACACTCTCCTTGGAATGAAAGAATATACAGATAGGCATAAGTAGATGAATAGATGGATAGAAAAATGTAGATACATAGATATGCACAGATAGTCATACATTTATACAGATATATGTGTTTATATATAAAAGATATATTGATAATTAGAATGTTATTAACAAAACTTCAACTTTCTCTGGCATGGCCACATGCTCACTTATAGAGCTACACACTTGCTATTCATCCTTACTATATATCCATGTGATTATATTACAGACTATATGATACAGTTTGCCTGTGTCCCCACCCAAATCTCATTTGAATTGTAACTCCCACAATTCCCATGTGTCATGGGAGGAACCCAATAGGAGGTGATTGAATTATAGGAGTGGGTTTTTTTTTTTTTTTTTTTTTTTTTTTGAGGCGGAGTCTCGCTCTGTCGACCGGACTGGAGTGCAGTGGCCGGATCTCAGCTCACTGCAAGCTCCGCCTCCCGGGTTCACGCCATTCTCCTGCCTCAGCCTCCCGAGTAGCTGGGACTACAGGCGCCCGCCACCTTGCCCGGCTAGTTTTTGTATTTTTAGTAGAGACGGGGTGTCACCGTGTTAGCCAGGATGGTCTCCATCTCCTGACCTCCTGATCCGCCTGCCTTGGCCTCCCAAAGTGCTGGGATTACAGGCTTGAGCCACTGCGCCCGGCCAGGAATGGGTCTTTACTGCACTGTTCTTGTAATAGTAAATGAATCTCATGAGATCTGATGGTTTTAAAAATGGTAGTTTCCCTGCAAAGCTCTTTCTTTGCCTCGTGCCTATAATACATGCCTTGCTCTTCCTTGCCTTCCACCATGATTATGAGGCCTCTCAGCCATGTAGAACTGTAAGTCCACTAAACCTGTTTCCTTTATAAATTGTTCAGTCTTGAACATGTCTTTATCAGCAGAGTTAAACTGGACTAATACAGTACATTGGTACCAGGAGTGGGGTGTTGCTGAAAAGATACCAGAAAATGTGGAAGCGACTTTGGAACTGGCTAACAGGCAGAGACTGGAACAGTTTGGAGGCTCATAAGAAGACAGAAAAGAATGTGGGAAAGTTTGGAACTTTCTAGGTACTTTGTTGTATGGCTTTGACGAAAATGCTGATAGTGATATGAACAATAAGGTCCACACTGAGGTGGTCTCAGATGGAGATGAGGAATTTGTTGGGAACTGGAGCAAAAATAACTCTTGTTATGTTTTAGCAAAGAGACTGGTGGCACTTTGTCCCCGCTGTAGAGATTTGTGAAACTTTGAACTTTAGAGAGTTGATTTAGGGTATCTGGTGGAAGAAATTCCTAAGCAGCAAAGCATTCAAGATGTGACTTGGGTGCTATTAAAGGCATTCAGTTTTACAAGGGAACACAATAGAGAACACAAAGATAAAACCATATATCTACAGCCAACTGATCTTTGACAAAATCAACAAAAACATACACTGAGGAAAGACACCTTATTCAGTAAATGCTGCTGAAATATTGGATAGCCGTATGCAGAGTAAAACTAGACTCCTCTCTTACCACACACAAAAATGAACTCAAGATTGATTAAAGACTTAAATAATAGGACCTGAAACTACAAAAATACTAGAAGAAAACCTAGAAACAAATGATTCTGAACACCCTAAGCAAAGAATTTATTACTAAGATCTCAAAAACAAATGAAACAAAAATAAAAATAGACAAATGGGACTTAAACTAAAATTCTTCTTCATAGCCAAAAAAATAAATAAAATAAAATAAACAACAGAATGAACACATAATATGTAGAATAGGAGAAAATATTTGCAAACTGCATCCAACAAAGGAATAACACCAAGAACTACAAAGATTTCAAACAACTCAACACCAAAACATAAATAACCCTATTAAAAAGTGGGCAAAGGACATGGACAGACATTTTACAAAAAAAGACAATTAAATGGCCATTAAACATGAAAAAATTCTCAACATCATTAATCATCAGAGAAATGCACATTAAAACCACAGTTAGATAATGAGATACCATCTTACATCATTCAGAATGGCTATTATAAAAAATTCAAAAAATAACAGATGTGGGCGAGAATGCAGAGAAAAGAAAACACACACTATTGGTGAGAATATGCATTATTGCAACCTCTATGGAAAACAGTATAGAGATTTCTCAAATAACTAAAGTAGAACTACTATTCAATCCAGAAATCCCACTAGTAGCACTAAACACAATAGCAAAGATATGGAATCTGTGTCCATTAAAAGATAATTGGATTAAAAATGTGGTAGATATATACAGTAGAACACTATTCAGCCATTAAAAATCTGTATTTTGTAGCAACGTGGATAATACTGGAGGCCATTATCTTAAGTGTAAAAACTCAAAAACAAAAAGTAAAATACTACATGTTTAATTTTATAAGTGGAAACAAAAAACATGTACACATGGTCATACAGAATGTAATAATAGACAGTGGAGACTCAGAAGAGTGGAAACAAGAGAAGGGAGAATGGTGAGGAATGAGGAATTACTTAATGGCTACACTGTGCACTATTCGGATGTTGGCTATACTGAACACCCAGTCTTTAGCACTATGTAATATGTCCACATAAAAAATGACATTTGGGCCCCCTAAATCTCTAACCAACAAATAAGATAACAAGACAGAAGCTGAAATTTAACATGTCAAAATGCTACCAATGATTATCTCTTGATTGTATAAAAATTTGTTCTTTAAAAAATATTTTATACATTTTATACAGTGAAAAATTATATCATCCTGTCCCTAGAGCCAAGTCAGACTGATTTTCCATCTTTTTATTCAAATATACCCAACACTCTCTCATCTCAGTGAATTTTTCCCTATTTGCGCTTATCAGTACTGATATTCTTCTTCTAGGTTTTCACATGGATGACTTCTCTGTGTTCTTTATCTTAGCTCAAGACTATATTTGGGCATGTAGAAGTCTTCCTAGAGCTCTGCTCATCTGATAGAGCCTACATTTTCTCTATCTCCTTTCAGAAACCCTCCGTTAATTCACAGTTATATTTGCTTCATGGCACTTATTACCATTGAAAGTTAGTCTACATGTTTATTATGTTTCTCACTATTAGAATCAAAGCTTCATCAGAGTATGTTTATCAGTTTTGTCCATTACTGCATCACCACACCTAGAACAACACATCTGGTACACCGTAATTACTCATAAAAAGAACAATTTAAAGGTAATAATAAATGTATGGAGCAACGTCATCTACTCAAATAGTTATTACAGCAGGACATGCAGAGCCGAACTTACATATATGCATCTCAGAACCATCTAGATAAGGCAATTACAGGAAATGAGGTTTAGTTTTCCTATGTTCATAACTGAATTTCCCTTATGGTTGCTATGCTTAACTTGCTCAAAGGGGAATTATTGTATTAAATAAATACATGTTCTTACATTATAATTTTTGAAAGTCCAGATAGCATCTAATCAATAAATTTATGTGATGTACAATTATTCCTTGTTTTCACAAAGCCAGTATTAAACTAGTGGTTCATCGAAAGCACAATGCTGAAAAATATTTGAAGAAATATTGTACACAATGAAATCAAACAGAAGAGTAGCATAAGCTAGCTTCCTTATATCCAAAGCTAAAAAAAATTGTTGTGATATCTGGGTTGCAGCTTGAGTAAAAGTCCAGTTCCTCACCGAAGATTTTCCAGTATTATGCATTTTATACAGTGGTCCTTTCTGGTGTATCCACATCCACATTATATTTTTCAGAACTAAGAGCTATTTATAATTATTTTTATGCTTATGTGACTTCTCAAGCATTTGCTTGAAAAGTCACCAATCTGATTATGATCACATGTTTATTAAGAGTATCTGTTTGTAGTCTAGATTATGACCAGAAGTGTAAAGATAATTGAGAAAAAACACAAATTACCATTAAAAAGTATTATATCTACTCATTTTTTAAAATAGTATTCCCCAGAAAAATTGCTTCCTTCTGAAAATACACATGGTCACAATCATAGGACATCAATTGTTAGTTCTGCTATTTCTCCATTTTTTTTTTTTTTCAGAATTATGGCAGTCATGTAATTAAAATTTATCTGAGTGTATTTCATATATTTTTAATTTGATGCAGCTTGCATTTTTGTAGTTAAAGAGTGTGTGTATATGTGTTTGTGTGTGTGTGTATATTTGCATATGTGAATGAGTATTTCTTTAAATATATGTCTATTTGATGTCCACAATAGGGAAGAAAACCCAGCATATGCATTCTTTGAAATTCTGATGATAGTGTCATTATCTTGTTATTTTTTATATTTCAGAATGTTCTTCACTAGTTGATCTATATATCACATTATTTCATATCTACATATTTCATAATAGCCAGAATTAAATTTTCCATCACATTTATATTTAAAATTTAAAGGGACGAGATACATGAGATATACACCAAATTGTATATTTAAAAATACAATTTGAATTACTTCTCTTTTCAACTAATCAAATTTTAACAGCCTCTGACCTAAACTAAAATTATTCTATTTTGGCTTATTTTCTGTTTTAGATTATTATTAGCTATTATATTTTCAAATATTTCTGTAACTAATATATGAGGGTATTGTTTTATCTCCATCTCTAACATTAATCAGGATTTAAGGTTCTTTTGATTTTGCCAGAATTAATAAAATATTTTACCTTGTTGTCATTTTAATTGACATATTCCCATCTACTTTTAATGTGGCTTTCGGATGTTGGACTTTTCTTTGAATAATCTTCCTATATTCTTTTCCCATTTTTCAATTGAGCCATCTGTTTTCTCTTCTTAACATTGGTGTTCTCTCTGTATCATTGCAAATACACCTTTTTCTATCAACAAGAATACAAAGTTTTCCAGGCTTATTATTTATCTATTTACTATATTTATTTTTTGCCAAATGAATACATAAAATTTTAATAGTTATATTGGCCTGACTTTTATATTTTCTAGATTTCTTATTCTAATAAGCAATAAAACTCAAAGTAAGGCATTCTATTTGGTTAATGTTCTATTATTTATTTATTTTTAGTTCTGATGTCACAGAAGGAGGAACATTTGACCTGCATTTGGAAATATAAGTAGATTTTTCAGAGACACCCCAGAAAATTGAAGCAATTCTTTCAAAAACACTGAAATATTAACAAATATGGAAAAGTCCCATACTTCCATGCCTTCATTCATATCATATACTTAGTCTAATAACTTTCAAAGATTCAGACCAGGTGTTGCCAACTAAACCATGCCTTTTCTATGGCTCTAGGTAGGAATAAAACCATTTGTCTAGTTTGAGCTGGTAAGATATACAAATATTTATCCAGGCTCTCCACATGTGATGCTTTGATACTATGTGCTTATGTTTCTACCACCACCTTGACTACTCCCAAACAACTCAATTTCCAGTAGGTTGCAGTTCATTGAAAGCAGGGGTATTAGCTTATTTATCTTTGTCTTTCTATAATTAAACACAGGGGCATATCATAGGTAGTCAGTCAATGCTATTTGAAACAAATTGATGATAGTATATTTATGGAATTTATACTAACTTAAATCACAATGTAAGAGACAGGCTGCATGGAGCTGTTACTAAGGGCCCTGGCTTCCATTCTAAGGAATTTAGGTTTGATCTCACAGACAATCTGAAGATGTGGAACACTGTATGGGTACAGGATTATAATGATTAAATCTACTTTTCCAGATCGTTACTCTCATCATAATAAAGCTTGAAAGATGGGGAGTTAGAGAGATTCAAAAGTGGTCTAATTTGCCTTCATTGGACTATTTCCCACTTGTTCCCCATGTACTAGTTAAATCTATTTTGGTGCAGGTTCTCCTATGTGTGGAAGCCACAGTGGCCTTTGCCTATGACATCCTGTGTTTTTTCATTAGGCCAAGTTTAGCCCTCCTCAGATATTTGATTAATATTAATTTACTGATTACTTCTACCTGTTTATACTCCAAGTAAAATTAGTCTTTATTTTGGGCTCTTACAACAGCTTGAACTTCTCATCTTTAATACTCAATTATCTACACACACACACACACATACATAAAATTATGTATAACCTTTGTGTATATACAAATTTATAAAAATATGTCTGCATATATATACTGTTTTCTTCACTATGAAATAGTATCTGACACTTAATTATATAATTAAATGTATAAATGGTGAGAGCCAAATAAAGACACCTGGAAAGAGATAGTATTTTCAATTAGTTATAAATAAATATATTTAACATGGATATTGGTTATCTCCTGCAAAACAGCAGGTACTGCTATGTAGAATGACGGCTTTTTTTTTTTTCCTTTTCAATAGGATATAATTTGATGAAGGCACCAGAAAGAGGGATGAAAGTCATTTAAGTGTCAAAAGTTATTAGAATTTACCTTATTTTCTACACATAAGTGCTGTCTGTCACTGGGAGCATTCGGAGTCTGAAATGTGTCCTCCCGGGTGAAGGCACTTTCATCAGATATTAATTGATATTCATATTCATCAGATATGAATACGCCAAATGATACATTTGGCAATCATCCCTATGTTTCAGAATCTCTGGTACTAGAAATTGCTAGTCTATAAAGTCTCTTGATGAATTTCTGATTTGATATCAAACATAGAAGATGATTCTATTTGGAAGTGTCAGAACAGGGGAGAGCTGGGAAGTATATGACTGTAAACAAATGTATTACCTGAATATCTTCCTATGATGTTATGTGGTCAATTTTTGCCCAAAGAGTTTGATAACTTCTGTTTGACTAGGGATTATAAAATCCCCAGGAAAAAAGTTAGATAAACTAAAAAAGCCCAATTTGATTTGCTGTTCAATATGAAGGCCTAATTTTTCTAGCTTTTCCAGTTAATACCTAGGCAGCTAAAGGCTTGCAGAGTTATAAAGTGAATAATTTGGATCTTGAATATCCTATTCTACTTCTTAAGTCTTAGACTTAAGTCTTTGATCTATCTTGAGTTGATTTTTTAATAAACTGAGAGATGAAGATCTAGTTTCACTCTTCTACATGTGACTTGCCAATTATCCCAGCACCATTTGTTGAATAGGGTGTCCTTTCTCCACTTTATGTTTTTGTTTGCTTTGTCAATAATCAGTTGATTATAAGTATTTGTCTTTATTTCTGGTCCTTTATTCTGTTCCATTGCCTGTTTTCATACCAGTGTCATTCTGTTTTGGTGACTATAGCCCTATAATAGAGTTTGAACCAGGTAATGTAATGCCTCCAGATTTGTTCTTTTTGCTGAGTCTTGGTTTGGCTCTGGAGGCTTTTTTTTTTCTTCTTGTATATGAATTTTGGGATTTTTTTTTTCTAGATCTGCAAAGAATGATGGTGGAATTTTGATGGGAATTACATTGAATTTGTAGATTGCTTTCTGCAGTATGGTCATTTTCACAATATTGATTTTACCCATCCATGAGCATGGGATGTGTTTCCAATTGTTTGTGACATTTATGATTTCTTTCAGCAGTGTTTTGTAGTTTTCTTTCTAGAGTTCTTTTACCTTTTTGGTTAAGTATATTTCTAAGTATTTTATTTTATTTTATTTTATTTTATTGCAGAAAGAGGGATGAAAGTCATTTAAGTGTCAAAAGTTATTAGAATTTACCTTATTATATTATTATAAAAGGAGCTGAGTTCTTGTTTTGATTCTCATCTTGGTCAGGACTACTAATTTGTGTTCTAGAACTTTGCTGAATTAATTAACCAGTTCTAGGAGCTGATGGATGAGTCTTTAGGATTTTCTTGTTATATGATGATTTTGTAAGGAAATAGTGACAGTTCTAATTCTTCTTTACTGATTTGGATGACCTTTATTTCTTTTTCTTGTTTTGTTCCGATCTTGTTTTTTTCTTGTTGTTGTTGTTGTTTCTGCTGATGGGTTTGAGGTTTTTTGTTTGTTTGTTTCTCTAGTTCCTTGGAATGTGACCTTAGATTGTCTATTTCTCCCCTTTTACTTTTTAATGTAGGCATTTAATGCTATGAACTTTCCTCTTCTCACTGGTTTTGCTTTATCTCAGAGGTTTTGATAGCTTGTGTCTCTATTATTCAGTTCAAAGAATTTTTAAATTTTCATCTTGATTTCATTGTTGACCCAATGATTATTCATGATCAGATTATTTAATTTCTAAGTATTTGCATGCTTTTGAGGGTTTCTTTTGGAATTGATTTCCAATTTTATTCCACTGTGGTCTGAGAGAGTACTTGCTAGAATTTCAATTTTCTTAAATTTGTTGACATTTGTTTTGTGCCCTATCATATGGTCTATGTTGGATAATGTTCCACGTGCTGAAGAATACATTGTATAATCTGTAGTTGTTAGGTAGAATGTTCTGTTAAGTCCATTCTGTAGAATATCTACTAAGTCTATTTGTTCTAGGGTATAGTTTAAGTCCATTGTTTCTTTGTTGACTTTCTGTCTTGATGACCTGTCTAGTCCTATCAGTGGAGTACTGAAATCTTCCACGATTATTGTGTTGCTGTCTGTCTCATTTTTTATGTCTAGTAGTATTTTTTTTTTATAAATTTGGAAGCTCCAGTGTTAGGATCATATATATATATTTATATCATATATGTACCATATATATCATATATATGATATGTATATGTATACTACATATATATTTGGTATTACAATATTTTCCTATTGAACTAGTCCTTTTATCATTATGTCATGTCTCTCTTTGTCTTTTTAAATTGCTGTTGCTTTGAAGTTTGTTTTGTTTGATATAAGAAGACCTACTCCTGTGCGCTTTTGGTGTCCATTTGCTTGGAATATCTTTTTTCAACCTCTTTACCTTAAGTTTATGTGAGTCCATATGTATCAGATGAGTCTCTTGAAGACAACAGATACTTGGTTGGTGCATTACTATCCATTCTGCCATTCTGTATCTTTTAAGTAGAGCCGTTAGGCCATTTATATTCAATATTAGTATTGAGATTTGAGGTGCTATTCTATATATCATTCTATTTGTTGCCTGAATATTTTGGTATTTTTTATTGTGTTTTTGTTTTATATGTCCTGTGAGATTTATGATTTCAGGAAGTTCTATTTTGGTGTATTTTGAGGATGTGTTTCAAGATTCAGAGCTCCTTTTAGCATTTCTTATAGTGCTGGCTTGGTAGTGGTGAAATCTCTGAGCATTTGCTTGTCTGAAAAAGAGTATTTTTCCTTCATTTATGAAGCTTAATTTTGCTGGAAAAAATATTGGCTGGTAATTATTGTGTCTAAGGATGCTAAACATCGCATCACAGGCTCTTCTAGCTTGTTGGTATTTGGTAAGAAATCTGCTGTTAATCTGATAGGTTTTCCTTTATAAGTTACCAGATGCTTTTTCATCACAGCTCTTAAGATTCTTTCCTTCATTTTGCCTTTAGGTAACCTGGTGACTATGTGCCTAGGTTGATGATCTTTTTGTAAGGTGTTCTTTGAGCTTCTTGTATTTGGATGTCTAGATCTCTAGTGAGGCCGGTACAGTTTTCCTCAATTATTCTCCCAAATGTGCTTTCTCAACTTTTAGATTTTTCTTCTTCCTTGAGAACACCAATGATTCTTAGGTTTGGTCGTTTAACATAATCTCAAACTTCTTGGAGGCTTTGTTCTAAGTCTTTTTCCTTGTCTTTGTCAGATTAGGTTAATTTGAAAACCTGTCTTTAAGCTCTAAATTGTTTCTTCTGCTTGTTCGAATCTGTTGGTGAGAATTTGTAGTGTATTTTGAAATTCTCTAAGTGTATCCTTCATTTCCAGAAGTTGTGATTGATTTTTATTTATGCTATCTATTTCACTAGATATTTTTCCATTCGTATCCTGTGTCATTTATTTTATTTTTTTAAGTTGAACTTTTTTTTCTGTGCCTCCTTGATTGGCTTAATAGTCAGCCTTCTGAATTCTTTTTCTGTGATTCAGATACTGGCTTAGTTTGGATCCATTGCTAGTGAGCTACTGTGAGCTTTTGGGGGTGTTAAGAAGCTTTCTTATGTCATATACCAGAATTGTTTTTCTGGTTTTGTCTCATTAGGGTAGACTATGTCTCACGGAAAATCTGAGACCCAAGGACTGTTGTTCAGGTTCTTTTGTCCCATGGGGAGCTCCCTTGATGTGGTGCTTTCCCCTTTCCCCTAGGGATGTGGCTTCCTGAGAGCCAAATTGCAGTGATTGTTATTTCTTTTCTGGATCTAGTCACCCAGTGGAGCTACTAGACTCCAGGCTGGCACTGGGGAGTGTCTGGAAAGAGTCCTGTGATGTGACCTGTCTTCAGTCCTCTCGGCCATGGATACCAGCACCAGCTCTGGGAGAGGTAGCAGGGAAGTGAAGTGAACTCTATGAGGGTCCTTTGTTGTATTTTTGTTAAGTGTGCTTGTTTTGTGTTGGTTGGCCTCCAGCCAGGCGGTGGCATTTTCAAGAGTACATAAGCTGTGGTAGTACAGGGAGGATCAGACGGTAGGTGGGGCTATAGACCTCCTGAAATTATGTTCTTTTTCTTCAGCTACCAGGGTAAAGACCACCAGTTGGGGGCAGGGTTAGATGTGTCTGAGCTCAGGCTCACCTTGAGTGGGGCTTGCTGGAGCTGCTGCGTGGTATGAGGTTTTGTTCCCAGGCCAACGGAATTATGTTTCCAGGGAGATTATGGCTGCCACTTCTGTATCACACAGGTCACCAGGGAAGTGGTGGAAAGCCAGCAGTCACAGGTCTCACCCAGTTCTCAAGCAGTTCACAGCCTGAAAGGCTGGTCTCCCTTCCACCATGCCCCCACAATATCACCAAGTTTATTTTCAGGCAGCAGTTGAGCAGGGCTGAGAATGTGCCCCAGGCTACAAACTTCTGAGCCAAGAAAGCAAGCTGACTCACAGTTCCTTGGCTGTCCCACAAAGGCTGTGGCAATACACCTACTTCAAAGGGTCTGTGGATTTTCTCAGCTTTCCTGGTATGTCCCTGCAGAATTTTTTGGAGCAAAAGTTCACAGTGTGGGTCTCCAAACACAGTTCTGTTAGTCCAAGTGGGAAGCACAGTTTGTCTTACCTCCTATTTGCCATTTTCCCTTACTATCACCTCCATAGAAATTTTATTCAAAATTCAGTTCTGCTGTGATTTTTGTTATTTTTTTTTTTTCTTCTGCTAGCTTTGGGGTTTGTTCTTGTTTTTTTAATTCTCCTAGTTAATTTAATTCCCCATTAATTTGCGATCATTCTAAATTTTTGAGATAGGCATTTAGTGCTGTAAACTTTTCTCATAAGACTGCTTTTGCTGCCTCTTTTAGATTTTGGTATGCTATGTTTCTGTTTTCTTTTAGGTCAAAGATTTTTTTATTTCTACCTTCATTTTGTTGTCTACCCCAGTCATTCAGATCAAGTTGTTTAATCTTCATGTATTTGTGTAATTATGGAATATATTATTGGTATTAATTCCTATTTATTCCATTATGGTCCAAGAATATGTTTAGTTATCGGTACACCAAAATCTCAGAAATCACTACTAAAGAACATATCCATGTAACCAAAAATCACTTGTACCCCAAAATCTATTGAAATGAAAAAAGAGAAGAAGTCAGAGAAAAATAAAAGATGTTTATCATGTCTTCATTTTCTGGATTGCTTTGGAAGTTTGTGTTGATTTTCAACGTTGAATTGAATCCTGTGGAGCTTCCTTACAATCCGTGCTTTGAATACTTTATCTGTCGTTTCTGAGTTTCCATTTTTGTTAGAGACCATTGCTGGAGAGCTAGTGTAATCCTTTTGTGGTGCCACTACATTCAAATTTTTATGAGCAGAATTCTTGTGTTCTTATGTCATAGGGCTTCACTCACTTTTATCAACCAGATACTGTCACAAGGACTGTTTGTTCATGCTTTTCTCCCTGGAATCTGAAATATCCTTCAAAATTTTGGTGGATTACTGTTTTCCTTCTGAATTAAAGCCCACAGAGTTGATCTTTATGCACCATCTTCCTATTTCCAAGTGGCTGAGGCATACTAAAAGTCTCTTATCTGCCATCTTGGAACAAAACAATAACAATATGTTTTTTTCTTTATCAAATTCAGAAAATAGAATGACGCAGCTAAAGAAAAAGATCTAAAATGACCTTGTCCCACTGTTGCTACAATGTGCACTTACATGTGAGTAAATGTGAGGGTTTTTTTTTTTTTTTGAGATTATGTCTGATTCATTTTTATAGTGCCAGTGCCTAAGATAGCATCCAACACATACTGATTTTAAAAAATCAGTATGTGATAAACCACTGAAAGACCACTGAATTGAGAACCAGGACATCAAGGTCAAAATTAGGAAGGCAGAAGCTTAATGTACTGGAAGATCACTGTTCTTGAAATGAAGAAAAACACACTCTAATTGAAGGTGTACTCTAAGTTTCCTTTGTCTCATTATTTTCAATTCTATTTATTTATCAGTTCCTTTCATCTGAGCAAAGATAATCTAAGATATGTCACAAGATAATCTAATAATTGTTTCTTTTTGATCATGAAAATACATGTAATTACTATTGAAAAAGTATTCTTTTTAAGTATAGCCACTGCTAATGGTTTGGCTCTGTGTCCTTACCCATATATCACTTTGAATTGCAATAATCCCCATGTGTCAAGGGTGGGACAAGGTGGAGGTAATTGAATCATGGGGGTGGTTGCCCCCACGCTGTTCTCCTGACAGTGAGTTCTCATGAAATTGTGTAGTTTTATAAGCATCTCGCATTTTCCCTGCTGACACTCATTCTCTCTCCTGCCGCCCCATGAAGAAGTGTCTTCTGCCATGATTGTAAGTTTCCTGAGGCCTCCCCAGCCATGTGGAACTATGAGTCAAATAACCTCTTTTCTTCACAGGTTACCCAGTCTTAGGTATTTCTTCTCAGCAGTGTGAGAATAGACTAATTCAGCCACATAACCCCAGTGTATTAGCCACAGGAGAGACAAGTGGATGAACCACAAGTAGGAGATAACTTTTACCACCTAAAACCTGTATCAATATTGAGTCACCTGTGTGTCCTTCCTCTCACCTTTGAGGTAGGATGGGTGGAGGAAAATCATTAGGCCTACCACTTAAATTAAGAGATGTGGTCAACAAAGACTTTAAATGCTCAGAGAATGGAATAGATGCGTTGTCAAAGCTATTTCAATGGTCAATAAGATTTTATGTTGCTGATCACTCCAAAATTTTTCTCTTGTTTTATTGTCCTCCAGTGGTATAATATTCTTTGATTTTCTTTAAACATATGAAACATGAGCAGCCTCCTTCCAGGTGTTTTACTCTGCCTGTAAAGCCTGCTCTTGAATATTCATACAGCAGACTCCCTCATCTCACTCAAGACTTTTACTTCATGAATTTTACTTGGCCGTTACATTCAGAAATTAGCCAAGGAACTAGTTTGAAGGTTTGATTCTAAATATCTCTAATTCAGTATTTATTGTTGTTAGTCATAATGAATGGAATTAGGACAGAATACATTTTAAACAATAGTGGACCCTCAAGCTAATGCTATTCATATTATCAAAAAAAAGCCTCAGGAGAATTTAAAGGATCTAAAGAAAAATTTCCCTTCCCTTCCCTTCCCTTCACTTCCCTTCCCTTCCCTTCTCTTCCCTTCGTTTCACTCCCCTCCCCTCCCCTACCTTCCCTTCCCCTCCCCTCCCTCCCCTGTCTTCCCATCCCCTCCCCTGCCTTCCCATCCCCTCCCCTCCCCTCTCCTGCCTTCCCTTCCCTTCCCCTCCCCTCCCCTGCCTTCTCTTCCCCTCCCCTCCCCTCCCCTGCCTTCCCTTCCCCTCCCCTCCCCTGCCTTCCCTTCCCCTCCCCTCCCCTCCCCTCCCCTTCCCTGCCTTCCCCTCCCCTCTGCTCCCCTCCCCTTTCTTTCTCTTCCCTTTTTTTCTTTCCTTTTCTTTCTCTGTGTCGCATTGTATGAAAGTAAAAAATGAAACATATTAGGCCGTTTACATTAGGCTGTGTGTTATGGCCCAAAATATTTGTCATTCTCTCAGGCCAGTTGCATTTCCATACTGAGGGTAAAACCATACCCAAAAATGATAGAAATTTTGCTAGAGAAATTTAGAAAAATATGTCTGCTTAACAAATGATGCAGTGGTTTGTCTGTAAATAGTAATGTAATTAATACCAAGAAATGAACTAAGAAAAAGCTTCTGAACATGTGGAGGTAATAACAAACATGCCATACAATTTATTTACACTAATAATAAAATGAAAGCAGTTGCTCAGGTAAATATCTCAGAAGAGTAACCAAAACCCATTAACTTCCAACCCAAGTATGCTCCTTCATTGAGGATGGATCACACCTATCTAGTTCAGGAAAAGAAGAAAAAATATCAGGCTGGTTGTCTAGCATTAGCCACAGAAGACTTGTGTTGAAAAAGAAAATATAAGACTATAGCAAAACTTGCATGAAATCATTCAAAGAAAAATAATAATCTGTCTTCTGACATGAGTAGCTAGCATAAATCCTAAGACTAAGCCTGATTTTAACGTAGAGTGAGAACAAAAGGCAACTTTATGTCTTGTAAGTTTTGGCATTTTTTTTTCTCATTTTCAAGCACAGAAATTGTCTATTTTAAATATATATATATATATATATATATATATATATATATATATATAATATGAATTGTATTCTGCTCCCTCTAAAGAATATGAATTTATTCATAGAAGCATTGATGACATCTCTTTGACAGGGTTAGATGTTTCAGCTTCTAGCATAAAAGAAAAAACCTGGGAGAGAAACAGTGACCGTTACCTACCCCAGCCCACTAATTGTGTTTTTCAGAGGCACTCTTTAACTTTGATATTACCTGGGACAATCGTGTCTTTGAATAATGACTCTGTCTCTTTCATTTTTATGGTCTAAAATCCCATTCTGTGTGTGCACTTAAAACATCTATGCCCTTTGTTTTCAATGAACAGTGAAGAATTCATCTGGGTTCACCACAATGCCTAACAATTCATTTGGTTTGCCTTTCAAAGACGAGGTGATATATACACTTTTTACTGACAACAGTATTAGAGGATCCAACCTAACGAATGAATTTTCAGTGGTAGATAAGGATTATTATGATCCAAAGCCCATCTATTGGGCTGCAGCCCTCATGTACAGCTGTCAGGAAATTTTCCAAACCATAGCATACTTATCTTGTGAAAAAACAGAAAACCCTTCTGAAATATTTATCTTTATAATACATTCTAGAATACATTATGTTCCAGTTATTTTACCTTTCTCTCATATAATTTAGGGATCTTTAGCAAGAATAATAAGAAGAGATGCACAGAGAACAAAGAGAAAAGCTGAGGTAAATGGAAACAAATGGTAGAATTTGTAGATCATTGCTTTTGCCAGGTAATTTGAAAGAAATAAGGGAAGCTGAGCAAAACAAACTCAGACGATGAATATGTTCTTGTACCCTGAAGAAGAGGAGATTGAGAACTGTTGAAGAGAGACTGAGTGGGGTCATTCATCCATTCATCTATTTGTCCTCCCAGAAATGCTTATTATAATTCTATTATGAGTCAGGCACCTATTAAACACTAAAGATGAGTAGATAAATCTGAGTGCTATAATCCCTAACCTCATGGAGTTTAGACTAGTTAAAATATATGGGCATCACATAAATAATTAAACAAATAGTAATATAAATGCAATTATAACTGAGTGATTCAGTCCCAAGCATTTCCAGCATGTGCTGATGCACTCTGAGATAGAGTTATCTTTGATGGGGCTGGTATAACAGTCCATGTTGTAGAGACTAATTGGGATAGCTACCTTATGCTCACATGTGATTTCCCTCTGGTGCAATTTTGCTGATAGATTAGTTAGGCATTTCAACACTGAATATTCACATTTATTCATTTCTTTCTGAACTGAATTCATTCATTTCTTTCCGAACTACAGAGTGAAAAATTTTAGAGCTACCACAAAAGAAGAAGATTGAAAACCCTCTACATTATACTGAAGATTAATAACTAATTGTATTTTTAATTCATAGTCTTCATTAGGGCTAGTACCAGTCTGGTAATTTTGTGACTTTCTTTAAAACCTAGCATTAAAATCTTTTCCCACAGATTTATATTGATTTAATAAACTGATGCTCCAATATTTAAATGTATTCAATTTGATTTCAATTATTCTAAGAGTCAAAAATTTATCACCAAATTAAATTATATTATGTATGAGAAACAGCAAGATTAGATAAATTTGTAAAGCATAAAATGATAACTATTCTAATTTAAAAGTGGTCTTCTACTAGTGACAAAACTAAAACAAAAGGGAGCATTTCTAGATTGTATTGGAATCCCACTTGGAGGGAAACATTCATTTTTAAATGGAACTGTGTTTATTATGAAGGTGAGTCCTGTTTATGAAGACTTTTACTTGGAAATTCTCATATGTAAGTGGTAGGATTTCTGGAGTGTTCAGCTAGCATAACATTTTTAATAATGCTCAAAACTGTGTAAAGGAGCCTATAACTGCTAGAGTGAGTTAGCTGAGCCAAAGCTGAACAGCTCTGTATTTCATTGCCAAACAGTTGCAGAAAGGTGACATGCATTGAATTTATAAGTGACTCTTTGCAATGATAGTGCTACTTGGCTGGCTATCTATTAGAAAATTATGTTTCAAAATAAGTTTATTTTGAACAAATCATGACACGAAATAATAACAAACATCATACATTTGAACAAAATGGAAATCCAAAATTTAACTGAAATAAATTAAATAATACATAATTTGAAAATGAAAAGATTGTCTAATATTAGAAATCACTTTTTAAGTCTCAACTTTATGTGTAAAAAGGGGACAAAATCTGTCCTGTTTGGAGCCTTATGTTTTCAACTACTGTATACCTCCCTTTACTCCAGACATAATAATGACCATTACTGAGCACTTACTGTGTGCCAGGTCATTTCTATTTTTCATATACTGATACGTTAAATACTTATAGAAATCCTAGGGAGTGCATACTATTATTGTCTCCATTTTGAAGATGAGAGGACTGCATTATAGAGAGGTGAATAACTGGGGCAAGGTTGTACAACTGCCAAGAAGCCACTGAATGCTTATGTACCTGTGCTTTCCGGCTCTAGGAGCTGTATTTTTAACTACCCTTCTAGTCTGAATATCTTCTCATTGCCATACTTTTACCAATGGATTTATCCCTGAATCTGTCTCTAGGTACTGCATAGACACATTTCAAGTTTCAATTCAGATGTAATATCTCCCACGAATTTTCTTACATTTTTCCCACTCTTAACTGGGTAAGAAACCACACATATGTGCCACTGCAGAACTCAGCGTTAATAGCACTCATCACAGTAGATTTTTAATTACCCTTTTCACCTCTTTGTCTTTCCTACTAGCTTGAGATACTTAAGGGAAGACTTCTTATATTCCCAGTAAATGTTTACTGAATGTATAAATATTAAAGAATTATAAGTGAAAATTTTGTGAAACTACTTTTAAAACTGTAAACATAGATTATTATTTAATTTCTTGATAAGTGTATTCTATGGCAAAATAGCATCTCACAGAGGGTTAGGTTTTCAATATAAATAAAATGGTGAAATAAAAACGAAAAATGGAAAAAATATTCAAAAAGGCAGACACTGATTTATGTTTACTGCAGGATATTTTTAAAATTGAAAATGGCGTTCATGAAACAAAGGGCAGAAAAAAATTGAGTTTTGCTTGCACTAAAGTATAATACTCTTGATTTTTACAATTGAAAGCATTGACAGTGACTTATCTTCACTTGACAAGGAATAATTGAAGAAATCTTAAAGAATCATGACTTAACTCTCTTTGATGGTATTAAAATCAAAATTGTTATGAATGGCACTCAGTATAAGAACACATGACATAATACTAAAAATACAGGAAATAGGTCTCAAATGAATACATTTTTATGGCAAAGAATATTATGTCATACATGGGATAAGTGTCTGATTAAAAAATAAAGAGTGGGCCGGACGCGGTGGCTCAGGCCTGTAAACCCAGCACTTTGGGAGGCAGAGGCAGGCAGATCACGAAGTCAGGAGATGGAGACCATCCTGGCTAACACAATGAAACCCCGTCTCTACTAAAAATACAAAAAATTAGCTTGGTGCGGTAGCGCGTGCCTATAATCCTAGCTATTCGGGAAACTGAGGCAGGAGAATCGCTTGAACTTGGGAGGCTGCGGAGGTTCCAGTGAGCCGAAATTGCACCACTGCATTCCAGCCTAGGCAACAGAGCGAGATTACATCTCAAAAAAGAAAAAAAAAAAAAAAAAAAGAAAAAAGTGATAGTACAGGACAAATCAATTA
Organism: Rhinopithecus roxellana; assembly: GCF_007565055.1. Classification (NCBI taxonomy): domain Eukaryota; kingdom Metazoa; phylum Chordata; class Mammalia; order Primates; family Cercopithecidae; genus Rhinopithecus; species Rhinopithecus roxellana. Next base: position 25,444,010 of record NC_044563.1, read on the forward strand.
TATTTGTATTTCTGAAGGTGATGAATGGTTAATTCCTTGCTTGGATCTATGTATTAGAGAGGAATACCTGTGTTCCTAGAAGTGCACAGGAGCATGCAAAGAGAATTGACAAGGGCTCATTCCAAAGACAAATGGATTAATTAGTTGTGATTGCCTCTAAATTACTATTAAGAATCAAGAGGCCATGAAGAAAAGCATAGCATACTAAAAACTGTTTTTTTTTTTTTCCTCAAATAAGACAGCCTAAATATGGATCCACCTTCTTACTGACAGAATACCCTAACACTGGTTGTTGAACAGCACCCTAATTTTTATCATGCAGGTAGTTGCAACCTCCTAATACAATTATCATGGAAATTGAAGGAAACCAGGTATGTCAAGTTGCACATCAAACATACATAATAGACAGCTTCAGTAAACTTATTACAGCTATTATTAATTGCATAACAATGAGGATGATCTCAAGTCTTAGAAAGTCAAAATGTCAATTATTTCATTTTCTAAGTAGGCAAATGTATTTACCGTATATATAGATATATAAAAAATGATTGATTATAAGGAATTGGTTCACATGATTGTGGAGGTTGGCAAGTCCCAAACTTTGCAGTGTTAGCTAGCTGGAGACCAAGCAGAGCTGGTAGTTTAGCTCCAGTTTGCATCCAAAGACTTGAGAATTAGGAGAGCTGTTGGTGCTGTTTCAGTTGAAAGATCTTGGAGGCACAAGACCCAGGAAGAGTCATTGTTTCAGCGTTTGATGGTAGGAAAATGCCCATGTCCCAGCCAAACACCATCAGGCAGGATAATTTTCTTGTTCAGGGTAGAGTCAACCTTATGTTCTATTCAGACCTTCAACTGATCAGATGAGGCCCATCCGCATTAGAGAGGGTTATGTAGTTTGGATATGTGTCCTTGCCCAAATCTCATGTTAAAATGCACTCCCCAATGTTGGAGGTGGGAGATATTTGGGTCATGAGGATGGATTCCTCATGGATTGGTGCTGTCCTAATGATAGTTAGTGAGTTCTCATAAGATCAGGTTATTGTAAAACGTGGTACCTCCTCTTTCTCTTGCTCCTGCTCTTGCCATGTGAGATGGCTGTGTGCCCGTAATATTTTGCTGTGATTGTAAGCCTCCTTAGGCCCTCAGCAGAAGCCAAGCAGATGACAATGCCATGCTTCCTGTACAGCCTGCAGAACCATGTGCCAATTAAATCTCTTTTCTTTACAAATTACAAATCACCTAATCTTAGATATGTCTTCATAGCAATGCAAAAACAACCTAACACAGAGGTCAATCTGCTTTGCTCACTCCACAGATTTCAATATTAATCTCATCCAAAACACTCTAATGAAAACACCTAGAGTAATGTTTCACCAGTTATCTGGGTACAGTGTGACCCAGTCAACTTGACACACATAATTAACCATCATAGCAAATATAATGATTTTCCTTAGGACCATGTGTAATATCTTAGGTTTTTACTCACAGGAACAATGAGACTATCTTAAAGCAATTACTCTGAAGCTAGGCATTTATGACATACACAAAAGGCTATCTTTGTCTTTGTCTTTTTTTCCATGTTTATCTTTTCCTGATAATAAGGTTATCATAAAACATTTCTAGTAAGAAAACTAGAAAGGGAAAAGTTTCTACTGCCATTATTTTAAACAATATTTTACATGCAGATTCTGGGAGGATTAATCATCACAAATATCAAATCATCTAAAAATAGCATTTCCCTTTTTAAAAGGCATTATACTTTACAATTTATTGTGTCAAACTGTATGCTCAACTCTCTTGCAATATTATCTCAGATAACCTTCAGTGTCCCTCCTAACCATTATCATGGTTAGAAAATAAGGCTACCAAGATTCAAACTCTAATTTATAAAAGTAAAAGTATTTTTTGCCCTTATCAAAATACCTAAACCCTTTCTTAACTGTAATCAAATATCATTTCAGTTTTCAGTGATTACAAATTGCATATATTACAAAATAAGATTGACTTTACAGCATGTTCTAATCAATTCTTTCTACTTGGCTATATTAATGCAATCATTATCATTGTTACCTAAGAGAAGGTTATAATTTGTCTCAGCAGGTGATTAAGTATACAGTTGTTTTAGCCTTCATTCTCATCGCTAATTTTTTAAATCAACAAATACCAAAACAATAGAATATTAACTATTCTCTGTGAATCATAAAATCTTGTTTCCTAACAAATTTATTTAATTCAGATTAGACATTTACAAATTTACAGATTTGAGATGGACTGGGGAGAACAGAATAACTCTATTTTCAACAATGTTCACTCTCAATTTTAACAGTGATTAAAAACTTTATAACAATAGCACTTACCCTAAGGAGCACCAGCACCTAATACCTGGGTACCCATGGTGAAAATCATCCTGCTAACTAAGAGAAGTATATTGGATAAATAGTCTACATCATTGAATGTTATGGCTTAACTAAAAGGCAGTGTATTTATGAGTGACATTGAGATAACTGAGAAGCATAAAGTGAAACGTTTGTTATTCATTCCTGTCAATGTATCAATATAGATATCAAAAGAAGATAATTTTTCTTAATTCCATAGAGAATAATCTAGGTTCAGAGATTTAATGCTTTGACCAAAGAAATGTGTAACTGAGAAAAGTCTTCAAGTGTTCAAATGCCCATCAAGAAAAGAAAAAAAAAACAATAACACTAATTGCCAGGTTTAGCTGTCGGAGATACAGAAGTGAACATGAAACATTTCTTTATTTCACAGAGCTTAGATTTTGATGAGAAAGGTAAGAAATAAAAAAGAGAAGACATACATAACTGTCATACTTCAGACTGGTAGATACTATAAAGTAAATAAATCAGCAATATAGGAGAGAGTATGATGAGGATAGTGCTTGTAATTTAAGTAGTTAAGTCGTATGTTTCACAAGTAACATTTAAACATTAACTAAATTAGGTTAAAGAACATGTCATGCAAAGGACTGGGAAAGGTCATTTAGACTAAGCTCTTGTATTGGAAATGAGCTGGAGATACTCAAGAAATTGCAAGAAGAAAAGTGTGGCTGGACCAGAATGTGCAAGACAAAGAGAGACAGGATACGAAGTCGGAGAAAGAGGCTGTCATCTGATTATACCTGGTCTTGGCGGAATTTCAGACAGAGTGAGCTGAAGTATGACATAATATGATTTCAGTTGTTAAAGCATTGCTGTTAATATAGTCTGAAGAATAGATTCACACTTAGAATAGGGGAAAAAAACACAATTTTTACTTTTTTTGTTTTTCTTTGGTTGAGCTAACTGGTTTTATTTTTAAAATTTTATTTTACATACTTCGTAGGTTTTAAGTAATTTTATACATGCATGTTTAATCAATTGTAATGAATTTGTGTACATAAATTTAAAATATCTGTTTAAACTTGTTTAGGAATATAAGAAATATTACTTTCACTGGCATTTTAGATGGTAGGAAGCCATAGATACACGGCAGTAACACACATTCAGAAAAAAAAAAAAAAAAAAAAAAAAACACTCACTAGATCTTCTGGTTTCTAGATAGTCTTTTTAGTCTGACAGGATTTTATTTTCTATTTTGCAGTCAATACCAATCACTCAGGTAAGTAGAATGACTGCCTCTTCTGTAACTTGGGTTAGCAGAATGTATGAGAAATATCACATGACCACGACTATCTTTTGTAGTGGAAGGATTTAGCTCTAGAACAGTGTGTCTTCTAAACTCAAATAGCTCATCTTATAAGAACAAGTAGCAACATTTCTTAAATGAATAGTGGCAATGACTACTCCCACATCCACGTCTTGACTTGTGCATATGTATTAGTAGCCACAGGAGAGACTATGCCATATATTGTCTGCATATTTAAGTCATATGCCCTATTATATTGAATAGTTTGGTCTTCTTAGACAATTCCTTCCATTTCTGGTCTGAGCCATGCAAGATATAGCCCTCCTTAAGGATTTGGTGATAATGAGAGATGAAGAGAAATACATCTCTGTTAATAAAATATGTGGGTTTTGGAAGCAATATTTTCAGCCATGTATTTCTCAAAGCCCCATTTTATTTCTCAGTAGCCAACTCTTTCCTCACCTTTGCTGTATTTTAGTAAGATAACTATAAATTGTGAGCACTTAATTGGTTCTGCAATCCTCATACCTTTATATTCAGGCCTTTGGACTACCAAGATATATCTTCTCTGTACCTGAAGAAAATAGAAGACTTTTAAAAACCTGTTATACAGACTTTTTAATTTTCCTCTTGTGTCTTGAGTTGGATAGTAAATATTTTATTTATCTTCTGTGTTGTGTGTGTTTTCTATTTTTTAAATAGAAGCCACACCCAATGCTACTTTTCTCTTTAATATCAATTTCCTCATTTCCAAGATTCTTGACCTCTACTCACACCACTTTTTATCCATGCCGAAGAAAAATGTGTGTAATCATAGTTCCACCACAAACTCTGGTTTATCAGGGACTCAGTTCATCTAGTAGGAAAGATACACATGAACTCATCAATAGTATGATCAACCCAATCACAGGTTTCTATTTTTAAAATTTATTCTTTAGATTACCTCCCAGAGCCAATTACCATGTGAATTAGGATCCTTCCATCAAAAAAAAAAAAAAAAAAAAAATTGTACATGCAAGAAAATGATAAAAGAGAACTTAATCAGGAGACTTTATAAAGTGACAAATAGGGCTACAAAATCTAAAAGACATGTTAAATCACTGAAGCCAACAGGAATGGGAAGCAGCTACCTTCACAAGGTCTGAAGGGAAAGAAAAAAAAAACAAAAAAGCATGAATTGTTGAGAACTATTAGCAGAACCTATTGTGGAAGCTCTAGCTAAAGACAAGGACCAGCAGGTAGCAGCTTTGCCCATCAGTAAAGAAATTCATCCCCTGCCAACCCACTTCCCAGAATGGACAGAAACAGGGACATAAATACCTCCATCTCTTCTTTCCCATGTTCCAACATTCTTCTATGGCCTCCCATTGGATAAAGCCTAAACAAAAGACAGAGTGCAATGAATCCCATATAACATGTGTCAAAAAATTATACTCCTGGGGTGGAAGAAGATAGAGAATAGTGGAGAAAACAATCCAAAACTTCCTCAACAAAACACTCCCAAACTGAATCCAACAGCACATATAAAAGCTAATCCACCATGATCAAGTAGGCTTTATACCTATGATGCAAGATTGGGCTTAATATACACAAATCAATAAATGTAATTTATCATATATGCAGAAGTACAAACAAAGACCATATGATTGTCTGAATAGATGCAGAAAAGACTTTCGGTAAAATTCAACATCATTTTATGTTGAAAACCCTCAACAAACTAGGTATTGAAGGAACATATCTCCAAATAATAAGAAACATCAATGACAAACCCACAGCCAAGTATGATACCAAACAGGATAAAGCAGAAAGAATTACCCTTAAGAACAGAAAGAAGACAAGGATGCTCACTCTTACCAGTCGTATTCAACATAGTACTGGAAGTCTTAACCAGAGCAATCAGGAAAGATAAATAAAAGACAAGCTAACAGGAAGAGAGGAAGTCAAACTATCTCTCATGGCATGCAATATGATTCTATACCTAGAAAATCCCATAGTCTCTCCTCAATGTCTCCTGGAATTGATTTTTTAAAACTTCAGTAAAGTTTCAGGATACAAATTCAATGTACAAAAGCCAGTAGCGCCAATAACATCCAAGCTGAGAGCCAAATTAAGAATGTGATTCCATTTGTAATAGCCACAAAAAGAAATAAAGTACTTAAGAATACAGCTAACAAGGAAGAGAAAAAGCTCTACAATAAAAGTTAGAAAGCACTCTTGAAAAAAATCAAAGACAACAAGAACAAATGCAAAAACATGTCGTGTTCATGCATATGAAGAATCAATGTTAAAATGGCCATACTGCTCAAAACAATTTACAGATTCCCTGTTATCCTATCAAATAACCAATGGAATTTTTCACAAAATTAGAAAAAGCTATTCTAAAATGTACATAGAACCAAAAAGGAGCTTAAGTAGCTAAAGCAAATCCTATGAAAAAAAAAAAAAATGCCAGAGGCATCACACTACATGACTTCTAACTATAAGGCTTCAGTAACCAAAACAACATCGTGCTGCTAAAAAAGCAGACACATAGACCAATGATACAAAACAGAGAGCTCGGAAATAATTCCACATGCCTGCAATTATCTAATCTTCAAAAAAGTCATTAATAAAATGCAATGGGAAAAGCGTTCTCTATTCAATATATGGTGCTGGGATAACTGGCTAGCCATATGCAGAAGGTTGCAACTGGACACCTTCATTTTACCATACACAAAAATCAACTCAAGATGGATTAAAGGCTGAAATATAATACATAAAACTATAAAAATCCAGAAGAAAACCTAGAAATACCATTCCGGACATAGGCCTTGGCAAAGATTTCACGGCAAAACTTCCAAAAGCAATTACAACAAAACCAAAAATGGACAAGTGTGATCTAATTAAACTAAAAAGATTCTGCACTGAAAAAGAAACTGTCAACAGAGTAAACAGACAACTTGCAGAATGGGATAAAATGTTTGCAAACTATGCCTCTGACAAAGATTTAATATTCGGAATATATAAGGAACATAGACAAATCAACAAGAAAAAAACAAACAACCCTATTTAAAAATAGTCAAAGGACATAAACAGATACTTCTCAAAAGGATATATCCAAGTGGCCAAACAAGAATATGAAAAAATGCTCAACGTCAGTAATCATAAGAGAAATACACATCAAAACCACCATGAGATACCATTTCACATCAGTCAGAATGGCTATTATTAAAAAGTCAGAAAAAAGATGTTGGTCAGTTTGTGGGAAAAAAGGAATACTTATACACTGCTGGTGGGGATTCAGATTCGTGAAGCTACTATGGGAAAAGAAGTTAGGAGATTTCTGAAAGAGCTAAAAACAGAACTGCCGTTCAACCCAGCAATCTCATTACTAGGTATATAGTTGAAAGAATAGAAGACATTCCACTAAAAACAAACAAACGAACAAACAACCCATGTGCACTTTAAGTTCATCGCAGCACTATTTACAATAGCAAAGACATGGCATCAAACTAGATACCCATCAATGTTGGACCCAATAAAGAAAATATGGTACATGTACACCCTGGAGTGTATGAAGCCATAAAAAACTGAAATAATGTCTTTTGTGGCATCGTGGATGCAGCTGGAGGCCATTAACCTAACCAAATTAACATGGGAACAGAAAACCAAATACCAAGCTTCTTCTTACTAGTAAGTGGGGCTAAACACTGAGGACACATGGACAACAAGGCCTACTTGAGTGGGGAAGGTGAGAGAAGAGTGAGAGTCAAAAAACTATCTCCTGGGTACTGCGTGCACTACCTGTGGGAGAAAAGTATTTGCACCCCAAACCGCAAAGACATGCAATTTTCTCATGCAGGAAACCCACACACGTTCACTATGAAACTAAAATAAAAGTTGAAAAAAAAGACAATGATTCAAAAAATCGTACAGCCTACATTCAGCATAGTCATCTTTCCTTCCTGCACATACAATTGTCCACCTGGCAATACTGACAAGAATGTGGCATCCTATGGATTTCTGTTCTGAAGTTTCAGATATATAGACCCAAACCTACTAAGCCTATTTGTTCTCAAACTCTAAAACTTAAAGATGAGTTATTTCAACATGGATACTGCTCTGCTGATCTAAAGTTTCACATGCACTCTGTACGAACAGCTTTGCTAGGTGATAAGCAAGCTGTAGACTCATTTAAATGGGAAATTATTTTGTTCTATCTCTTGAAAAGCAAATAGTGCCACTTGGGCACTAAAATTACATTAACTCACTGAATGCCATGGCTGTATTAACTACTTCCCAGGCAGCAAATTGGAAATATACCATCAGAGAGAAAGCTATTTCTCTCAGTCTCTTATGATGCCAACTTTTTACTTTGCTATCAGGGGATATAAAGGCATTATGATGGGGAAAAATTGGGAAAAATGTGGGGACTAAGACACCTTGTCAGACACATTTTTTATTTGTTGTAGATCTTGATAACCTTGTAGGAATTTTTTGAAGGAAAATTTAATGTTATTCTCAAAATATTATTTATTATAATTTTGAATTATAGAATGCATAAGATCTACCCTTTAACAAATTTTTAAGTGTATAATAAAGTATTGTGTAGCATATTTCATGATGGAAGCTCTATACTCATTAAATAGCTGCCCCTAGCAGCTGTAATCCCAGCGCTTTGGAAGGCCAAGGCGGGCGGATCACGAGGTCAGGAGATCGAGACCATCCTGGCTAACACAGTGAAACACCATCTCTACTAAAAATACAAAAAATTAGCCGGGTGAGGTGGCAGGTGCCTGTAGTACCAGCTACTCGGGAGGCTGAGGCAGGAGAATGGCATGAACCTGGGAGGCGGAGCTTGCAGTGAGCTGAGACAGAGCCACTGCACTCCAACCTGGGCAAAAGAACAAGACTCTGCCTCAAAAAAAGTAAAATAAAATAAAAAATAAAATAAAATAAAATGAAGATTCTGATAGAGTAGACCTGCAATGGAACCTAAGACATACATTTCTAACTAGATTCCAGGTGATGGGTTTGCTGCAGTCTCTCAAAACACACATTGAGTAGTATGCTTTTATAGTACAGTCATGCACAGCATAGTGACATTTTGTTAAATTAAGGGCCACATCTACAATGGTGATCCCATAGGATTGTAATGGAGCTGCCTTATACAGATACACTATTTCATATTTTTATACTGTATTTGACTCTACTATTTCTGTGTTTAGACTCAGAAATACTTACCAATGTGTATTGCAACTGCCTACAGTATTTAGTACAATAACATTTTGTATAAGTTTATAACCTAGGAGCAGTAGCCTATACAATAGAGCCTAGGTATACAGTAGGCTATATCATCTAGGTTTGTGTAAGTACACTGTAGGATGTTTACACAATGATGAAATTGCCTAAGGACACATTTCTCAGAGCATGTTCCTATTGTTAAGGAAAACATTAATTTATGCATGACTACACTGTGATAATCTAGAAATAAGTGATTCAATTGTTAAGTCGATTTGTAAAATTTTTGTTTAAAGTTCACCAAAAAGACTTAATTCTTACAGATTTCTCAGAGCCTTTAATGTTTATTAAGCTAAGACACATAGAGACGTCTCAGAGCATGGAGTAAAGGAGGGAAGCTTTTTGCAGTGTGTGTAAGTTTACCTTTACAGCTTCACTATATGTATACATATATGTATGTTTGCATATATATGTGTGTGTGTATATGTGTGCATGTGTGTGTGTGTGTGTGTAGAGAGAGAGAGAGAAGAAAAAGATTTATTATAAAATATGATATATGCAGTTAAGGAAACTAATAAGTCCCAAAATCTGCAAGGTGAGATAATAAGGAGAGCCAGTGATATAGTTCCAATTTGAAGGCTGGAAACTCCAGAAGAACCAATATTTCTGTGTGACTCCAAAGGCAGAAAAAAACATATGTCCTGGTTTGCAGGCCATGAGTAAGAAGAAATTCCTCTTACTTCCTTTTCTTTTATTCTAGGCCTTTGACTACTTGCATAAGGCTCACCTATTTTAGGGAGGGCCATCTGCTTTACCCAGTCTACCAGCTTAAATGTTAACCTTATACAAGAACCCCCTCACAGAAACACCCAGAATAATATTTAACCAAATATCAGTGCTGCCCAGGACATAGTCAAATTGACACATAAAATTAACCATTCAAGTTTTCATACCAATTAGTTGTGCAACTGTGGGCAACCATTGCATACATTTGAGCATAATTTTCTATGTTGTGTAACAACAGAGATGGAATAAATGATAATTACAATTTCCCCTCTTAAGCTATGCTTTTCAACGTTATCAAAATAAGATCATGAGCAATTTGAAGGAAGCTGAGTACAAATCAAGTGATCCATAAGATTATTTTGTCATATATTCCCACAGCTCTATTGTTGAAATTTACAGGGTAAAACTTTATTGAAATTGTATATACTGATTTTACATGTTTCATCTTTTCACTCTTATAGGATAAAATAAATCAGAGTTTCATGGCACAGATTTTATTTTTCATCTTACATAGGAGGAAGCTGAAGACCTAGTTGTGTAACGAATCTCTCCAAACTATAAAAGATGTAGTGAGACTACACTTTCAATGTATAACATCCTGACCTAGTACAGGCAGGTTGCCATTTCTGTTAAGTTTTCAAAAAATTGAATTATCTCTCAATGATTCTCTTTGATCTATTACTTAGAAAAAAAAATTTGCCTTTCTTTGTCAGTCCTACTTTTATCTTTTATTTTCTTTACTGTTTTGTGCAAACCTACAGATATTTTTGTTTTCTTTATTCTGTTTTATTCCTTTTCAAAGTAATTTTGTTGTTCTAGATGATAGGAACACCAAGCAAAACGTAATTATAAATGTTTCAAATAACATCCTGGAAACTTTTGGCATTAGTAATTCACTCTTCATCTATTTTTCCCCAATACTACATAAATTTTTATAAATATGTCAATAATTGTGAAGGATAGCACTTCTTATTAGTTGTAGTAAAATATTTTTAAAAGCTCTAGTGCAACAGTGTGTTAGTGTCAAGTAGGACTATTTTCTAGCCCAAATGGAGACGACCCTACCTGTGAGACAAGACAATTTATTCATAATACTAAGAGGCAGCAATAAGAATATAACACCTAGTCTGATCCACATCACAACTTGCAAAGTCTTCATAAAAATTAAGTGCAAATTATCAACATGCTGAAATTAACAGCACTGATAGATGTAACAAATTTTACAAACATTGAAAACTCACTAATTGAAATAAAAATGGAAAGTTTTCACCTTTGCAAAATAAGCCTATGGGTATTTTTTCTTCATTTCAGTTTGATGAGTTTCCAACCCTCTAATGTTGGCCTAAGTTGACCATTGCTTGCATGGTTATTTATAAGATAATTAGGTTCAGCTTTGAACATGTAAAACAATAAATGCCTACTGAAGCACAGATCAAAATTTGCTTCTGCTGGTTAGCTGCTTTTGAGCTTAGAGTTTTCAACATGAATTTATTTTTTTAACATATATTTTTGTAACTTTCTCAGTTCAAGTGCTTATAAGTTTTGCAAATTTAAACTTTTTACAAAGGAATAATATGGGAATGACTGTGAAAGGATATGAGGTTGATTTGAAATGCTGTACTTTAGAATTTTGCTCTCATTTTGCCATCTGAGAACATGTCCCATATCAAAGTCAACAGTACTCAAGATCAATCCATTTTTTGATACACTTATCTCACTTCCTGTCGTAATTTATTATCCTCATAGTCTATCCTTCCTGTTAAGAAATTTCTTCAAATTACAAAAAAAATGCAGTGCAGAATACACTTTTGACTTATACTATTCTGAGGTAGTCCAAACAGTCTTAACCAGTTAAAGGAAAGTGTAAAAGACTTTATCAAGGGTAAAATTCATTTGTTCATTTATTTAATGAATACTTATTGAGAACTTTCTTTATGCCAGGCCTTCGAAGAAACAGATAAATATGTGAATTCTCATGATGTTTCTTGAACAATACTTTTCAAACTTTACTGTGCACATTAATAAACTAGGGATCTTGTTAAAATGAAGATATTGATTCTATAGATATGGGTGGTTTTGTGATTCTGATTTTCTTACTGGATGTCAGAAGTTAACAATGTAAAATTCTAGAGAAACAAGACAACAAATACACATAAACGAATTATATATAAACTATAGTTATACAATAGAGATATGTATTTGGAGAACAATCAATCAGGAAATTATGATGATGGGTTTCGAATAGAGATGATGAAGTTTTAAACAGAGTAACTCAAGGTTGGCTTCAATCATATCGTGACATTTGTGTAAAATCTGAAGTGAGAGTTTGGGGCAATGCAAATCAATACTTTGGAGAAGAGAACTCCAGTGGAGAAAATTGTAAAGTGCTTAATTGAGACCTGTCTGCTGTGTTTGAGGGACAGCAACAAATCCTGTGCCACTCAAGTTGAACAAATGTGGGGAAGAATAATAGCAGGGCTCTGAGGTTAATTGGAGCCAGATTTTGTGGACTCTCAAGACTTTGATTTTTATTTTGAATGAGATGGAAAAATATGGATGGGTTTTGCATGTACGATTGACACAACTTTGATTCATAATTTAAGTAGCTCGGCCGGGCGCGGTGGCTCACGGCTGTAATCCCAGCACTTTGGGTGGCGGAGGCGGGCAGGTCATGAGGTCAGGAAATCGAGACCATCCTGGCTAACATGGTGAAACCCCGCCTCTACTAAAAATCCAAAAAAAAAAAAAAAAAAAAAAAAATAGCCGGGTGTGGTGGTGGGCGCCTGTAGTCCCAGCTACTCGGGAGGCTGAGGCAGGAGAACGGCGTGAACCCGGGAGGCGGAGCTTGCAGTGAGCCGAGATCACACCACTGCACTCCAGCCTGGGAGACAGGGCGAGACTCCGTCTCAAAAAAAATAAAAAAAATAAAATAAATACCATAACTTATTCCTCCTCAATGTAACTTTATACTTGTTGACCAAGATCCCCTCTTTCCCTATCTACCCCAACTCCCATCCTATATTAACCACCATTCTACTCTCTACTTCTGTGAGTTTGATAGTTTTATATTCCACATATAGAATCAGATGGTATTTGTATCTTTGTGCCTAGCTTATTTCACTTAATATAATGTCCTCTAGGTATATCTATGTTGTTGCAAATGACAGCATTTAAGGCTGAATATTAATAGTATTCAACTATGTATATATTCTGTATAATTTTAATCCACTTATCCACTGATTGATGCTTGGGTTGTTGTTTCCATAAGGTTTTGAGACACTTTGAAGTTCAACCACCTGATGTTGACAGAAATTAGATTATATCTCCCTGACTCTCAGGTCAATACATGCCTCATTACACCATACTGTTTCTTCTTAGTTCTAGAATTATAATTATTACTGAGTTTGTCTACGATAAAAAATCTAGTAATTCAAAACATTTTATACATATCATATTACTAGAGAACCAGAAAACGTTTGGAATTTAATGATTCTATGATAATTCTAAACAATTTGGCCTTTATACATCTAGAAACCTGAGCTTCTCTCTCCTAAATTCTCTCTGCAGCATGGCCTCTGGTTCAATACCTATATACTTAAAAACTTAAAAACAGCCTATTTAAATATTAAAAATAAATATATTATTTGAATATATTTCCTTTATTATTATTAATAATGATTATTATTTTAGCAATAATACAAAGAAAAATGAACTCCTTAAAAATTGCTTACACTATGGGCCCCATATATTTCCTTGTGTCTGGAGCTTTTGTTCAAATCAACTCTAGTATATAACCCAGAATAATCCATGACAATTATCATAACACAGATTCAAGAAAATGACCAAATTATTTTCTTGGATGAATTCTTTCTATCAAAACTCATGTTGACAAAAGAGGTTCCTAACATATGTGGCCATAGACACCTTGTGAAATTGCATTTTCATAGCAAAGTCTTTCTAGGTCATACAACTTCTGATAAATGATTGCTTTGCTTTCTCCTATCATAAGTCACTGAGGTACTTATGGCACTAAGTAACTGATAACATTTGAACACAAATTTCTTACGGTTTTTGATACTGCTGTGTCTATAGCATATAAAATGTAATATTCATGATTTAGATGAGATTATGACTAAAGAAATTTCACATTATTTTCTTGACATTTTATGTTTCATATTCCTGTAAAACTTAGAATTATGCCAGTAATGATTACTGTTTATGTAAGCAATAGGAAGTGGTCTGTTTATAGAAAATTTGGTACCTTGCAATTTGAAAGGGGCCTAATAACTGAGTGATAAGAACAGAATGAGGCCGGGCGCGGTGGCTCAAGCCTGTAATCCCAGCACTTTGGGAGGCCGAGACGGGCGGATCACGAGGTCAGGAGATAGAGACCATCCTGGCTAATACGGTGAAACTCCGTCTCTACTAAAAAATACAACAAACTAGCTGGGCGAGGTGGTGGGCGCCTGTAGTCCCAGCTACTCGGGAGGCTGAGGCAGGAGAATGGTGTAAACCCGGGAGGTGGAGTTTGCAGTGAGCTGAGATCCGGCCACTGCACTCCAGCCTGGGCGACAGAGCAAGACTCCGTCTCAAAAAAAAAAAAAAAAAAAAAAAAAAAAAAAAAAGAACAGAATGAGTTGATTCCAAAGTTGGGTCCATGAAATCCTGGGAGAGTTTCAATTAGTTTGTTTTGCTTCTGTGATAAATGAATAAACAAATGTACATGTCTTCTGATATTTTTATGGCATATGAAAATATATGCATGTACTACCTCTAGTATTTTATGAATTTATTGTTAATATATTTCTAGAAAAAAAGTAGATGATTGGGCAATTTTCAACTTCAATGTATGCAATAAATCCTAAAGGCAGAAGTTGAGCCCTGGACTGGATATCTTCTATTATCTTTTCAGATAAACCTTCTACCCTTTTCTGCTCTGCTTGGTGCCTGGTGTGGATGACACTAATCACTCGGAGGCTTCTGGTTCTATTTGCTTTGACCATGGAGAGAAATAACAATAGCTAGAACTAAGTGAAAATAACAAGGCCAGTTTATTTATTCCCACAGCTTTCTCCCCTGTTGGATCTCCTCAGGAAGCTGTATTTCTGTGCTCAAAGACTACAGTCCTTCTACTCACAGATCTAAATGTCCATGCAGATAACTGCTTCCTCCTTTACCCATAGGAGCTGTAATGGTATCTACCTCGTGTTGATATTAGCCCTGATGTAGTGAATAGCCCTTGTGGTTTTCCTTTCTCCTTCATACACCTTTGGGAAAAAAAAAAAAAAATATATATATATATATATATATATATATATATATATAGATAGATAGATAGATACCAACTCTCTGTGAATTGCCTAATTTGAGTGTGTAATTTGTTTTCTGCCATGACTGTGATTGATACAACCCATTACAGGTTTATTTCTTTAAACCCAAACAGAATTCACTGGTTTGTCTTCTTCGAGACACTACTGTGCTACTCCCTATATTATCCTTTCTTGATATATCTCAATGATATCTATAGATACCATTCTCAGTACTATATATACAATTGAGAGAGATAGAGAGATGTTTGTCTCTCTTGATTCAGAGCAAGTGCTCAATAGATGTTAATCAGATTGGTATAAATGTAAGATCTGATAATTACTTCCATTTTCATCCGTGTTGCTCCAAATGACGAAATTTCATTCTTTTTTATGGCTTAATAATATTCCTTTGTGCATATATACCACATTTTCTTTATTCATTCATCTCTTAATGGGCATTTACTTTTATTCCACGTTTCCGCTGTTGTGAATAGTAATGCGATATGCATGTGAATGCAGATGTCTTTTCAATATTGGAGTGTTGTTTTCTTGACATATCTGGAGTTGTCAGTGTATAGGGAGTGCTCGCTGTGGTGTCCTGTACTGCTTACTCATGGCCGGCAGTAGAGAAAGTAGGGTACTTATCGGGAAGCTGAGTGTGGTCAGAAATATTGGGATTTGAGATTCTCTCACACTCTGCAAACTGAAAAAACCCAAGGCCTGTCAATGGCTTACTGCTAATTCTGAAAATGTTTCTTCAACACCCTAAGTCAGTATGTCACTATGGTCTTAATAAAAAACTGTGGCATCTCAAACATAAAGGCATCTTCCTGAGTGTATGTGTTGTGGGGGGTGGGGGTTGGGGGCACAATTATGCAAGCAATACCTTGGCGGGGATTTTATTGTTCTTTGCTTTTTACGTGACTTTCTGTAAATACTGCAAGTTAAGAAAGTGCATAGTTTGATACTAGCGTCATCTATTTTAACAAAATAAATTCTTTTTTAGTACCATATTTTGACAGGCTTTATTTATATCATATGCTCATGGAGAATACAGTATGTTATAAAAACAGATCAAAGAGATTTTTTAACTCTTTTGAGCCTCATAATTCCATAAATATTTCAAATTTTTTAATAATTACTTGACTAGTTCCAGTGAAAGTCAATACACTGATTGTAATTCACTGGCATTACAGAGCCATAGACTGGTTACAAATGCCCAGATTACCTCTTACACAATGAGGTGCATCATTCGCCAGTGAGCCCTTTTCTCTCAGTTTACACTCAGGACTAGATATTTTAGTACTAGCTTCTAAAACAGTTAATACTTCATTTTTATATTTAGATAATTCAAACTGAAAATGATGGACAGGCTTTCTACAAAATCTTTACCCTAGGGCCATGACCTAGGCATAAGTAGTGCTTTGGCATAACAAAACAAAACAACAACAGAAAAACACCTTAACATACAAACACATTTTTAGTAAAATACTGTAGTATCTGAAACAGAGACCATTTTCTCAAAGTGTGTTTCTTATTGTGATATATATGGTTTAAAATATTATTTTTTTCTAACCACAGAGACAGCAGTAGTGGTCATATTTAAAATGATGTTTATTGGCCATGTTTTCAATATAGAAATACTCAATTATTAGTTCAATCAATTCTGAAGATGCTTATTGAAGATTATTTTACTAAGTAGGATGGGACTTCCAGACTCTGTTTTCCAATACAAAACAACTTTATAAGTGGAAATACATTTTAATAATTATTTTTCTTCTATCTCTTACATTTCCGTTTTTGAAAAAGTAGGCAAATTTGCACATAAACACCTGTTGTTATACTCTTCTTTCCAATGCCATCTCTTACTCATATTTCTTTTCACCTTAATTTCTCATGAAGATGGAGTTAGGAATAAGAAATTCTGGTTAGTATTCAGATTTTTTTTTCCAGTAATAATTCTCAGGTTTCAAAGAACAGCTATCTCTTCTATGCTTCAGAACACAAACAAAAAGTATGTATAAATGATCTCAGATTCATCCTCTGCAATACATATTTAAAATTATAAAGAAAACATGCTTCTCTTCAGTTTAGGAGAAAGGTTACTCATGAAAGACTAAAGCAAAATCCTAGCATGTGTTTTTCTAGTATTTATTTCTGGCAGTCAAATGATCTATCTATAGATGATCTCAGACCCATCAGAAGCAACATATATTTAAAATTACAAATAAAGTATGCTTCTCTTGGGTCTATAAAAAAGGTTTTAGATAAAAGACTAAAATAGAAGCAAAGGATGCATAATTTTCCAGCAGTGTATTTATTTCTGACAAATAGAATCATTATGCAAGATTATGAAGACTATTATTCCAAAAATTGATGTGCCTAATGAATGTCAAAATTGGAGCAATTAGTATATTGATATTTTTTACAAATTCAATGATTATTTGAATTTTGCCATTAAGTTGATCACATTTGCACCCATATTGGAAGAAATGTGAGATTAAACTCATTATTCAGTATTACACTATTTGAAATAAAACACCAATTGTAAATTCAATGCAATGTTCCTGTTGATAATTTAATCACAGAAATTAATAAATTAAATCCATCCATGTTTTACCCTTCATCATCAGTGTCCACATTATACAGATACTCATTTACATGGTATTTTTTCAGGTTTGAGATTTACAAAAGCAATTGTTTTACAAGGTATTCGAATTTAATTACAAAAGAAATGCAGATGGTGAAACAGATTGCTGTCATATTCTCCCTTGTTTATTTGCACTTTTGCTATTGTAACTTCCATCTGAAACTTTCTACCAAGAATTGAGTAGATAACATGAAAATAGTTTGATCACAATGATGTCTTCATCATCATGTTATTCTGCTGTATAACATTCATCCCCACCTCCATGCTTTTGTCTCTGCTCAATTGCTCCATCTACAACATCCTTCTCACATCTTTCACCTCTTCAGCACAAGTATAACATGATTAGGAACTCCTTTGGTGGAGACTTATATTAATTATAGTCAATAAAAGGGTGTATAACTGAATTTAGTGTTTGTCTTCTATTGCTCTATCATCTTATTTTTTCAGGAATCAATATTATAACACTCGATTGAATTATCAAAATTACATCTATTGAGGCCAGCTATTGTATCCATTATTTATGTCATGCCCACTGTTCTTAGCCCCACCTAAGCCCATTAAATATTGTAAACAAAGACTTGACTAGAACAAATCCTACTGTAAATAAACATGAAATTTGTGAAAGGTACCTAGCAGAGGGTCTGATATATAGTAGATTTAGTAAATGAAATAGTGCATTTATGATGAATACTTTGTGATGCTCCAAGTTTAATTATAAGTTTCCAGAACTTTTTATAGAAACATCTTGCATTTTATTTGCTGCAATAATTCAGAGGTACAACAAATAAATTCAGAGGTAGCTGTGGAATGATATTTGTCAGTCAATGATACATTATCATTTGAAAGCATGATTAACAGATGTCACTTAATGACTCTCTTAATCATAATTTCTTTTTTTTATTATTTTTAATTGTTGTGGGTACATGGCAGGTGCATATATTTATGAAGTACATAAGGTGTTTTCACATTTCTCCTTCGAGTTACAAACAGTCCCATTACACTCTTTATTTTAAAACACACAACGAAGTTATTATTGACTATTGTTACCCTATTGCACTATCAAATAGTAGGTCTTATTCATTTTGTTTTTCTATTTTTTGTACCCATTAACCATCCTCACCTCCTTCCAGCCCCTAGATCAAACAATAGGCAAAATATCTGAATAATCATTTCTTAAAAGAAGCCATAATTTCTTTTGATAACATCGACCCACAGATCTTGACTCACTTCCCAGCTCATTCATTTAGGTGTGGAAAACTCACCAAATGAAGAGTCAATCAAAACATAGAGCCTGTTGATAAAAAGGAATCTGGATGATGGAGTTGGGTTATTTAGAACAATGAAGCCAAAACTAAAGATGACAACCCATTTGAGAAAAGAGACAGTAAAAATATGTAAAAGCAAAACCCAAAACACTTAATATGCTGAGAAAGTACTGTGAAAAATAATAGCAGTGAGCAGTAGAAAGAAAAGAACTCCCTGTTCATATAAGGTTAAGAAACTAGCTTGGATTCTGATGGCTTTTCAATTGGAAAAACAAAAAGTTAACTATATTTTATATTGTGTTCCTTAATTTTTATGATATATAATCATTGCCTATAGTAAATATTCTCTTCTTAATTTATGAAAATTTCAATATTTATTTTCCTTGACACCAACATTTTGAAAAAGCAACCTGAAAAGATAACCAAAATATCACTTATGTGGACAGATATTAAAGAAGAGATATGCAAAATTAACATTTCCAGGTAAGTTCCTGTTTTTAATCTATTAATTTTAACCAGTTCATAGATAAAGGTCAGCAAGTAATCACATTATTAAGCATAATGTGCAATTACAAAACATACAATGGCAATATTTTAAGGTTTACAAGATGGTGACATTGTTCAAAGCAAGTAAAATCAAAATATTTTATGATTGAGTCCTTATTATGTACTAGGCTCTGTGCCTGAGGAAGAAGACAATTGCCTTGCCTTTTATTTCTCGGCAGGTTATTGGGGTTGGGGAGACAGGCACCGGGATAATTAACTAAAATGATGCTGTGATTGCATTGATGGAGATGTATGCAGACTATTATGGGGGAACAAAGCAAATATGGCATCCTACATTTTAAAGAAACAAAACGGTTACTTTTCTCCTACAAAAATGAGTAAAAGATGTATTTCAAGAACATCTGTGCTTACAAACTTCAGATAAACGAGAAGCCTGTACTTAGTTGTGCAGTGTATATCCCTGCTATACACTATCTCCAGCTAAAACCCCAACAAACATTTACATTTCATCCTAAATTATTATTTTTTTTCAATCCCCTGACAAAATGACAATACTCATAAAATCAAATTCTTTCTATATTTGGAGATCGCAAAACTGCAGCTGAACGCGTCTGGAAAACAATACCGAAGAGCTGCACTTTAAATCTATGATCACTAACCTCAAATGTGCTGTTATGCTGCCCAGTGACCATGCAGTAAGTGCCGTTTCTGCTTTCTCTCCTATTCTCCTAGATGACTGTTTCTGATTTCTCCTCTTTCCCCAAACTTCCAGCAACAACCGCCCTCCATCATTCTCAGCTGATGACCTTTCTCTAAAACTACTTGAGAGAATCAAAGCATTTTGAAGGTAAACTCTACAAAGTCTAATCTATTTGCAGTGCACTCTTCCAATTGCAAAATTCCCAATTTTTCTTCCTGATTTGTTTTTAGCCCTAACACGAGTCACCATCTGACACACTAGTTTTATATATATCTATAACTTACGGTAATTGTACCAAAATATAGAATAATTGAGGGAGATGAGTAGTGCTTTATCAAGTGTGCCCTAAGGATCCTTAAGGGCTAGGTGAGGGAACCATGAACTGAGGAGGTGGCTGAGTAGGTCACACTCTGACTTCCAAACTTGCCCTCAATCAGAGGAGATCCATAGCTATTAACTTTCCTCTCAAGGTATCTGACTTGAGTGACTCTCCCAGTATAAGTTAATGTGGACACTCTTCCTCAATTTGGAGGTTACAGAAACTTTCCAGATGACCTCAATAAAAAGTGTAGCCTTCCCTAACTACAATTCCCAAGAATATCTAGTTTATAGGTGCTCAAGTGGGGCTCATAAAACTACATTCTAGGAAATTGTGTTTTAGATTTTTTTCCATCTCTAGATTTTGGGAAATACTGTCTTCAAATATTTAAGATGTCCATCTGGATATGGCAGTGTGCACTTGCAATCCCAACTATATGGAAGGCTCAGGAAGGTGAATCCCTTGAGCTCAGGAGTTTGAGGCTAGTCCGAGCAACATAGAGAGACCTCATCTCCAAAATTTAAACAAAATAATGAGACATTTTCTCTGGCTTCCAACTCCAATATTTTAAACATTTATTGAGAACTACTGTCTTCCCGAGATCATAAAGGAATGTTCAGGACAGTATTATCATCCATATTGTTGTTTTATTTTCATGTTCTTTTTAAACATTTGCCCCTGTGCTCAGAGTTTAGAATCTTGCCAACATTTGGGGTAAATGCTGAATATTTTAGGTAACTGCAAAAGAAAATAAATGATTAATGGTCAAAATGAATGCTTGCAAATAATGAAATTTGCCACCATCCTTGACTCAGCTTGTCAATATAGATTGTTTATGGTTCCAAAACATTTTCTTGGACTTCATTTATCAAAAGTAACAAAATAAGTGAAACCTTTGTGGCAATCTTAATATCCTGGTAGAGTAAAAGCATTTATAACTCAATTTTTAATAGCATTAAGTGTATCTCATATCTGCAATATCATATATCACTGGGTTATCATCCTTCATAGCTGGACATGCAAACCAGTTTGGGCAACAAAAACATGAACAGATTAGAGCATGTGTTGTCTTCAAAAAGCTAAATAAAGCGGGCAAAATTGTTAATAAGTTAACTACCCTTTGATGCTGAGGTGTACTGGAAAAATTAACCTTAAATGTAGTGACCTCAAATTCAAATGGATGGTTTGACAAAGGATTAATTACATCTTATATAGGCAGTAATAAAAATGAAATGTTTTATAGCCATATAAAATGTAAATCCCATTCATTTGTGCATTCACTGAGTCATCATTATTGAAATAGCAAATATCACAGCAAAGTTGACTAAGCTCCCATGGACATGGAGCTAGAAAAAATTAAGTCTTCAGAGAAGATTTTGAAAGATAAATCACTAGAGGAGAGTGGTAGAGTTCTCACTTTAACTGTGGCTATATTATTTGTGTCAAGAAAGTCTCAGAGGATGGCTCCAGAAAAGGATACAGATTTTGATTGATAAAAGTGTCCAGCTCTATAATGAAGACTAATTTGTAAATGTTTCAATATGTTTCAAAAGACTATGATAAATTTGCAAATTGTGAAAAAACAGAGACAGTTTCATCAGAAGCAGGGAAGAAGGCTTTTAGATACTTCTGCTTGTCTCTGCATAGTATTCAAAAGCTTCTGACTAATTCTGTGATATATCCCAAAGTTCAGAGCCCATTTTCATTTATTTTATGCCTGTTTTCACATATCAAAGGTTTATTAAACTTTAAAAGTATTAGTATGTAAAGCTCACAACAGTAATGTTGGCATCATAGCTTAACAATGTCCTTAGGGTAGCTTCTGTCCAAAGAAAAAATATCTTTGCTATACATACTGAGCCTATTTTTTTGTGCATACTCACATCTACGTAAAAAAGTCAATCTTTATTCATGCTACCACAGGCTTCTTGGAATCCTTTTCTTGTGATTTCCACACCTGCCTTCATTTGCTCCCTGTTCCCCATCATGCCCTTTACACACACACACATACACACACACACACACACACACTTCTAACATATATCCCAACAGAAGTCACTCTAGAGTCCTCGGGATGATGGCTCTATGGCTGTCTCAGTGCTATTCCCTACACCACTCCAAATGAGTTTTGAGATGAATCAGAGAACTCTGTCGACTTTTGCCCAGACCTTTCAGCTCTTAAAAATTAATAAGACTAAAAACATTAATAAGACTAGACCAGTGTTCCTTTGTCCCCAAGCAATACCAAAGTCCCTATTCAAGGTCAGGGTTCAAGGGG